>NW_016107467.1:312324-404256 GCF_001604975.1 Cebus imitator | reverse complement strand
AAAAAAAAAAAATTAAAAAAAAAAAAAAAAAAAAAAAAATGGATTTTCAAGAGAAAGATTTTACTAATAGCATCCACATATAATCAGCTTCTATGTTTTAAATCAGTGAGAGGTAAAGAAATTGGAAACTTTTAAGTCATTGCAATACATTTTCCCTAGAAATTCTTCTGAATTTCAACAACGGTTTCACTAGCGATTAGCTTTTGCCAGACTTTGGCTTACTTATGTCTGTGTAAAGTTATTTGTAAACCAGTGAAAAATACGCCACTATAATAAATGTTTGCACCTAGGATTTGGAGGTGTCTGTAGACTCCAGATATGGGTGCAGAAAGTACATATGAAGTGGAAGAAAACATAATTTGTTTAGCTCCTAAGGATAATTATCTAAAAATATGTGTGTTTTGTTTGTTTTGTTTTTTATTCTTTTCCCACATCAGTCCACAGTTTGGAAAGAGTTGCTGTTGGCAACCATCGGGGAACAGTTCACAGACTGTGCCGCAGCAGGTAAAGCAGCCCACGGCTCTGGCCGGCCCTGCTTCGTGTGCTCCTGGCTTGTGCTTGTTTCTTGCATAAGTTTGTGGTCATGTGTTTGACTTTTTACATGTTTTGAAGTTGTGTATTTTGGAACTACAAAGTTACTCAATTTTTTTTTCATGTGATTGTGGTGTTTAGTGTTAGATATGTATGCCTATGTCCATATGTATATTTACATATGTGCATATAATATTTATACATGTATGTATATAGTCACGTATGTTTTTCCCTCCTAGCTCAACTTAATAGTATCTGTAACCATCTGTCCAAAATAAATAGGCAGAAAAGAAAAATCTGACATTAGCTGGGCTCTGAACACAAAGTAGATTCCCTTTACGTGTTCCAGTTCTTCCAGAAGGGGAAAAGGCGTTCAGTGTCTAGTGAAGTTTGTAGGTGGTCAAGCACAATCCTCTCTGTCCTTCTCAATCCCATCCCCTTCCTCTTGTTCTCTCTGTCCCCTGCTCACAGAGGACTAGAGTGGTAGGTGGGGACTGCTCACCATTATTATGCGTGATTTCACGGTGGAGGATAAGACAGAAGTTCTTCAGGGCTTTCCTTTGGAGACCATTTTCAGATACCCAGGGTATTTCTAAGTGTTTTGTGTTTATGATGAACCCACTCAAAGGGCAGAATTTAATTGCTTGTTTAAAGTTTTGTTTTCTTTTTTTGGTAGTTCCTTCTGAATGCTCCTGAAGTAACATTTAGAATACTGTTTTTCCTCCCCAGCTGCCAGTTAAGTTTTTCTTTTTAGCTAATGACAATGATCAGTTGTCCCTCGGATGTCTTAGATGGGGCTATGTTTGAGAGCCCTGTAGGTCTTGCCAGTCCTGGGGCACAGTTCAGATTCATCTCACAAGGAGTTCCAATCATTCCAGTTTTGTTTTGCTTACTTCTTAATACCACTTTTTATTCACTTAAGACAAAACCTGGGCTGGGCTTGGTAGCTCATAACTGTAACCCCAGCACTTTGGGAGGCCAAGATGGGAGGATCACTTGAGGCCAGAAATTCGAAACTACCCTAAGAAACAGAGAGAGAGAGACCCTTGTCTCTACAAAATGTGCAAAAATTAGCTGGGCGTAGTGGCATACACCCATAGCCCCAGCAACTTGTAAGGCTGTAGTGGGCGGATCACTTGAGCCCAGGAAGTAGAGGTTACAGTGAGCTATGATCACACTACTGCACTGCAGCCTCGGTGACAGAGCGAAACCCTGTTTCAAAAAAAAAAAAAAAAGACCTGGATTAAGATAAAATTGTAAGTACAGATTCCTTCTGTTTTAATAGGGAGTATTTAGCAACTTGATAACATACAGCCAAAAATGTATCCCGTGTATAATTATAAACACATAAATCCCTGGGAGAGGAGGTTTTCTGCATCAATTATTCCTGTTTGCAGAACCAGGGAAAAATAGTCTAAGGTAGTAATGAATAGCCAGTATTGAGTAAAGAAGACTAGTTTTTTTGTGGTTGACTTGGGACATGAGAACACCATTAGCTGTTAACCATTAGCTCTTCCGTTATCTAGCTCTGCCACTTGAAGCAAGTCAGCTAGTCTCTCTGGGCCTCACTCCCCTCATCTTTAAGCAGTGGCTCCTCCCAGCTCTAATGTCTTATGTTGCCAGTACCCTAAAATAATCCAGGTTTTGCTGGTTGATTCTACTTATGAATATTACATGTTTGCTGATAGATCTGCCTTTGGATAAGAGCTGCAGCCTTTTTTTTAACTGAGCCATTTGTGAAAGTGCTGTGCTAGTAGCTGTGCCTGGGTACCAAGAGCCAAACCAAACTGAAATATTGACAGTGAAGCATGTTCAGCATCCATCAGTTCTATCACGCTTTCACCAGTAGGGTAGGAATAGGTAACACCAAAAGACTGGAAACACGAACATTTCCCCAAAAGGGTGATCTCGTGACTTCATGGCCACTCTTGAAAGTGGTAAACTGCTAAGCTTCCCTTCTTATTTGATGATTTTTATTTTCCTATAAAATATAACATTGAGCTCTGGCAAGACTATTTTAAAGTGTAAATTACAAAGTAAGGAATCTGTACCTAAAAATATTTTCTTGATGGGATAAAAAGTTTCTGTGAATGGCCATGATAAAGTACTATCTTTTTTGACTTTTGTTTAAACGTAGCAGATACACAGAAAATTACACACGTTGTATGTGTATGGTTTGATAAATAATCACAAAGTAAGCATATAACTTTAGCATCTAGATGTACAAGCAGGACATTACCAGCCAACCAGCAACCTCCTCTGCTGTCTTTCCTTCCTTCAAAGGTAGCCTCCAGTCTAACTTCTAACATCAGAGGCTAATTTTACCTGATTTTGAGTATTTATATAAATGGACTTATTTAGTGTCAAGTCATACACATTTAGCCAGGATCAAATTCATTTTAAAAAAGAAAAGAAGACAGAGGAGGAGAAGGAGAAGGGAAGAATGGAGAAATTACTGCACAAAATTGGATATGTTTTTATTTAAATTATATCCTAATACTGAAATGTTTTAACTTCCAGAAGTCAACTAGAAAAACTGATGGCATGACTATTTAGATTTATAGAGGCCAGCAAATTAGGCAGAGTATACTAACTAAAGCAAAATTTTCTTATATTGATAATGCTTGTCTCTCACATATTACTTATTGATGCTGTTTATGAAAGTCCATAGAGTTGACCGTATTTCATTACCGTGTCATGAAAAAGGAAAACCAGGAATCAAAAGTTTGTGTTCCTTTCATTTTGCTGGAAATTAGTGTTAACAAAGTGACTGCAAAAGAGGATAAAACAGTATAACACCTTACCATCCATCTGCCATTCTCCACTATGTACAAGCCAGCCCTAATCTGGAATTTTGTTTTTTTAAAAAAGGCCCACCTTAATCAATGTAGATAAATGCCTTAACAGTTCATTCACTGAAGGACGATCCTAGAATAGCAGAGCTGTACTCAGAGAAGACTTTACTCTCACTCTATACACAGTGCTAACAGATGATCATTGGGTCTCTAACCCACAGTATAATGCCCAACAGCAGAAAAGGGATTTCTAGAGGGAGACATCAGAGAGAGCAGGAAGAATTCATAGGAAAGGAGCAGACAAGTAAACCACAGAAAGCAGATGAGCAGCTGAGAATGCATAATCTGGGTCCAGTTAGTGTCGGGGCATACAGTGCTGACCACTCCGGGGTCCCTGAAAGATTGGCAGGAAGTCAGGAGAAATTCTTGCTATCCTTAACAGAGACAGCAAGGCATCAAGGAAAAGTTCATTTCAGTTCACTTGGCTTTCAGAGGGCAGGGAATTATGCAACCCATTTTAGCAAAAGTCTCATCAAAACAGAGTAAGAAATAGTCACAAAGCTTTGGTAATGTTATAAAGGGTAAATTACTTATCTGGAAAATGCATTTGGCTGGAACACTTTATATAAGTCCCTGGATAAATGTGATATGACTGCCATAGCTTTTGTGCACTAACTTGCTTTCTTCCAATGATTCCCCATAGAAACAGTTATTTCTTACAAGTTGTCTTGTGCCACCTTCTTTTTTCCATCTTATCCTTAACTTTCAGATAAACTGAGTAGGTTCTTAGAAACAGTCAGACTGACTTGAACATATCACTCATTTATTTTTTTTCCTGTCTTCCCCTCAGATGACGAAGTAATAGGAGTTAGTGTCAGTGTTCGGGATCGAGAAGACGTCATCCAAGTCTGGAATGTAAATGCCTCTTTAGTGGGTGAAGCGACCGTTTTAGAAAAGATCTATGAACTTCTGCCCCACATAACTTTTAAAGCAGTATTTTATAAACGTAAGTGCTTCATTTCCAGTTATTACTCTATCTAGCTTACTCTATCATACTTTTAACGATAGAAACCATTTTGCAAATGCGGTGAAGGCAGACTCATTTGAAATTTGATAATTCAGAAAAGAATTCAGTAAACTAAGTGTTTAAAAAAAAAAAAGCTTAGTCTCAGAAATTAAAATGAGATTTTATTCTTGCCAACCTGTGTGGATCAGAAAAGGAAATAACAAATATTGTATTTGTTATTTCAGAAATTTGTACCTGAGCTGAAATTTGTGATTCTCAAAAAAAAAATTACATTGTGTTGGAAACAACAATAATAAAAATGTCATTATACGAACTGGCAGGTAGATATTCAATCATCCCTTCATAAACAGGAATTTATAATGTATAACATCTGTATTTTCAGAAGAAATACATTCTGAGCACAGGCATGATTGAATGTCCTACTGAAATGCTAATACTTCCTCATTATGAATGACTGTGACACAGAACCGAGAGAGAATTCACGCCTAGTGGTGAAATGTTAACAGTATGAATAGGTGTGTGGACCCATTGTTTCCATCATGATTCATGTTCATTGCTTTCGTGTGCTCTTTTGAAAAAGTCTTCTTTTTCGTAATGAAAACATCTTAGTGCTATGAAACCAATGTTTGTTAGCTCAAACGGCAGGTTACACATTTAGCAATGAGTTAGAGAAAAAGATGACAGCCCTATACATGTATGGTAAATTTCCTATATCAAAACTGTTCTTAGAGTCAATAACCCATTTTTGTAACTACCGTATTTCATTGACTCTACAATGCTCTTGAAGATAAGATGCTCCATTACTTTAGTATTACTAAAAAAGAAAAATGAAAGGCTCCCAATTAAACCGTAACACATTATTGGTACCAGAGGTCTTCAAATATGTGTGTGGTAGTGGTGAGGAGTGCATCTTAGAATTGCTGAAATACGTTTCATCATTGCTTCTCTTTGTCCAACTCTTTGCCAAAAAGAACAAAAAAAGCAAATTTTGTTTTGAGTATCCTAGCATGACAGAGGTTATTAACACTAAGACCTCCCTATAAGGAACCATGTAATTACAGGGCAAATGACTCCAATGTTAAGCAGTGGAACTGATCTGGCACTGCAGATATTCTGAATTTTAAATGGAAGTTTAAATAAAGGAGACACACAAATGGCAGGGCAGAAATTGCTTGTTGGCTGTGCAGTGTAGAAGTTGCAAATTTGCTAATGCCATTTTTATTGTTTAGGGATACTTTAATTGTATTTTCACCCCAGATATTAATTGAAAGGGCATCAAGGGGTTTTCTTTTTTTATTTCACAAGACTAGCAGAAACTCTACAGAAGGCAGTGTATTTCATTGGCATTTATGTATGGGGCTAAAACATTTTTTCCTACCTTTGAACCAGCTCCACACTTGACTCAAAAGAGAACACCAATTTGGAGTAGTTAAAGTCAGGCACTATGGATTTTTGTCCCCCTTCACCAGTGTGACCTTGAGCAACTGACAACTTTTCATCGTTTTACTTTCTCATCTGAATATCGAGGAGGTTGGTCTTAGATGATCTCCAAGGTTCCTTCTACTCCAAAATTCTATGATTAAGTTTCCAGGTAGCACATGGGTTAGCAGCAGGCTCAACACAGATAATAAGATACCTGTTTTATCAAATCATAAGGCCACAGAGTGGTTAGGCTAGTTTTTAGGGCCATGGCAGTAATCACGTAAGACTGACAAAGGGCAGGATGATTCACTGCTTAACTGTTGTGATGGCTCCGGGGAAGAAAAAAGCCAAACGAGGGGAAAGAAAACTGCAGCTCGGCCAGTTGAATCAAATAGATACCCCAGAGGTAGAGACCATTGCAAAGTATGTAATACAGGACTGAGTAAGGGTCTCAGCAGAAATTCGTGTTTTAAGGGCATAAGTTAACATTTAAAAACCCAAACATTGTTCAAATAAAAATTTGAATTTGAAAAAACAAGTAGTTCTCTTTATTGTAAACAAAGCAGGCAGTCCTTTACTCAGCAGGGCATACACCATTTGCTGCAGAAATGATTTGGAAAAATGAGGTTTGAGCTGAAATCTTTTTCACAGCAGGGTGACGTAAGTTGGAAACGGCCAATTCATGCTTTTACTCTGGTTTGGTTAATAGGATCCTAGTGTGAGTATTCCCAAGTTTACAAAAGCTAGGTGACTGTAGATTTTCCATGTAGAAAGAACCCAAGCATGTTCAGTCGTGGCCTCTAGCAGGTGGATGGGGATTGGGCCATTGATAACTTACCTTTGATTTGGATACAGATTATTTGACTGAGAAACTCACAATGCAGTCTCCACTCCCCAACCAGCCCCACCCTCGCCAATTCTGCTAAATTCTTAAGAACAGTTAAGTGACAAAGGTCTTTTCTGGCGTGAGAAATATTTAGAGCAGGAAGCTGGAACACACATCTTCCCCCTCTCTTCACCTCCCCTCTCCTGTTTCTGTATAGGTGTAGCTGACAATGGTTTTCACATTTTTCAATGGTTGGAAAAAATCAAAAGAAAAAGTATATTTTGTGACATATAAAAATTATATGAATATCAAATTTTAGTGTCCATAAATAGTTGTATTAGTATAGAGCAATACCCATTTGTTTCCATATTGTCTATAGCTGCTTTAGTGCTGCAATGGCAGAGTTAATGATTGAGGCAGAGGCTGGGCATGGTGGCTCACACCTGTAATCTCAGCACTTGGGGAGGCCAAGGCGGGCGGATCACCTGAGGTTAGGAATTTGAGACCACCCTGGCCAACATGGTGAAACCCTATCCCTACTAAAAAATACAAAAAGTTAGCTGGGCATGGTGGTAGGCACCTGTAACCCCAGCTACTCAGGAGGCCGAGGCAGGAGAATCATTTGAATCCAGGAGGTGAAGGTTGCAATGAGCCAAGATTGGGTTATTACACTCCAGCCTGGGCGACAAGAGAGAAACTCCATCTCAAAAATACCAACACCACAATTGATCATAGTAATAATTGGGACAGAGACCATATGGTTCATAAAGGCACATATTTATTCTCTTCCCTTTCCAGAAAAAGTTTGCCAACTCCAGGTTTAGAGCGATTTTGTAACCCCTTTCTACCCAAAGTAACCTAAGGCTGACAGAATTCTGTTCACTAGGCACTCCCAGTTCCGAATGTTCTGTTTTACTGTCTCTTTAACCCATCAACGTTGTAGTATGCAACTGTGACGACGCCAGACTGCCACTCACACCTAGAAGTAATACTGAACTTTGGATAGTCTGTGTATCTGGATTTATTATTTGGAAACCAGGTCACTGTAGTTCTGTGATACCTCTACTTGACCCTGAAGCATAGTGTAATTTCCTTGCAGATCAAACCATGTTTTCTTTGGTGTCTTCCCTAAATATCTTTCTTAAAAAGAAAACACGAACACACACACACACACACACACACACACACACACACATAATGTGAAATATTTGTAAAGTTAAAGCTTTGAGAAATGTTCTACTAAATCAGTTCAGATTTCAGGCCCCCCTTAGTAGTGTGGCCAACCTGAGGTGACCTGGGAGGTATAAAGTGCATCTCTCCCAAAATTTTATCCAAGTGCGGAGCAGGTTAGGGTGAATGTCCAAGATGATGTCAGAGGGAAAATAGACCTGTTCCACCCACCCCCCCAGCAATAGTCTGAAGAATTTATTCCATATGAAAAACACAGAGGCCAGGTACAGTGGTTCACGCCTGTAATTCCAGCACTTTGGGAGGCCAGGGTGGGTGGATCACTTGAGCTCAGGAGTTCTAGACCTGCCTGGGCAACATGGCGAAACCCCGTCTCTACCAAAAAGACAAAAATTGGCCAGGTATGGTGGCACACACCTGTAATACTAGCTTCCCAGGAGGCTGAGGTGGGAGGATTGCTTGAACCCAGGAAGTCGAGGCTGCAGTGAGCCAAAATCATGCTGCTGCACTTCAGCCTGGGTGACAGAGCAAGACCCTGTCTCAAAAGCAAAAACAAACTAACAAACCACACAGAATTGGAAGGGGCTTAAAAGGTGAAATGGGCCAGCCCATCTGCCTCCCTGGAACCCCATTCATTGCTAGTATGGGTATCGTTTTGGGGAACAAAGCCCCTAGAGTCCTGAATCACCCCAGCTTTATCAGACCTGGCTTCCTGGTGATGGCTAACCAGACCCAGGAGGTAGATTCTCACACTCAGTTTTTTTGCATTAGAGAAAACGTTACGTATTTTGTAGGGTCTCCTTTAAACAATGTTAAGTCTTTGAAAATATTTTTGGTAGCATAATATTTTTTAGTTCTAGAGTTCTGGCCAGGTGCAGTGGTTCACGCCTGTAATCCCAGCACTTTGGGAGGCCGAGGCGGTGGATCACAAGGTCAGGAGATCAAGACCATCCTGGCCAACATGGTAAAACCCTTTCTCTATTAAAATACAAAAAATTAGCTGGGCATGGTGGCATGTGCCTGTAGTCCCAGCTACTCGGGAGACTGAGGCAGGGGAATCGCTTGAATCCGAGAGGCAGAGGTTGTGGTGATCTGAGATCACACCATTGCACTCCAGTCTGGGTGACAGAGCAAGACTCTGTCTCAAAAAAGAAAATAAATTCTAGAGTTCTGCCTGGGGTTGGTAGCTCACACCTATAATGCCAGTACTTTAGGAGGCTGAGGCGGGTCGATCACTTGAGGTCAGCAGTTCAACAGCAGCCTGCCTGACATGGTGAGACGCCGTCTCTACTAAAATATAAAAATTAGCTGGGTATTCTTCACCCATAATCCCAGCTACTCTGGAGGCTGAGAAAGGAGAATTGCTTGAACCTGGGAAGCAGAGGAGGTTGCATTGAACTGAGATTGTGCCACTGCACTCCATTTAAAAAAATATATTTTCTATAATTCCTAATTAAAATTAGTAATTTTGCAAGCCAGACGATAGGGCTGAAAATCTATTTGGGGGGGTGGGGAACATGATTTGGAAAAATAAGACTTAGCAATTTTATGAAACTTTATTTCCCAGGGAGAGTGTTGACAGGTAGGGAGCAGGGACACCTAGATATAATTGCTGTCACCCTGGTGTGGTTCTTTGTTTTGTTTTATTTTTAGTTTATTTTTAAAGATAGGCTTGTGAGTGGCTCTGTCTTGGGTTGTGTCAGGCGCCCCCCCTCACCCCCCGCAATGCATTCTGTGGGGCACATTTTCCCCCGTGGCATTTGCTTGCAGCCCAACATACTCTCTTCATCGGCTTGTCGAGATGACTCATCCTCCCAGGCACAGCAAGAAGAAACAGGCAGCATGCCCATTGCTTGTTTATTCCTTGTTTTAATTTTCATTATTACGTTTCTCAGGAAATGCACGCCTTAGCTAACAGTTACTGGCAAAAAAACAAAACCCAAAAAAAAAAAAAATCCAAAAAAAAAACCAACGGTATTTGAGTTCTTGCCAACGTTTGGGGAAGCTGAATGAGATGCCTAGAGGAGGGTTGGCCCATCCTTTGCTTAAAGTTTTCTTTCCTTTTTTTCTTTTTTGTTTTTTTTCTGTCCTTTAGCCCATGAAGAGCATCATGCTTTTGAAGGTGGACGTGGAAAACACTAATTGCACTCTGTAAAGAATTCTTTGTCCTTTGCTGATTGGTTTTGGAAACGGTCTTAACAGGAGGGAGAGTGAAGAGAAGACTTGCCGAAGCCGATGCTGGTCAATTTAGAGTGGGTTTCTGTCCTTGCAGATGGGCAATTAGGACTCAAAGTGGCAGGTGGGGTGGGGGGAGATTGTGTGGGTTTCTACCATCACATTACTTGCTTTAAAAAAAAAAAAATTTTTTTTTTTTGCTTTCTAAATTCTCTGTTCTTTTCACCCTGCATTTTTTTTTTTGTTCTTTAAAATTCCTTATTCAGCCTAATTATTGTTTTCTACACTCCCCTTTCATTTGAGGCACAAGAAATCGGTTTCCCTTTAACTAGCTCTGCTGTACCTAGTTAATGAGAATATGCATAATCGTGACAAGACTGCTTTTGAATACCACACTGTACAAGGAGGAATACTAGCTTGGAGAAACCTGTCTTCTGATTATTTGTTGTGACATATTCCTACGTACTGTGAGCTGGGCATTGTTTTTTTCTGTCCCAGGGAAAAGAAAAACCATACTTAATCTGATTTTGCACTGACAGCCCACACATCTTTAATTTTCCTTTTAAAAACTTTTTTTTTAGCGATAAAAGGAAAATAATAGTTGAATTGCCTAACATGAAAACTATAATCACAATTCAGTATCAGGATACAAATCAAGCTCTAAGTCTTTGGACCCTCTGTGGAAACATTTCTAACCTGAATTTCAATTTGTGCTTTTCAACAAAAGGCTTAGAGTGGTAGCAAGGGATTTCTCCCAATAGAAAACCTGATGTTTCTGATTTAAAGAAAAGATGACATTTTAATTTTTTGAATTAAGCTCCTTCCAAAATTCAGGTATTTGCCCACTTAGGGCTTTCCCAGTCAACGCTAACACATTTTGTTAAATGATCCCTTTCCCTGCTCACATTGTGTGTCATTTCTCATCATCGATAGTCTTCCAGCCTGGGCAGCTGTCCCTGCCCTTTTTCTTATAGGTGCAGGAAGTTAAATCTCATTACCAGGATGAATGTGAACATTTGCAAAGTTGAACTTTGAGCGCATTCTGCTCCTATTAATCGTTGGGATTGTTGGTATATATTGTATTGTGCTACCAAAGAAATATTGGTTTTATTAGAAGGAAATGGTCATCTTCTGGACCATGGAGACTTGCTCAGAACACGCCAATTCCCCTCTCCTGACTTGGCCAAGCCTCTGGCTGCTTTTGCCTGATAAAGGGCAGGGCCATTCGAAGACACTTCCCCGCCTGGCTTGATTTTGGAGTCACGGGAGCTAGTGCATGCTCACATTTTTCAAAAGGGCAGTGTACCGATGAGATCTTCAGTGTACCCAGGAGTTTTAATTCCTCTTGCAGTGTTGACCAGCAGAGAGAGTCGAGGCTACTTTAAGCCTCCACTATGTGTTTGTAGATAAAATTCTCCATTCAAACATTTTAAAGGATTCTCCACATTATCCGTTTATAAAAGTCATGCCCTTCCCTTGGTTAGTAACCACTCAGCCATAATACTTATCATCATAGTTTTTTAAAATGCTTTTTTTCTAAACTTGAGTTTCCTTAGTGATTTCAAAATGAAGTATAAGAATATCAGATCCAGTTAGCAAAAGCCTGGGACTTGTTTCTCCAAATGTTGTACTATCAGTTAACTTGTTTTAAAATTATGAGTCAAAGATTTTAAAAAATTATTCTGGACATGAATTAAAATTCTTTTTTATAATATAAGTATTTTTCTGATTAGAAAAAAAGGATATAATTGTTTTCACTATATTGTCATATATATTTCCATAAGTAAATGGATTTCGAAGTATTTTTATTTTTTGAACTTTATTTAAAGCATTTGTGATGACATGTTCAACTTTTGCATGTATGTAGTCTTTGAAGTAAAAATAAAATGAAATAGGAATGTTAGGCTCACGTTAATATTTCCAGTTTCTGTTGTTTATGATCTTGGAACATGACTAGCACACAAAGTAGGTTTTTGCCCCAGTGAACTTCTGCAACTGTTTCTGACCCTTTCAAAAATACCAACTGTGAGAAGGATTTAATTTGCCTAATGTTAAAAACCTATCATCTAAATTACTTTCAGAGAGGATTTTGTCAGATTTTGGTTTGGAAATTGTTTTAATTGAATATTTAGTCATAATAGACTTTGTATGAACTAAGCTGATTTAATCAGTTTAAAAACCTCTCATTACCTTCTTAGATTAAAGAAGCTAATACTCTTTTGAGATAGAAGGAAATATTTTATGGGGCATGTGACTTTTGTGTTAAAGCAGTTTACCTATCTTGGCCGATGTGGGGAAAGTACAAGCTTCCAGCAGAATCCCGGTCTTTCAGCCAAGTGCTTGCAGGTGCAGCCTTGGACTCTGCAAAGAACCATATAGAAACCAAAGAGCTCGCTTTTTTGTCTTTGTAATTCCTTAGGGTCTGTGATACATGCCAGGAAATCTGATTGAAACTAATATGCTTTTTCTTCTCCCATTATTCCCTACATTGTTGTATCACAGGCAGTTGCCTACATTGGGAAAGTAAGGACAAAAAATACTCGTTTAAAGTAACTTGTCTTCATTTCGACTGTCTTTTGTAAGCACTTTCTGCACTGCTGACTTAGTTTTAAGATTTCCTCTTTTCCCCCAACTTTTCCACATTTCTTAAATGAGGGTATAATTCACTGCAAACATGTACATTTAATATAATATTGCTATTAGATTCATGATATACTTTATGAAGCAAAAACATGAAAAGGAAAACACAACTCTAATAAACTTTAAGTTGACTCTCTCTCACCCATCTTCTTGAATTTAGCCCACATCTACACCAGGCACACAGTCACATGACTTTACAGCTAAGAAGCTTTAGATGTAATTGGGTCCTATAGACATAGTATACAGTCCACCAACTAAGCCTTGACTGAACTTGTCCCCTGTTAAAGACATAGGGCTAGCCAGCCACAGAGCTGGGCATTGAAGTCTGCAAGTTGCATCCCAGTGCAGGCGTCCTTAAATGGAGAGTACTCAGAATCTGTCTACCTTAACTTCCCCACTAGCTACCCTAATCAAGTACTAAATATCTGATCCAGTCTGGCCACTGATGTGACTCTGTAATCAGATGTCCTCTTTGTAAACAGCTCGTCCTTCTCCCTCTCAGAGACAGAGGTGGTACTGGGGTTTGGAGTTTGAAAATAACCTTCCTACGACAGGAGGTGGGCTTTTGCTATTAGTTGCCTGGCTCTTAGAGGATCCCAACTTGTGTCCTTAGACGAAACTGACAGCCTTTGGAACGATCACATGGTGGCGCTGCCTTCCAGCCAACAGTTCTGGCTCTGCAGCAGAATTTATCCAGCTATGTTTGTGGAATTCTTTTAAGATCCTGCTGCATTTTGCTCCTATGCTTTTATAAAAATTTGACAAGAAAATGTAAAAATGATACTTGGCAATAAGACATTTAGCTTTCATGCACCTAATAAAAATGTGTCAAAGCTAGATCGCTCCAGATGTGCTTAAAATATCTCAAATCCTAGGCTCTCATTGGGCTAAGTGGTTGGGAATAAAAAGAATAAACTCACATATAGGAAATACGGGAAATATTTCATCAAATATTATGCCCAAAGAGAGAAAATTCGGAGTTAATTTTTTTTAGCTCTGAATATGGAACTTCCCTTTTAAAATGTAAGTGTATCCTTCACCTTCCCTATATTGTATGTTTCTGTAAGATTTCACTCATTACAAATGAAAGTAGAGGACTGCCTGTGAATTGTTTACTTCTGAAAAGAAAATATTGAGATCAGTTAAAATTACTCAAGAGTTTGATGACTCAGGATTGTAAAAAGCCTGGATCTCAACAGCTGGGAGGAGTCAGAGGGTGACGTGGAAAAAATAGGAACTGAGGTGCAATGAAAAGTCCCTTTGAATCTGTGCTCATGTATAGCAATTAGAGTGGGTTGCCCCTCTACTCCCAAGAAGAAATCCCAGATAGATTCATTTCGGATTATACTGTTCTGATT
This sequence comes from Cebus imitator, assembly GCF_001604975.1. Taxonomy (NCBI): domain Eukaryota; kingdom Metazoa; phylum Chordata; class Mammalia; order Primates; family Cebidae; genus Cebus; species Cebus imitator. The sequence goes on along the minus strand of NW_016107467.1, from coordinate 390,294 downwards.
TTATTTTCTATTATTTTTACTTATGCATCCAAATCTAAGAATATTTAGGTTGACCCACTGAGGCCAAAAGTCACTGTCTTGTGTTTTATAAATTATTTCATGTTGCTGACATGAATCCATTTTTAAAAGAAAGCTCAGAGACTCTTAGAATTTTAGAGTGGAAGGGACCTTTGAGATCATCTACCAGCGCTTCTCACCCCTTAGCATGCAGAAAAATTACTCAGATACTTATAAGCACATTTCTTGACCCCAGCCCTAGAAGTCTGGGAGGATATCTGCATTTTTAACAAGTGCCCTAGTGATTCCAATGCTGACGGTGCTTAGATCGCTCTTGGAGAACCCCTGATTTTTATTCAACTCCCACAGAAGACAAATGAGGAAAGTCTCCCAACTCTAACCCCTGTCAGGTGACCTGATTCTAATGTATGATACCAACAATCTTATGAAGGAAGGCTGGAGAAAACCATTCATACTGAGACTTGAATAGATGATGCTCGTAAATAAGAACTTTATGGCTGGCACCACAGCAGTCATAGAAACACATCTCTGGAAGTCCATAATATAAAGCCTTTAATACAGAGTGGTGGCTTTTCTCTTTTCTAAATACCATTTCAGCCGGTTAAGAGAAAAGAAATTAATGTTCAGAAAAGTAGTTACTCCATATGTGCAGTAACTACTTTCTATAATGTCTTATGGCATCTGGGGTTCAGCATCATTGAACAAGATTAAATGAACGTTATAGAGCTGTAAAATTGCATGTAAAATAACGCAAAACTGTTCAAATGACTATCAAAGCAGCCTGGGAATGAATTTCCACTAAAATTAATTGTCACTTTCAAAACATAGCTTAGCAAAGCTGTTACTAAACTGGAGAGATCCTTTAATACATAGAAATGTCAAAAAAATCAAATAAGTATTCCCTAAACTATGTGAGCGATAAGCAAAAGTCAATGTGAAGTCAATATTTTTTTGTTCATTGCTACTGAAATTTAGAGTCACATTGTATATGTGTGTGTTTAGTGTACCTTATTAGAATATCCAATACAAGAGCCTTTGGATATTCTATGTTTTTGTGTCCTTTAGAAATCATGAGATTGAGGGAATCTGTGTTAAATGTTTTGGTTTTGGTTGCTGCCTGAGAAAAGTTACCAACTCATTTAAACAAACACAAGATTTCTTTATGAAAATTTCGATTTCTAATATTGAAGTCAGATAATTTTTCTTGAACTTTTATTTTGGAACAAATGTTTATTTGGGATTTATTAAAGTGTCAACTTTGCATTGTGCAACTGAACATAAAGTAAATTGAGTGTTTCTGAGTTTTCCGTAGAAAATTTATGCTACCTCCCATCTTTTAACATACGAAGAAGGAACTTTTAATGAAGGCTTAAGGTGAAAATTTTAATTTTAGCGCTTTACATTACATGATGAATGGGGACTATTAAAGGACTCTGAACATTTTAATCAACTTGCAGGGTTTCTGTTTTCAAATAGAGGTATTAATTTTGTGGGTATACATTAAATTCTTCCCAAAGTTCTCAGATAATGTGGCTTATAACCATTGTTTTTGTTTAAGTTTTAACACTGTCTTCTTGGTATTCATGTAAAACAAGTCACCATGACTTTGAAGATATTCTCATGGAAAATTTATTTCGGTGATTCCACAAAAGAATTTTAAATTGTAAACTAGTGAGCACACTTTGGCTTGAGACATCTAACGTCATTTGTCTCAAATTTAAAATCTTATCAGTTGCATTGAACATTATTAATTCTTTAGAATAGTCTTACCTGTGTAAGTTGAACCAGGTTTGTTAGATTATGTTTTGGATCTGCTTGTGCCCCCACCCCTGTTTTATACCATCTGTGCCCTGTGCAGTTGGGGACCCTTTCACATCTGGCTACAAGCTGGTGTAATGCCCTTTCTTTTGATCTGGCTTCATCTAGTGATTTGCTCAGTATTTTTAAGGTCAGACTGAAAACTTTTCTGTTCTAGTTATTTTTGATTTTATATTGTGTGTTGTGTTTGATGTTCAGATACATGTGAAAGTTGCTTCTATAAGTTGGTAATTTTTATTCCAGCCTTTTGCAGCAATAAGGTAAGACTAGACTATACTTTTCTTATTTGAAAAGGTAGTGATTTATGTGTTTAGTGCAAATGTTTAGACTGTTCTTGCAATTTTCTGATTTGGAACTATATTGCTATGAATTTATGCTTCTTCATTTATCAAGGTAGTTCACAGGGTTTGTATAAGTGTTCGTTTGTAGAACTGTATTTTGAGATATTTTATAATTTGTTGCTGCTAATTCTCATTATGTATTGAGGTTCTTATGGTATAGAAATGTCATTTTTATCCTCCAGTTTTAAGAATTTAATGTGGTTTAATCAAACACATCACTTAATCGTTATTAGATTCCGTGTGTGTGTGTGTGTGTGTGTGTGTGTGTGTGTGTGTGTGTTTGAGAATTGGCATAACCCCGTTTATTCCAACACATCTTAAAGGTTTCTGTCTAGCAGCTCTAATATGTTTGATGTTGCTAGCATGCAGTCTGGTGCTTAGTAGGTTATCTGGTATTCTGATGGGAAGTAACTTTTTATTTTTACACTTCTCTGTTGAACACATTTGATAACAGGGCTCATCTGGGTCTCTTAGAAAACACATTTTGCTTATTTTAATTCTTTTTCTTTACCCTCTACTAAGAATGATTTTGTTTTAGAATATGTCAGTTACTCTTGTTGCTCTTTTGTGCTGCAGTTTGCCCATGAGATTCAGTTGTCCCATTTCACCAAGTAAAGTGAACTCACTCCTCCTTTCTTGCTGTCTAATATATTCCTTTAAAAAACAAGCAAAATGTACCAGCAAGCTCTTTCTTCTTCCATTCATCGGCAGACTTTCCTATCTCTCCCTGCAGAAACAAGCAATTCAAGATTTTGTGTGTGATGCCTAATTAATTTTAACACAGCAAATGTAATGAAATCTTTGAGGGGCAGGGCATAATACTATGAAGGCTTTAAAATTTCATAATATTCCCCTCTCATATTTACATCTGATTACTGCCACCATGCATTCTACGTGTACTTTATCATCTAGTCGTTACTGATGCGCTTTTTAGAGCGTGTTCTCTGTTGTTCTATTAGCATAGGTTCCTCTGCCTTGTCACCTAATGTCCAGTTTTTTTGGAAGCCAAGACCACGCATGCCTTTTCCTCCTCAGTGATCCTTTTACTGCAGTAACTGCTACTAAAGAACTTTTAACTGCTTTTCATTAATGAATGTATAAAAAATCTCTGGAATCCTACAGGATGATGGGTCTTTTGTTATATGAAGAAAAGAAAAAACAGTAGCATTTACAAGGCTCAGCAAGTTAAAATATGTATCATTAAAATATGTCTCTATTTCCCATCATCTGGCTAGCCTATGGTACTGACTAGCTTATTTCTTGCCAGAGAAAATAAGTTTAAATCATAAGCATATTTAACTAGCAAGCATAAATCATAAATTCTTTATAATCATAAGCATGTTGAACTCCGGTACCATTTTTACAGATGGCAAGGCTAAATGTGTGTGCTCCTCTAAGCATTAAAGAAGTAGACAAGCTCTTACTCCCCAATTCCCTCTTTAACTCAGGAAACTTAAATCATTTGTTTTTTCCACATATAGGATTCTATAAAGTATGGACCTAGAGAAAGGTTTCAGATCTTAGGAAATATTGGGGTTTTGTGATTTACTCTTAATGGGAAAGAATGATGGAAGTGAAGGTCACACACTGAAGCTATGCCCCCTTTTAAGGCAACCATAATTAGTGTTTCATGAAAACAGTCAAGTTATAAAGAACAAGACTGTTTTTCAGAATGTATTTTTTTTAAAAAAACAAACATCATGGAATCCACAATTTAACAGATGTCCATCAGCTTTCAAAGAATGTCGCCTAGGAGGCTGGTTCTACAGAAACACTTTTGGATATGGCAAACAAAGTTTTCATTGTAAAATACATTTTAAGAAGTATTTTTAAAAGTGTAATAAAGCAGTAACACACACTGATATGCATTACATGGCCAAATTTTAACATTTTGGAAGCCAATAAGCATAATTTATGTACTCATTAATTTTGTTTTACGAAACGAAACAAAGGTTTTATAAAAATCTTTTTATTGTAACATAAAAGAAAGGTATAGAAAACCACACAACACAAATGTGTAACTTCGTGAATTGTTACAAGAAGAACACTATAACAGCAGGCCAAGAAATAGAACTTTGCCGGTCACCCCAGGGGCCCCTTCATGTGTCCCCTCCCGTTTCACTAAACTAACCATTATCCTGACCTACAGGAGGCACTTACTTGCATTTTTCTCTGGTTTTATCTTGGGTGATAAACATCATTTTACATAGAAAACCTTCTCTAACTATGAGCATTGGTTCAGAAAAGTTATTTGTAAGTCTTTTAAATGATAAGTGCCAAATGACGCACTGTAAGCGATTGAAACCCCCGTAAGTTAGTGATCAGGCAAAGTTTGTTGTGCTTTTGCTGTAGTGTGTGGCTCTGTCCATAGCTATAATATCCACAATAACAATAGCATGTATGGAGTTTCATGCCATCTAGAGATTAGTTTTTCTCAGCATAGAGATTAGTTCTTCTCAGCACCGTACGAGGTAGGTGCTATCATTGTTGTCCCCAGTTTATGTATGTGGAAACATACGTGTGACATTCAGAGAGGTGAAATAACTTGTTGAAGGTCACACCATTAGTCAGTTGCAGAGCCAAGATTCATCTGAGGTACTGTGGCCACAGCCTGTTTTACGATGAGGCTGTCTTGATGGAAGTTGAAGATGTGATGTGCAAGAATTTTGAGATTCCTTATGAGAGTTCATTTATAAAGAAAAGACTTTACGGCTTTAAGGAAAAGATGGAAATATCACTGGCCTAGTTCAGACTTTTCATTTTACACATGAAGAAATGACCCAGAAAGTATAAAGGATTCGTTCAAGGTCATACAAGCAGTTGGTGGCAAAGTTGCGGCCATATCCCCAAATCTCCTGGCTGTTAAAGTCAACGATCTTTACTTCATTCCATACCTTATGTGGAAAAATGCATGTTTTCTAACCTGAATCTTTGCACCAACTCCATGTAAGCAGATTTGCCTCGAAGCCAGTTTATAGCTAGGACATAACCATCTACTCGCTTATTTTCTCAAGGTTTTAACTGGGAATTTAAAAATTTATATCTGAAGCTTGCTTTTTTGTCTCGCTTATTGAGTGCCCAATCTGCAGACACACATGCCTAACACTCTTCTCCAAAGAATGTACAAGAATAACACATTTGACTGGTGTGGATGGCAGGTGAAAAAGAATTACTGGTGTAGCGTGTAGGCCCTTCAACATATTCACGGCCAATTCCGGATTATCCCAGCACAGATGGATCATGCAAAATCCCTCTTCTACTTCTTACTGGTGACCTTTAACTATTTGTGTTTGCAAATGCTTCTACCAGGGATTGGAAAGGAGAAGAGCAGAGAAGATGGAATTTGGTTTCTTGACTAGAATGTTAGATGTCCTGGTTTAGGTTTGGTGGTTTTGCCACTTTAGAGTACAAGGAGACCATAGGACTCTCTCTGGATTGAACTTGTCTGGGATGCCCAATTTAGCCTTGAATATGAACAATCAGAAAGAAAGCAAACTGATGTAATGCAAAGAGCTTAGTTTGGAATTTGCTTTATTAGGTTGAAATTCTATTAGCTTGTGCCTTGAGCAAGTTCCTCAACTTATCTGAGCCCGTTTCCTCCTTTTTAGAAGGGCAAGGTAGAGCTTCTTCAAAGCCAGTAACATCTGAAGCACTCAGCTCAGCCCTTTGCATGCAGTGAAGAGTTAGTAAATGGTACTTCCATTGGTTGGCTGTATCAATTCATCCGTACAGTGAAGAGGATGAACTGCTCCAAGGAAACTTTCCCACTTTCCTCTTCAGGTATTGGTAGAGCTTAACTTGTTTGGAGTCCTGCAAGTCTTTGGTGGCAACACTGTGGCCAAACCCACTGGTCTCCTAACTGCTTGTTTATTATCTTTCTACCTCGTGGTACCATATTGGGAAAAAACAAATCTTCCCCATTTAGTTGAGTTCTGTGCACCTGACTTCTGAGTTGATTTGCCACAAACCAACTTATAACCTGAATGAACTTGCCAATTATTTTCTAAGAGCATTATTGCCATCATAATATAAGAAGGAGGTTCAGGGCCAGGTGCGGTGGTTCATGCCTATAATCCCAGTACTTTGGGAGGCTGAGGTGGGTGAATCACCTGAGGCCAGGAGTTCGAGACCAGCCTAGCCAACATGGTGAAACCCCATCAGTACTAAAAATAGAAAAATTAGCTGAGCATGGTGGTACATGCCTGTAATTCCAGCTATTCAGAAGGCTGAGGCATAAGAATCACTCAAACCTAGGAGGTGGAGGTTGCACTGAACTGGGATTATGCACTCCAGCCTGGATGACACAGTGAGGCCCTATCTCCAAAAAAAAAAAAAAAAAAAAAAGTTGATGAAAATATTTTAGAGGCCGAACAAATTCCCACTGAAACATAAGTCTCCTGTTGTCCACCGTGGATTGCAGACACTCAAACTTGTCACTGGGGGGCCAATTGTGAGAAGCTCGCAAGAGTTCCCTGTATGATGTGCATATTATTATTTTATGTTATAATTATGTTATATATAATTATGTAATATTATTTTAATCCTGGCTACCTTAAAGGAAAGTTAATAGGCCTCAGTATAGCTGAGATATAGACCATATACAATATTGACTCATTCATTCAGCAAGTATTTCTTGAACAACTATGATGTGTTAGGTACTGGGGATACAAAAACAAGACATGAAATCATTCCTATTTCATGGAGCTGACAACTTTAGTGGATTGGTAAATATTAAAACTGAACTACCATAGCTGGCGTGGTGGCGCATGCCTGTAATCCCAGGTACTCGGGAGGCTGAGGCAGGAGAATCGCTTGAACCTGGGCGGCAGAGATTGCGGTGAGCCAAGAATGTGCCACTGCACTCCAGCCTGGGCGACAGTGAGACCCGTCTAAAACAAAACAAAACACTGAACTACTAGACCATAAGACATGCAGGAAGTATATCTTAGACATTTTTGAGTTGCACATGTGTGGCATCTAAGTCTGAATACAATGCATGTTTGAATGAAGGAATGTTTGGATGTTGTCATAAGCAGTGTTTTTTTTTAAAGTAAAAAAAAAACCCTTAGATTTCTAAAGCTGAGTGTTTTTACTAATCCCATTGTTTTCAAATTCTCTAATAATAATAACAGCTTAGACACTGAATTCAGTAACCACAGAGGCTGTTTATAATTTGTTGGTACTTTTTAAACATCTTTGAAAGCCAAACAAGCCCCTGACTTCTGGTCAATAATTCACTGTGTCTTTATGTATATACCTAGAGCGGTAACAGTCATCAAAAGGCCTGTGCACCAGCATGTGAAATATGGGGATCCTTACACTGTGGAATGTATAAGGATTGCTTACTCTGTAATTTTTAAAAGCCTGGTAACTCCTTATAAAGCATATATAGCATCTGAACAAGAAATATGACACTAAGTCTCGGATTAAATAATATCTTGGGGCCACTACCTTATGCATTTTCAGCAGTTTGGGAACTCCACTAAGTGCAGGTCAACAAGCTCAGAGCATCATTAATGAGCATCTGTCCCATGACCCAGCTGGAGACCCTTCCGATTATTCATTCCAGAAGCACGTGCTGACACCGGGTTCAGCCCTCGTGGCTCTCTCACTCACAGTGGTCTTTTAAGATTGTAGAGAGGTCAAATCCTCCCACCCCCATGCCTTACAGAGTGGCTAAATGTTTTCTGGGTCTTACTTGCTTTGTAGCCCTGGTAACTCTATTTTTAAAATTAAAGTAAACAAAAGAGGGCCCTAGCCAGGGAGCAGTCCAACCCAGAAGACTTGTGTGGAACAGGTTAAAAAAAAGAAAGAAAGAAAAACTTTTAAATGAGAACAGGCAGCTCTGCGGAGAAGAACTGGTTCGAATCGGCACCACTGCTGTTTCGCCTGCTGACCTGGACTTTGCAGCCCAAGTTCATCCTTCCACTTCAAAGGCTGGGCTCTGAGCAGATCACACGTTTTCCTTGATGACAAATTAATCAAACTTGATTTCTTGGATGAGATGGATACAAAAGAACTACAACTCCCCGAGGCCCGAAAGTTAATACAGCCCTTCTGGCTCTGATTAGGGTAACAAAAGGATATCTGAGAGCCATCTTCCTCCCTACTCAGGCTGTGGGATGGAACTAAAAGCAAGCCGGGCTTGTAAAGGAGAAAGGCCTTATTAAAACACATTTCAGCTGCAACCAAGTGCACAGCGAGTCCTCCTGACAAGAGAAAATTACTTTTTAGTAGATGCTCACCTTTTCTCAAGAGCAAAGTTTCCACTTAGAATAACCTAGAGGAAGTAGTATATTATGAATCTGAAATGTTTATAGATCCCCCCTTTTATGTTTCTGCTGTGAAGATGAGGTTAAAAAAAAAGAAATCGGCCAGTGATATCTGGCAAATGTTAGAGAGAGCCCACATTTGGTTAAGTAAATTTACTTCTACTGGGTTAAAAACGAAGCTCCCCGAGTCCAGGGAATTTATGTACCTGTTAAGGCAGGACTAGGACGAGGTGAAGTAATGGCTTCAAAATGCAATGCTATGGGGCCACTCCGGCAGCCCACTCATGTGAGAGGGCGAAATAAGCCTTCTGCTAAATCGGGGAGCGCAGGATTTCAATGCAAAACCCTCTTAGCAGCTTTGTCATCCGCCTGTTCTGCGGAGCATCCAAGGACATCGCTTGCATCCTTCTTGTGATTGCTCTATGGTCTATATTTAGAAGAATTGCTATTGCACAAAATATGGTCCCCTGACTGTTCTGGGGGTGCTTCATGCCCTTCCCAAAAAGGCTTCCACGAGAAATGGAGGGTTTATACCTTTATAGCACAATTTTTAAAAGAAGGCCCTGATGAGTGTTTCCTTTCATGTGTGGGCAGAATGCACAAATCTATATACCGTGGGATCCTATTTTCTAAGTTTGTGGGATCTGCTTCCACGCAGCCGCCCTGCCGTCCGGAGAGTGGGGAATGAGGCGACGGATGGTTAAGTATGCAGAGTGAAGTGGGGTCACATGGGCCCATCTCTCATTTCTGACACTCAGTTTGAAGATCCTTCAAGTGTCTTTCTGATCCTGACAGGCAGTTTTCAAAATGTTTGTGGCATTCCAGGACGCTTAATAATTTAAAGCTGTATTTTAGATTCCAGCAATGAGCAAAATACCCGTGAGCTAGCCCTCCCCCGCTGCAAGCGGCGCCAGATGCTGCCATGCGGTCTCCTACTCTTCACTGACATGTGTGTACCTAGCCGCAGCCAGCCAAGCCCCTTGTCTCTGCAGCCCTCTGCTGGGCCCCCTCCTGCTCACCCCTTAGGGATGCTCTGAGAGTGAGCCAAGGCCCCTCCTCCACAAATCCTGTTCTGAGCTCTCCAGCAGAGAAGAGCTTCCTTTCTTGCAAAATAGAGGGTACTTGGATTTTCTTTTAGCCTCCTCTATGGCCTTCGACCCATTCTGCATATAGTGTGTATGGCCATTGCAAGTGTGGCACTAAATTGAGGGTTCCCAGGCCTTCTCCCACCTTTACATCACACACGTCTCTGCACACAGAGGTTCATCTGTTGGTTGAGTTAAAGGAGCAACATTTCCACCAGCTCATCTGAGATCCCATCTTGGGAAATCCATTCTCCACTCGTGTGATTGCTGTTTTGGTTTGCTAAGAAGACTAGCTTCCTCGGCCTTATACCCCAACTTGCTAGTCTTGTGACTTAAGTGAACCACCTGACTTCTGAGTCTCAGTTTCTTCATCTGGGTCACAGGAACAATGAATTCTCCCATCACAGAGTGTGAATATTAAATTAAAAAATGCACACGAAGGCCCTTTCCATGCTATTCAGTGTTTCTCTTGGGTAGATCTTTATATTAATGCTCTTCGTACCACGTAGTGGTCTAAGGTGGCCTGTTTTTGAGATACGTGTACAGTTGTTTTAAAATTACATTCTACAGTAGCATCGAGAAACCTTTCCATTTCCACAAAGCCCCCCTTGTTAAGGACAAAGGTCAAACCTGCTGATCTTACCAAAAACAATACCAATAGCTAGCTCCTTCTCCTCCCCAAAACCTTTTCTTTTTATTCCTAAGTCATAGTTGTAGGAAATACAGTGCTTATAGATATCTCAAGACATGGAAGAAAGTTGGGATGCTTGGGGCTGAGGCCAGGGCTGTGCCCAGGGCCTTGGGGTTTTGGGGGTATCTGTGCAGTGGCGGAAATTTAAGAAGGAAGGATACTAAATGGGAAAAAGGAGGGGCAAAAGAAATGCTGCCTGAGCTTTGTGAAGAGGCACCCGCCTTATCTCAAGTGGTACAGCAGAGAGCATTCATTTGCAACACTTGTTTTTTCCCCATGTAGGAAATTCTCCAAAGGAAATATAGCCCCCATGTTTCGTTGGTGTGAGTATCTCCAACACCTGGAAGACTTTGTACCAGGTGGTGAGGTTTGAGGACAGGGAAAATCTGCAAGAGCCCCCTGATGTTCTACAGTTTCGAAACCCACCTATAGGTAATTAAATAAGTCACTAGTCATGCTGATAGACAATTATTCCTTATCTTCACTCCACAAGGCTGAATTGGTTGGCCCTGTAGAAACTTCACTGAAGGTTTGTGGTTTTAGATCCAGTTGTTATTCTTGGCAGTGTTGTGTCTTGTCGTCAAGGATGGTTTATGCCTCTTGTGTTTATGTAGCAGAATTATAGTCACCAGGACAGGAGTTGTGCACTGTGAATAGTTTCTACTGGACATTTCGCTAGGATGGATGCGTCAAATTCTAAGAGTATAAAAATGAGAGTTAATTACTTTGATTGTCCCCTTTTTTTGTTGTTCTGCTAAATAATGTGTGTCTCTTTGCCCATGCGGAGACCCCAGTCACAGCCCTAGAGTGTCACTCAAAACGACAAAGATTGAAGTCATGTTAGGCCTTCACTGGGACATTGAGTAGTTGAGAGGGTTGCCTGGTGTTACCAGAGGCTGAGAAGATTTCTGCCCATGAAAATGCATCAATGACTTGTGATGATAACATGCTCTCCCTTTTTTCAAATCTCAATAGCCATTTAATATATCCATTTGTATATTTCCATTCCAAACATAATTTTAAAATCTCACATGTGGCAGACAAAAACGATTAGTTCAAAAATTCAGTTGTTGAGGGACAAAATGTATTTCTTTATCCATGATAATGCAGGTTTTAAAAGCAGCTCTTTTTTTTTTTTAATTATTATGCTTTAAGTTCTGGGATACATGTGCAGAACGTGCAGATATGTTACCTAGGTATACATGTGCTAAGGTGGTTTGCTGCACCTACCAACCTGTCATATTCTTTAGGTATTTTTCCTAATGCTATCCCTCCCCTTCCTCCCCAACCACCAACAGGCGCCGGTGTGTGATGTTCCTCTCCCTGTGCCCATATCTTCACATTGTTCAACTCCCACTTAGGAGTGAGAACATGCGGTGTTTGGTTTTCTATACCTGTGTTAATGTACTGAGAGTGATGGTTACCAGCTTCATCCATGTTCTTGTAAAGGACATGAACTCATTCTTTTTTATAGCTGCGTAGTATTTCATGGTGTATATGTGCTACATTTTCTTTATCCAGTCTATTATTGATGGGCATTTGGGTTGGTTCCAAATCTTTGCTATTGTGAATAGTACTGCAGTAAACATACATGTGCATGTGTCTTTAGAGTATAATTATTTCTGATCCTTTCAATGTATACCCAGTAACGGGATTGCTGGGTCAAATGGTATTTCTGGTTCTAGCTCCTTGAGGAATCGCCACACTGTCTTCTGCAATGGTTAAACTAATTTACACTCCTACCAACAGTGTAAAAGCATTTCTATTTCTTCAGATCCTCTCCAGCATCAGTTGTTTCCTTACTTTTTAATGATCACCAGCCTAACTGGCATGAGATGGTATCTCATTGTGGTTTTGATTTGCATTTCTCTAATGACCAGTGATGATGAACTTTTTTTCATATGTTTTTGGCCACATAAATGTCTTCTTTTGAAAAGTGCCTGTTCATATCCTTCACCCACTTTTCGATGTTTTGTTTTGTTTTTTTCTTGTAACTTTAAGTTTCTTGTAGATTCTAGATATTAGCCCTTCATTAGATGGATACATTTAAAAATTTTCTCCCACTCTGTATGTTGCCTGTTCACTCTGATGATAGTTTCTTTTGCTGTGCAGAAGCTCCTTAGTTTGATTAGATCCCATTTGTCAATGTAGGATTTTATTGCAATTGCTTTTGGTGTTTTAGTCATGCAGTCATGCCTGTGTCCTGAATGGTATTGCCTAGGTTTTCTTCTAGGGTTTTTATGGTTTTAGGCCTTACATTTAAATCTTTAATCGATCTTGAGTTAATTTTTGTGTCAGGTGTAAGGAAGGGGTCCAGTTTCAGTTTTCTGCATATGGCTAGCCAGTTTTCCCAGCACCATTTATTAAATAGGGAATCCTTTCTCCATTGCTTGTTTTTGTCAGGTTTGTCAAAGATCAGATGGCTGTAGATGTGTTATTTCTATGTTCTGTTCCATTGGTCTATATATCTGTTTCTGTATCAGTACCATGCTGTTTTGGTTACTGTAGGCTGATAGTATAGTTTGAAGTCAGGTAGCATGATGCCTCCAGCCTTGTTCTTTTTGCTTAGGATTGTCTTGGCTATATGGGCTCTTTTTTGGTTCCATATGAAATTTAAAGTAGTTTTCTCTAACTCTGTGAAGAAAGTCAATGGTAGCTTGATGGGAATAGCATTGAATCTATAAATTACTTTAGGCAGTATGGCCAATTTCACAATATTGTTTCTTCCTATCCATGAGCATGGAATGTTTCTCCATATGTTTGTGTCCTCTCCTATATCCTTGAGCAGTGGTTTGTAGTTCTCCTTGAAGAGGTTCTTCACATCCCTTGTAAATTGTATTCCTAGGTATTTTATTCTCTTTGTAGCAATTGTGAATGGGGGTTCACCCATGATTTGGTTCTCAGTTTGTCTATTATTGGTGTATAGGAATGCTTGTGATTTTTGCACATTGATTTTGTATCCAGAGACTTTGCTGAAGTTGCTTATCAACTTAAGGAGCTTTTGGGCTAAGACAATGGGGTTTTCTAAATATACAATCATGTCATCTGCAAACAGAGACAATTCGACTTCCTCTCTTCCTATTGGAATACCTTTTATTTCTTTCTCTTGCCTGATTGCCATGGCCAGAGTTACCAATACTATGTTGGATAGGAGTGGTGGGAGAGGGCATCCTTGTCTTGTGCCTGTTTTCAAAGGGAATGCTTCCAGCTTTTGCCCATTCTGCATGATACTGGCTGTGAGTTTGTCATAAATAGCTCTTATTATTTTGAGGTACATTCCAACAATACCTAGTTTGTTGAGAGATTTTAGGATGAAGTGGTGTTGAATTGTATTGAAGGCCTTGTCTGCATCTATTGAGATAATCATGTGGTTTTTGTCATTGGTTCTGTTTGTATGATAAATTACGTTTATTGATTTACATATGTTGAGCAAGCCATGCATCCTAGGAATGAAGATGACTTTATCATAGTGGGTAAGCTTTTTGATGTACTGCTGGATTTGGTTTGCTAGTATTTTATTGAAGATTTTCGCATGAATGTTCATCAGGGATATTGGCCTGAAATTGTATTTTATTATTGTTTCTCTGCCAGGTTTTGGTATTAGGCTGATGCTGGCCTCATAAAATGAGTTAGGGAGGAGTCCTTCTTTTTCTATTGTTTTGAGTAGTTTTAGAAGGAATGGTACCAGCTCGTCTTTGTACGAGGGGTAGAATTCGGCTGTGAATCCATCTGGTCGTGGACTTTTTTTGGGTGGTAGGCTATTAAGTACTCCCTCAACTTCAGAATTCATTATTGGTCTATTTAGGGATTCAACTGCTTCCCCGTTTAGTATTGGGAGAGTGTGTGTGTGTCCAGGAATTGATCCATTTCTTCTAGATTTTTTTAGTTTATTTGCATAGAGGTGTTTCTCTGTGATAGTTTATATTTCTATGGAATCAGTGTTGATATCCCCCTTATCATTTTTATTGTGTCTATTTGATTCTTATAGTATTCTTATAGATTCTTATGGTTATTCTTGTAGTATTCTCTGATGGTAGTTTGTATTTCTGTGGGATCAGTGGTGATATCCCCTTTATCATTTTTTATTGTGTCTATTTGATTCTTCTCTCTTTTCTTCTTTATTAGTCTGGCTAGTGGTCTATCTATTTTGTCAATCTTTTCAAAAACCAGTTCTGGCTGGGCGTGATGGCTCATGCCTGTAATCCCAGCACCCTGGGAGGTCAAGGTGGGTGGATCACTTGAGGTCAGGAGTTCAAGACCAGATTGGCCAACATGGCAAAACTCCATCTCTACTAAAAATACAAAAATTAGCTGGCATGGTGGCACACACCTATAATCCCAGCTACTCAGGAGACTGATGCAGGAGAATTGCTCCAACCCAGGAGGCAGAGGTTGCAGTAAGCCAAGATTGCACCACTGCACTCCAGCCTGGGAGACAGAGTGAGACTCCATCTCAAAACAAACAAACAAAAACAGAAAAAGGAAAAAAAATTCCTGGATTCATTGATCTTTTTTTTGAAGGGTTTTTCATGTCATTGTCTCCTTCAGTTCAGCTCTGATCTGAGTTATTTCTTGTCTTCTCCTAGCTTTTGAATTTGTTTGCTCTTGCATCTCTAATTGTGATATTAGGGGGTCGATTTTAGATCTTTCGTGCTTTCTACTGTGGGCATTTAATGCTATAAATTTCCCTCTAAACACTGCTTTAGCTGTGTCGCAGACATTCTGGTACATTGTGTCTTTGTTCTCATTGGTTTCAAATAACTTATTTATTTCTGCCTTCATTTCGTCATTTATCCAGTAGTCATTCAGCAGCAGGTTGTTCAGGTTCCATGTACTTGTGTGGTTTTGAGTAACTTTCTTAATCCTGATTTCTAATTTGATTGCACTGTGGTTTGAGAGACTGTTTGTTATGATTTCCATTCCTTTACTTTTGCTGAGGCGTGTTTTACTTCTAATTGCGTGGTCAGTTTTAGAGTAGGTTCTATGTAGTGCTGAGAAGAATGTCTGTTCTGTTGATTTGGGATGGAGAGTTCTGCAGATGTCTGTTAGGTCCGCTTTGGGATGGAGAGTTCTGCAGATGTCTGTTAGGTCCGCTTTGGGATGGAGAGTTCTGCAGATGTCTGTTACGTCCGCTTTGGGGTGGAGAGTTCTGCAGATGTCTGTTAGCTCCGCTTTGGGGTGGAGAGTTCTGCATATGTCTGTTAGGTCCGCTTTGGGGTGGAGAGTTCTGCAGATGTCTATTAGGTCCGCTTGGTCTAGAAGGCAGCTCCTGGTAAAAAGTATGTTACAGTGACAGACTTTCATGTCTCTGATTCTTATAGTGTCCTCATTGCAAGACGTTCAAAATAGGGAGAAGTATCTCTTTTAAAAAGTTGGTTGTAGAAATCCTCTGGCTAATTTTTAGCAGAATAGATCAATAAAGCACTCAGCCCATTAGATTCTATTAAAGTCACTACCCATGTGCAACCTGTCAGTGTCAACATTTATAAACTAACCAGCACGGCTTTCATGGGATCATGAAAGTGGGCTGCCATCAATCTCACTGGCTGGAGTCATCAAGAGAAATCCAAGACTAGCTGAGCCTTGGGAACTCGTTGTCAGGGTTTGCTAGAGAGCGGCTCTGGGGTGGTTAAGAGTGCACCTGGAGAATGTCCTCCCTCTCTGTTGACTTGGTGGTGGAGTGTTGTCGAGCATAGAAAGGCTCAAGCCAGGCTGGAGACCCATTGGTCCCTCTCTGCCATCCACTTGCAGGGCTGCCATTGAGATTTCAAGAGCCAGTACAAGTTAGGTCCTCTGGAGTTTGTCAGTTAGTTACATAATTCCACTTCCCTGAACACAAGCCCAGTGATGAACCTTTCTTAGCAGCATCTGCCACAGACAATTAGGTGTGGACTTTCTTAGAAGAAAGATAAACCTTCATTTATGTTTGAATATGAAAGAACTTTCTAAATCTGTATTAGCCAAATTTTAGATTTTGTTTGTTTGTTTTTAGAGATAGAGCCTTGCTCTGTTGCCCAGGCTGGAGTACGGTGGCTCCATCATAGGTCACTGCAGCCTTGAACTCATGGGGTCAAGCAACCCTCCTGCCTCAGCCTCCCAAGTAGCTGCGACTACAGACATAAGCCATTGTGCCCAGCTGTATTAACCTTTGGTTCTAAAGCAGCCTAAAAAGAAGGTCATGGACACTAAGTCAGGGTCCCATCCAGCGACACTCCCTTATTTTACAGTTAAGGGTGCTGTGCCTTAGAGAGGAAAAGCTGCTTGCACAAGGTCACAGAGCAGGTGAGCCCGCAAAGCAAGAGCTGCATTCCAGTCCCCTCACTCTACATCCACTTCCCTTCTTCCTACACAGCTACAATTTTATCAGTGTTTAAATCACACTTTCCTATATTCTGTACTCTGCTTTTATTTTCAGAGCTCAATTTATTCCATGTTTGAATTTTCACTGGGATAAGTTTTTTAAATAAGAATATAGCAAAACACCAAATCAATTTCAGTAGCTTATAACATGAGGGGTAAAGTGGGAGAGGGTCACCATGAGCACCATTGCCTCAGGGCTCCATCACTGCAAGTGAGAGAAAGCAGCAAAGATTCTTATAAGAAAAAAAATTTATATCTGATGTAATTGAAAAGTTGTAGAGTAGCAGCTTCAGGTACAGTTTGATCCAGGAGACAACCTCTTGGTTCTTCATTCTCCAGCTGTAGACATACGCCCTCCAGTTTTTTTGTTTGTTTGTCTGGTTGGTTGATTGTNGAGGGGCGATTTTGTTTTGTTTTGTTTTTTTTTGAGATGGAGTCTCCCTCTGTCACCCAGGCTGGAGTGCAGTGGTGCGATCTCAGCTCACTGCAACCTCTGCCTCCTGAGCTCAAGCAATTCTTATGCCTCAGCCTCCTGAGTATCTGGGATTACTGCCACATGCCACCACACCCAGCTAACTTTGTATATTTTTAATAGAGATGGGGTTTCACCATGTTGGCCAGGCTGGTCTTGAACTCCTGACCTCAAGTGATCCACCCGCCTCAGCCTCCCAAAGTGCTGGGATTACAGGCATGAGCTCCCAGTTTCAAGTCCAAAAAAGACAGAGTGGGCCTCTCTCTCTCTCTCTCTCAACTGTCCCAGTAAGCCCCAAGGTTTTGTACCATTAGTTCTACCCAATTCTCTTTCCTGAGGCAGTCACTGTGGCCAAAGGATGGAAATGCTGTGCCGGGCCAGGCTTAAGTCACCCACCCCTACAGCTGGGGTGAAATCATGAAGATGATCCTCTGCCCCCCGAAAAGAGGAGGCATCGATTCTGGGTGACAAAACCCCAAAAGATCCACTGTGGCATCAACTTCCAATAGTTAGGTGAACTAAGTCATGTTGTCTAAATCCAAAGCTCCATTTTTTTAACTGGAGAATGAAGATGATGATTCCGCCCTGGTTTTGTGTAGCATCCTAAGCTTTGTATGTAGTTAGGCTTGATCAAGCTGAGTAATTAACATAAAACAAGAAGCCAGTGGGCTGGGACCTGGTGGTGCAGTGGCTCCCTGTTGCCTGGCGGATGAAGTCCTGACTTCTCCATTGGCCCACAAGAAGCTAAGTCTACAGCCTTTTCTGGATCCACTCCCATGACCCCTCCCACTGCTCCTGCAAGGGAAGGACCTTCCCAGGTGCTGTTGTACAGGCTGCCCAGTCTGCTGTAGCACTCTCCTCCCTCCCTCCCTCTGCCCACTTACCTGCCTGATCTTCTTCAGGAAAGCCCCTCTCCATCTCAGGGGGTATCCCTCCTCTGTTGCTTGGAGCCCTGCACCCCTTCAAGTATAGCAGATGGCACGCTATTTGCCTGTCCTTCACACTAGATTAGGTGATGGCAGAGACCATGATGTTTGCTCAGGTGACCTCCATGCCCGGCTCATAGTAAGTGTTCAAAGGACCTTTGATTCATAAAACAGTGAGGCATGAGCCGCGAACCACAGGCAGGCAGGCGGAGCATCTCCTGGTAAACGCCTGGTTGGCCCTGAGGGTTTGGTGATCCAGTGGATGAAGAAGCTTCACTCTGTCCTGCAACTGGGGGTCCTCACCCCAAAATCTAGGCCATTGCCTTGCAAAGCATCCTGCTGATGCCTGGCGAGAGTGTGATGGGCACCATCTTCACCCCTGGAGAACACCCGAGGGACCTGCCTTAGAGCCTGGGAGCAGTCATTTTGCCGACTGCATGGACTGTTACCATCCTTGTCTGTAGGTTTGTAGACAGTGTTGTAGTTTTGTAATAAATTCTTATTTTGAAAGGATAAGCTGGTTCTTGATTCCAAGAAGCAGATTTTAATCCACAAACAAACTTTCCCGAAAGCAAATATTTACTTTCTGTGTTATAGCTTTAGAGATGCTCAAGGTAAAAAAAATTTCCCCAACTACATGTTTAGGGAAATTTGCTTTGGAAGGAGAATCAAAAATGTAAAAGAAGCACAAATTTGGAAATAACACAACAGGCGAGGGGACCCATCCTTTGTCCAGTGTTCCCCTCCCACTCCTCCAACTGGGACAGGAGGCTGCCTGTTCTTCTCTTCTGATGGCGATGGCGGCTTGCAAGAAGGGTCTTAGCAATAGTGAAATTTTTAATATAATGCTTTCTAGTCAAGTTCAGTTTTGACTATTCACGGGCTAGAACCCAAGAAGTGCTTCCTTGCTGTAAACACTGGAGAGAAGCTGAAGAATTAGCCCCAGCTGCAAATGTGTGCTGAGTATCTGAGAAATGAAGATCAGGCTACTGCACTCATCATGCTCAGCTTGCAAGCCGTCTTCCCTCCATGTCTGCCCCCAAATCTTCTCTCATGGAGCTGGTTTCTCTCTTATTGGAGTATTTCCCATGTGTTTGCTAAAGGGAAATCACCACCAAGAAAACATCTGCAAAGTCTCCAGGCTTTGAAGTATTCACAGGAAACTCAGCAAAGAAAAATCCAGTTACTTTGAGTTACTTTGGGTGGGTGGATATATTGTTTGTTTGGTTTGGTTTCACAGCAGCTGGTGGCGAAGCCCAAACCCCATGTGCTGGCACCACCGGAAATTAAAGTGCCTTCATTCTTCTCCTACCTGAGACAAGAGATTTTTAACACTGTATTTTGTGATTCAGAGGAATGAAACATAGAAGGACACATGTTGAGTTTTCCCCATGTTCTAATGAAAATTCAGAGCTTTGTGTGCTTTTCCAGTGTAAGCGTATCTTTCTGAATTGATAGCACTTTCAATAGATGAGGCATTTAAGAGTTTATAAAGTGTGTTTGTGTGCACTAGCTTATAAAATCTTTCTAACAAATCAAGGCAGTGAGCTGGTTACCACTGGTTTGCAGATGAGTTGGCCGAGAGAAAGTGCAGGGACTTGCCCAGCATTGCTTAGCCCATGAGTGGCAGACCACAGCCCTGTGAATTCCAGAGGGAATACTTCTAGCTAAGAGATGCTTCTTTCAATTTACTGGTGGAAAGTGGTTCTATACTGAGACCCTCTGTCCTCCACCTTGCCCTTACACTATGGAGTAATCTCCTTCCTTAGAGGTGGAGGCCAGCGTTTGCAGTTTCTTAAGACAAAATGGAAACAAGAAATTAAGCAAGAATTTTGATTAATGATAACATTTATCAAGCATAGACCCTGCACCAGACTCTTTTACAAATTACATGTATTAACTTGCTTAATCCTGTAGGAAATTTTCTTATCCAGCAAGGCAAGGTGACTTGTCCAAGGTAACTTAGCTGGAAAGTAGTGAGCCAGGATTCAAATACCGACACTTTGATCCCAGGCTCCTCCTCTTAACCGCTTTCTATATACTTATTGAGCACCTAGTCAGTGTCAGACCCATCATAAGCATTATCTCATTGAATCGTCACCATCCCCCATTTGACAGATGAGGAAACAGAGGCTCAGAGTGGTTAAGTGACCTGTTTAAAGTCATAGGGCTTAAAAAGTGCTGAAGCTAAGATCTGAATCAGGCTGTCTCTCACGCCTGATCTTGGACTCTCTTGCTCCATTTCCACTGCGAAGCCTAAGACAGCCTCATGCATAAAACTGCAAAGGAGTCCACTGGGGTTGGATTCCAGAGGGTTTGCTACCCTGAAGGAGAGGGCTTGGGTCTTTTCTATGCTACATCCCATTAGGGTTTCCCTTTGATTTGACAGATGGGGAAACAGAGGCCCAAGGAGGCTCAGTGACTTGCACGAAGTCATGACTTCCTGAGATATGACAGCAAGATCTGAATACTAGTGCTTTTCACTTAGGGTACTGGCCTAAGCAGTTGCACACTTTGAATGATGATGAACTTGGAAATTGAGGACCCTTTGGGAGCCTGGGGCTTCCCAGTTTCCATTTCAGGGTCATCCTTATTTCACTCCAGACCCTTTAACCTCTCTGTTCCTTCCCTCTCCTCCAGAAATGTAGAGAAACTGCTGCCCCAACCCCCTTCTTCACAGGAATTTTGCAAAGATTAATTGGATAATTTCTGAATTATTCTTTTGAGCTGCTTGAAGGAAAAGTGCCATCTAGAAGAACAAAGTAAAATAACAATAATAATTATTATATTTAAACGTATTTATGAGAATCTCTGTGGGGGCAATTAAGAGGAGACCAGCTTGTACTTGTGGAAAATTCACAAGTTGATGAAACACTCGTATCCTTGCCAATCCCCTGCGATTCTGCTGGGGTGCTGGTGGAAGGATGGTGTTGGGGTACCGGAAGTGAAATGCAGGCGGGGGGAGGGGTGGAAGCTTCAGAGCTTCAGCCCCTCATCCTTCACAAAAATAACCTGCCTGGCCCGTGTCAGGCCTGTGGCAGACAGCACCTGTGATGGCCCCAGACTGGTTACCGTGAAGTGCTCACACAGCTGTTTCCAAAAACCACATCTCCTGGTCATCCGCAAAAGAGAACTTACTTTTTGGGCTTCAGCATTCTGTAATTAATTACTACCCATTTACCACAGAGACCGAAAATTCCTCCTGCCTCAGCTGGGTGCTTGGAAGGACTTCTTTCACATCTGCTGATAGAACCTGTGTTTGTATTTAGCAGTGGGCCTGGCAGATAATGAGGTTTAGATGCCACAGAGCTATTTAGGTGAGTTTATTCTAAGCTCTAAGGATCCCTCAGCTGCTAACATCTGGTCTATTCAGATGTCACCCTCTCTCCATTCAGAGGGCCCAGGTTTGGTGGGCAAGATATTGTCTTTTACAATCGACTTGCCTTTGATCTTCAAGACTGGCTTTCCCGCTTACACACCTGGCCGCGCTTAGCCTCTGTAGCAATTCTGTACTCCTGCTCAGTGTTTCTTTTCTTGGCTTGCTTGCTTTTTTTTTTCAACTTCACTTTTTATACACAGATGGTCATCACGCTGTGTGCAACTGCAACCGCAGCCTGCTCATCATTGGAGAACAGATTTTTTTTTTTTTTCTCCTCCAGCCGATTCAGACAGGATAATCTCTTAGGCAAACACTTGGGTAGCTTCCCAACTCTTATAGCTTCACTTTCTGCTCACACCACCCCCAGCAACTCCTACCCACCAAGTGTGAGCAGAGGCTGGGCCTTCTAGAGCAGAGCTTCTCCAGCAGTGAGCATACATACTGCCCGGGCATTTGATTACAATACAGATTCCGATCCTTGGGCCGGGAGTGGGCCACAGGTTCTGACATCTGATGGGCTCCCAGGCAACACCATTGCTGTTGGTCTGAGAACCACAGGCTGAATAGCAAAGTCCTACATTGCTTCTAGAATAATCTGCATTCTGGCCTCCTCCCAATAATGTTCCTGCCTTTCCCCTGTTTCTTAACCAAATTTAACTCCCTTATATTCTATTCTCATGAAAGCACCTTCCTGCCTGCAGGTGACTATTTCATACTCAAATATTAATACCTGATGGAGAAGCAGAGCGTGGACTCAGAAGACAGTAGGTATAGGAACTGTGGTGTGACACCTGTGAAAATTGCATTTCTAATTGGTGAACTTTTATTGTTTTTAATATATCCTGGCCGTATTCTACCCTGATAAAAATTTTAAAGAAATAATGTTATTCTCAATATGGAATTAGATCTTGACACACTTTCTCCCTCCTCCCCTATCCTCATTCACGCAGAACCACAGAGGTCCCACTCATGGCCCATTCAGGGTGCCCAGACAAGAATCGCATCCTGTCAAAGGGCGATCTGTGCCCCTGTCACAGTTGATGCCATGGCTGAGACCAGTATGTTCTATTCAGGTTTGAGAAAAGCAGTTTCTGTGATTAAAACATTTAGCAACTGGGTTCATGCTTGCCTTTTACATGAATCCTCAAGGGTGACATTTAGATGAGCATGGACATCTGAAATCCATTTGACTCAATGGCTCTTTCTAGGAGGGAAGCACTTTTACCCTGTCATTAAATGGGCATTTATGATTCTCCATTGATACATCAGGGTTGAGAGGTGCAAGCTTGTGAGTCCAACTCACCTAGATTCATATCCTGGTTCTATACATGGCTTTAACCCTGTTGTTTAATCTTGTTTAGCCTAGCTTTCCCCATCTATTTAATGGGCATAACTGTGATTGTCCTGTATTTCAGACCTGTTACATGATAGGCCTTGTAGACTCCACCTATGACAGCCCTGTGAAGCTGGCTAGCGACTGGTATGACATGGGCACCGGTCAATGACAGCACACTGGCCCTCGCCTTCAAGAGCTCTTCTAGGCTTGAGTCTCCCTTACTCTCCTGCATAATTCGGTGGTTTCCAGGAACCGGCTGGTTCGGCAAGGGCAGTGGGAATGTGTGTGTTCTCAGGACTCAGGGCAACTGCTCCTGCCCTTGTGGTGTGAAAGGATTTCAGTATTTTAACTGGTCCATCTCCATTTGGCTGATCATCTATTGAGAATTAGAGAGATTAAGCAAATTGCCCCCAAGACTGTCCAGTCAGTGAGTGGTGGGGCCCAGGTATGTCTCCCTTTAGACACCTGTGGTGTTAACCACTAGGCAACACTGCTCGATTTGACATGAGTGAATGTGCATGAAGGTGCCCAGCACAGTGTCCAGCATGTGGGCAGTAGGTCCTCAGGAAATCCTAGACTCCTTGGCCCTTCCCCTACAGATGATTCCTATATGTTTCTCCACTGAGTTGAGTGCCATCCTCATTCTGGGGGCTGGGGTGGAGCGGATGAAACTTCAACGCCTGACCTCCTCGTTACCCAGCAGGGCCTCATGGGTGCTGTGACTCACAGTTTCCAGTTCTCCCAGCTGCCCCGCGGTACACGGGAGTTTTCTAGCTACAGGTTGGTGAAGTATTCCAGGGCAGGATGTTTATATCCCCTAGAGGAACGGGCACAGAATCAAACCAGCCCTTGCTTGGCAACCCCTGGCTGTTCTTTCCAGCCTCAGGCACCTTGCCAAACCGACTCAGGAGAGGAAAACATAACAAGGGCTGATGTGCTTCCATTTCACATAGAACATAATACAAGATTTCAGAATGATTTATTTTCCTAAACAAGAAAATAGAATGGACCCCATCCATTATTCAACATGCTAATGATAACCTTTACTCACTTGTCAAGGATGATCTAAGGTGGTGTTCAGCTGAAGTACAAAGAATAAGCAGAGAACACACAAACACACTCACAATCCCACAACACTTCATGCCGTGACAGTGGGGGGAAAAATGGGTGCACAAGAGGATGTGAAACTAAGAGGAAAGATGTGTTTCCACCTTTGCAGCTTTCTGAGCATCATAAAGCGGGGGCTTTGAACATTTTAGGTGATTGACTTGAAAATGACCCCATAGAAAGTGAATATTGATAACTCAATGCATGCTTTATTGTAATTTTTAGAAAATTGATTTCTTTCAACTGACATTCAAACCACATGGAGCAGAGAGCCTAGAATTGTATCAGCTTTCAAGATCTTTATGCCTGGCCCAATTAACACCTCTCTGTGTGTATATGTGTTAGGGGATACCCTGGAATACCAGGGTTCTCTTTCAGCCGGGAACATCTCAATTTCCTGAGAATTAATCAGGAAAACACAAAAGCTTGTTTTGATTCCAAACAGGTTCGATAGAGTGGTAAAATATTCACTTACTGATGAATGACGATTTCGTCCAAGTAGAAAATAAATGCTAATTAAAGTTATTAATTTCCCATATGTTTGGGGATATTATGTATATTTAAATGGATATCAGTGAAAAGTAAATCAGTAGAAATAGCTTATTTTAGAATTAGTATTCTAATTCAGGTATGGATGTCACCAAATATTAAGTTCATTTCTAAATTTTCCTTTTAAGCATTTTAGATAATATGTACACCAAATGAGTCTGTTAACAGGAGAGCCTGTGGAGAGCAGCTCAGTACTAAGCATCTGACCCTTGGCAGTGCCTTCCAGGAGACTGAAGAGAGTTATTTCAGAAATTTAAGGCCGCATGCAGTGGCTCATGCCTGTAATCCCAGCACTTTGGGAGGCCGAGGTGGGAGGATGGCTTGAGCCCAGGAGTTCGAGGACAGCCTAGGTAACATGGCGATACCTTGTCTCTACAAAAAATATAAAAATTAGCCAAGTATAGTGGTGCATGCCTATAGCTGGGTACTTCTAGCTACCAAGGAGGCTGAGGTGGAAGGATCACCTGAGCCTGGGTGGTTGAGGCTGCAGAGAGCTGAGATCGCACTACAGCACTCCAGCCTGGGTGACAGAGCAAGACCCTGTCTCAAAAAAGAAAAAGAAAAAAATATATATTCTTAAATGTGAAGGCAAAAGCATTTTTTTCTGATTCCTTTAAATGGTATTTTGGCTACGAAAATGAAAACTCAGCCTCCCAAAGTGATTGAGAAATCACTATCCCTGAAAAATCCTCATGGCCTAAGCCATTCTCAAAACCTCTTGATATTGAGATAAATGAGTAATAAGGAAGGCATCATTTCTCCATCGGAATCACAGCAGACCCAGCAGCATTTAGGGGCATTTGGGGCTTGGGCCCTAGTTGGCTGGGTGACCCTGGACAAGCTGGTTAACCTTTCTCAACCAATAATAACCAGGTGATTATTCCACAGTAAAATGTAAAAGACTTTAGGTTGCTGTGGGGTTGCAATGAAACAACATAGGTTAAAATATTTAGGCCAGTGTGGTGGCTCATGCCTGTAATCCCAGCACTTTGGGAGGCTGAGGAGTTTGAGACCAGCCTGGGCAACATGGTAAAACCCCTTCTCTACTAAAAAATATGAAAATGAGTCCGGCGTGCTGGCGCATGCTTGTAATCCCAGGTGCTTGAAGGGGCTGAGCTGGGAGGATCGCTTGAGGCTGTGGCTTCAGTGAGCCATGATCGTGCTACTGCACTCCATCCTGGGCAACAGATAGAAAATCGTGACCCTGTCTCAAAAAAAAAAAAAAAAAAAAAAGTGTTTAGTATGGTAGCTAACATAAAGAAATTCTTCAGGAAATACTGCTTCTCCACTCCCACCCCTCCAGGAAAAAAGAATGTATGTCAAGAGTTAAATAAAATGGAGAACTTAAGAAAACTTCCTCCTATATTATGTAATCGTATACTTAGCACGATAAAAGGTCTGCTTTTATTTTCATCCTTACAATAAATGTTGGTTGTCTATCATATGCAAGGCACTAAGAACAATTTTCTTCTCCAAAGCTGGTCACCTAGCTATGCAAGCAGTCATGTCAAGCCTTAAAGGTTTTTTTCAGCAGGAAAAAAAATTGCCTAGGGGCAATGCTACTAAAACCAACGGGATATCAAATTGAACCACATGGTCTCGTTCTAGAGATCTCCAAAAGATTGTTCTAAAACTCTGCCCTTCTTTTTGAAGGGGCTTCTAACATTCTTTAGGCTTAACTCCACCATTCCCTACTTGCAATACAATGTTCAGGATTATTCTAAATGATTCCGAGACTTTCCACAACTATGTCTATTTCAAGTCTGTTCTCGGAAGATGGAACTCCACAGAAGGCGGTTCACATGATTTTTAGTCCGAATCTATAAATAATTGGTGGATCCATTTTAGCCCCCAAAACTCCCATCTGGTTCTCTGTTCACACAAGACACTAGGCCCAAAGCTTGGAAGGATAGTAATCCTGCGAGGCATGAACATCGTAGGATAATTGTGATTATAGTAGATGCTCCTTGCTTCTGGTTTTCTGAGGACTGTAACTTGGGCTTTCCCAAGGTGATGTGCACCAGATCCGCGGGCTGGATTGAGGGGGTGGGACAATCGCCTCTAAGTGGACAGTTATTTTCTCTTCCCTGTTCAATTACCCTGTGTGTTTCTAGGCACTAAAACGCTTGTGGTTCAGGACCAAGAAGGTCTGACCTCCTTCCTGCTCCTATTGCAGACTTTTTATAATTCCTGCCTGTGAGAGAAACAGAAGAACACAGCTTGTTTGGGGGATCCCAGATGGAGTTTGCAGGATGGATATTAGAAAAAAATCATCTCTTTTGAGTGGTAGACTGAGAAATTTAAATTGGAACAGCGATGAAAAACCATACATGTTGGGAGATGGAGTGGGGGTGAGGCAACCCATGAAGTCAGTTTTGTATCTGTAAAGAGTCATTTTGGAGAGTCGATCTGCACTTTAAGAATTCCTAATGGGTACAGTCAGTTCAGCCCCAGCTGAATGTGTTGGAGTCTCTGATAATGTTCTTCTATTAAAGGGGGGGCGGGGGGAAACAATAACAGACACACAAAAACACACACTCAACCAAAGATGGGGGAAATGTGAGCACCAGACAGGCTCCTGCTGATCTGGGGATGACAGTTGAAGAGACAAGAACATTTTAAGTGCAGGGAAGGAAGCAAGAACAGTCCCCCAAAACAGGAAAGAAGGGTCAGCAAAGGTAAGTTTACAAGCAAAACAAAGGGGCGGGGAGCAGGTGGGGAGTCCAGGAGAGAATAAAAGAAGCAAAACCAAGCAAACCAAACCCACCATGACTTATTAGGAATGTTTAATTTGAAATTGTGATCTCTACAATTATTGAAAATGGAGCAGTTAGAAAGGGAGGCATTTTGATTGTGACAGGGCAGGAAGAACCTGAGAAATATCTGACATTCAAATGCCTTTTTTTAAACTGCCTTTGTTCCAAAGTTCCTATTTTGCATCTGGTTAAATGCATATTAATTTCTCTTCCTTCCTAATGAATCACTGTGTGTTCTGTGTCTTCTTTATGAAGAGGAAAGCGGTGTCTTCCCTGCCTTGCTCCCTTAGCTCAAACTTTTCATCTTCATCCTATAGGAATGATGAGACGTTAAATGGGGTAATCTGGAAAAGGGATTGGAATGTGAACTGAAGAACTGAATGTAGGAGTTAGAAGTCAATCACTCTGCTAGCTATTAGAGTGTTTTATCGTTGAAGAAGAGAATAGAGCATTTAGAAAAAAAACCCGCTGACACCCCAGATCTTTCCAGATCCCCATCTCATAAATTCATTTTATGTACCCAGAACCCCCCAAACAAACCTGGACTTGAAATCATCTTTTTCCTTGTGCATTCCTGAGAGTGACTGGCAGTGCAGCCACAGAACTGGCAAGTTCTGTTGAAGGAATTATATTCAGGCCCATTCACGATGCACGTTAACTTTGTGGGTGGAAAGAAACCTGGAGGAGAGAGAGGAAACAAGCCTTAAAGCCTCCAAAAATTGGCAGGCAGACTTCCGGAAGGAGGCTTCTCCAAGGAATCTTCTCCTAGAATTAAACCTAGGACTGAAATACATTTGCAAATGATTGGGCTTAAAAGTGGGGTTGGGTTTCCTCGTGTCATGCTGGTATGGGCCTAGAGAGAGTTTTGTGGGTTTTTTTAGAGATGAGAAGGGAGGAATGATGCACAATGAGAATGCAGAGCCGAAAATTCTGGACCACACATCATTTATTTAGAGCAGACTTTCTCTCTGATATTCTTCCCAAATATGTCATGGCATTCACAAAGAACACTGCTTCTGAAATGTCGGATTATGCAGTAATAGTCACTGAACAAGAACATAAATGTCTTTTAAAAATTAATCCGTTCTCTTTAAGGCATGTGGGCTGCTCAAAATACTCATTGTAGTGTCTCATCTTTAGCAGACCCCATGTGGAAACAGCTTTCTTATTTACAGACCATGATATTGACACAGTGTCTGGTGTGATTAATTAAAGATGATTTTTTTTTTTTTTTTTTTTTTGTATTTTTAGTAGAGACGGGGTTTCACCATGTTGACCAGGATGGTCTCGATCTCTTGACCTCGTGATCCACCCGCCTCGGCCTCCCCACATATTTCTTTAAAAGGCAGAAGAGACAGCCCAGTTTTTAAAACTGGCGGTCATAAACTGCCATAAGATGGCACTGTAACATAAATTATGGAAAGAGTCAGCTATCCAGTATAAGGACTGAACAGATTCAGTGTGTTGCCAGCAGGTTGTCAGGCTTTGCAGGTTGAGCACACAGGAATGATTCCCAGAGAGAGACATTAACTAGGAAACATGTTACAAGTATGTTACATTGCCATTGGACTTTCACTGGTGAGAGGTGATCTAGCAGTTCAATGTGGACAGGTTCTTTTGCATTTTCAGAGAAAACAGATTCAAATCTAACCTGAAAGAAAAGGTTTAGGGAAATATTAAAAGAAAGAGAGATCAGACCAAAACCGCAAGTGCAAAACATGGGAAGGTGTTTTCCACTTTTGGTTCTGTTTCAGGCATAGAATAACTAAAGACAAAATGAAAACCTTGTTGAACCGTTCTCCTCTCCTTCCCTGCTTTCCTATTGTTACAGGACGGGGGTGTAGATATTCTCAGTGAAGTGGCCAACCCCACAGGGCCTGGCTGCGGAGTCTGAATTTCGGTGCCAGCACATTTATCCCCTTGTTTGTCACAAAGTGAGCATTGCCTTTTACAGATGGGCATTGGGGAATAAAACGTATTCTAGGATATTGATGCAGGAGGGCATTTTTTTTCAACACTGTCTTTGAGAAAGGCTCAGTTGGTGCAGCCTCTGCCAACGTGGCATAGGTTTAGTGGCAATTCCTTCGAGATTAAAGAGGAAAGAAGGGAAGGAAACTTCATCCAAATTCCTTTGTAGGGGTTCCATAGCTTCAGGTGCAGTTGAAAACAGCGAACTCGCCAGCATATTCTCTGGCTGTATAGAAAAGCTTTTAAAAATATCGCAGTTTCTTGGAGATCTTAGGCTATTGTCGTACCAAGTGGGTCTTCTCTTTGGCTTGGCACAGAACCAGGTGCATGCTTTTCTCTGCTTAGCAAGCAGGTATCCAGGCCCTGTTCAGTACCGTACACTCAGGGAAGAGGTGCAGGATGCTGCTGGCACATCCGTGAGATGGTTTTCTGAAATGCTTAGCATCCCTGCAAACCCTATGACTACCTTGGCTAAGAGGAGGTCACTGGGGAGCCTGGCTTTCTGTGGTAACATCAGCCTCCTTTTCTGGATGATGTTTCTGTCCATCACCCCAGTAGAGAAAATAGAACATCAGGCAATGGGGAATACTGGTCAAAGTCCAATTGGAAATGTGCCTGAGGGTGTCATAGTCTGGAAGGCGCATTCAAGGGTAACGTGGTGTTGGAAGCCTGCAGAGCCTGACTTCTAGTTGACACAAAAAAAGGCAGGTTATCTCCAGAGTGGGGTAAGCCTCCATTTGTGGGCTTGGCTAGTGTTTTGGGTGAGGCACAGCCAGAGTCTGTAATGACCAGTCTGACTGTAGCAAGTAGACTTGAGGATGATTGCAACTTCTCACCTCCTCTTGTGAGATCGCCGTGGTGTAGAGATATCTGTTTCTCAGTATGTAAGGAATATTAAGAGGAGGTTTGGGGACGGGGAAAAGAGAAGTGACTTGCTTTCTAATAAACCTGTGTTCTCTGCTTTCTGTTGGGAAAAAACAAACAAACAAACAAACAAACAAAAAAACCTTGTGGAATACCATGCATGGCTTGTTCCTCCAGCTACTGGTTTGAGAATATTGAATCACTCGCCCCACCAAATATTGCTTATTGTCTTCATAGATGTTCTTTTGAAAATACCGTGTTAGACCTCCCTTTTGTTTCCCAACAGGGAACTTTTTTCTTCCCCCTCAAATGGCAAAAGTGGTATCTTCATTTATAAGTATGTGAAAGTTGCTGTTTAAGAGTCCCAGTTCCTTATCTGAAACCCTTGGTGCCAGAATTTAGAATTTTATAAAGGTACTATGGTACAGAGACTGTATATTATGTACGCCATAACCTGTGCATTAATATTGCTGCAGCGAAATGTGTGAATATTCACACTAAGTGGGCTAACTGAACTCTATAAAGAGCCCCACATCAGCTCAGGTCTTGCCAACGTTGAGTTCGTTTGTAAAAATAAAGCTTTGTGCCTTAGAACCTGTGAATTTCAAAATTGTGAATAAGGGACTGTGAATCTGTATTTATATTGTATACATAGGGTTATATTTTAGAAGAAATGCAATATAGAAGTTACGTTCAAGATCTATGGATTACTGGAAATAGCCTTTGAGATTTGGCTGTAAACTTGGGTCTAATTGTAACCCTCTCCATGGCTCATTAGTTTTTGACTTTTTTCTTGCTGACGAGAACTTCCAGCCCATGGGTTCCAAACTCATGTGTTTAAAGGGGCCGAGGAGATAATGTGAATGGAGTGGGTTGAGGTAGACAATAGGAACTGGTGAGCACCAGGGCACAGGGGAGCACCTGCACCATCCAAGGCAGGTGCCACCACCAGGCGGCTCCTGACAAGGGCTGCCAAGTGGGAAAGTGCCCCCGGTCATTTCATTTATCCAGGTGAGTCAGAAAAAGAAAATTTACAGGAAGTATTCTCAATTTTTAAATGTTAGCAACTAGGCCAGGTGACATGACTCACGCCTATAATCCCAGCACTCTGGAAAGCCAAGGTAGGCAGGTTGCCTGGACTCAGGAGTTCAAGACCAGCCAGGGCAACATGGTAAAACTCCATCTCTCCCAAAAATACAAAAAATTTAGCCAGGCGTGGTAGTGCCCACCTGTGGTCCCAGCCACTCTGGAGGCTGAGGTGAGAGGATTGCTTGAGTCTGGGAGGCAGAGGTTGCAGTGAGCTGACATCACATCACTGTACTCCAGCCTGGGCAAGAGAGTGGGACCCCATCTCAAAATAAATAAGTTATTAAATAAAAATGTTAGCAGCGAATTCAGTGTTTTTAAAATTCATGTAAAACATACAACGTATGACCTTTTCACTAGTCACTCAAAACTGTATGTGTGTGTTTAAAAGAAAAACATACAAAGAAAACAACCAGTATATAGTATATATCTTATCCCCTCACCAGCCTCTAGGCAGTCTCTCCCTTGTTCTGTCATTTCCACTGTGGCTTTGATGTCCCCTGCCCGGCAGGATCCCGACACCTATGGCCACGTGTTTGACCTGTGCACTGGACACAGTGAAAGCACCCTGCTCCAGCTAGACTTCGTGCTAGATTTTTTAAATCTCCATTTGGACTTCCTAGAACATGTTATTCTGCTTCTTAGCTGTTGAAGTCTCCAGTCCCGGGAAGTCCTCATGCCGCCCTCCTAGCTTCTCCTTTCCTTCGCCTTCTTGTCTTTCTGAAGAGCCACAACTGATCATGCCTGTGGATACTGCCCCATCTCCTTATTCACTTTTAATCTGACCCAACAGAATAAACCAGTCCCTAACTAACAAATCCTATGTGCCTTTTCTGGGTTCTTCTTCGCGAACTAACCTACATGGTTTGCAGCTTTTGAAACGCCCCCCTCCCTGGTGTCCACGCCACCGCATGTGCTGGGGTCCCTCCTTGTTTCCTCTCCCCGCACTCCGTTTGCCTCCTGCTAGATTCTGGCCTCAGCTTTCCTTTTCTCTACATTCAACTTCTTTATTCTCTCCCAGAGCCTAATTAGCACCTCTCTCCCAGGTGTTCCACAATCTAGACCTTCAGGATGTATTTTCTCCTAGGACACAAGATCTGAACTTCCAGGCAGATATTCCACAGGCCCCTCAAACTCAAGCTCTTCAAAATACAGCCCCCTCTATGCCGCTCTAATCAATGCCAGCTCCTTTTCCTGGCCTCCTTTTTCAGATCAGTGAATCGGAACCAGTTGTTTGTAACTCAACACATGAGGATCCATCTCCTTTATGGTTCCTTTTCACGCCTGCTGATTGACTGTTCCTTCCAGTGTATCCAACAAGAATGTAGAGTTTCTAAAACCCAGCGACAACCATGCTGGTGGCCAGGTGTCCCATAACTTCTCACTGCCTTCCATATTCTCCTTACCAAGCTTTAATGCTATTAAGAACCCTTACCTACCATATTTTCATTCTTAGCCACCATGATTCCTATTCGTGTACACTATAGATTTGATAAACCTGGACTGCGTGTTGAGAACACTTCATATCTTCAACATAAAATAGGTTCTTCCTTCTTACCTGAATTGAAGGCTTGCTTGAATACCCAGAGGCTAAGATGCAGTTGCCATAGTTTGACCAATATATGGATAGTGTCATGCTATGTAGATTTTTTCAGTCTCCATTTGGACTTCCTAGAACATGTTGTGTCTTATAATGCATTCCCAATGATAAAATGGAAGAAGAGGAGTTCATGGCCTTTAAATAGATATAAAGCGTTTTTATTGCATTAATTATTTCCTGAGGAAATGCTAAAAAGCTGTGCATTTGGCTAAATAAGTGTGTGTGGTGAGAGTCACCAATTGATAATGGATTATGACATACACCAAGCCAAGGTAGCAGGAAAGTCAAGTTTAAATTTTCTGCTAATAGTGGTCATCAGCATTGTCTAATAGGGCTATGATAACTTAAAAATAGCTTAAAGAATTGGACACATCACTGAACAGTGGTTTTACATCAAATATATAGTTCATTCAAAAACCCCAGGGCACTTGAAATTATTCTGCCTGTTGGAAAAGATTTCTGGCTTTGAGTTTTGCAGTGGAATTTGTTAGAAAATGCTGTTGGTGCATCACTAAGGACATATTCGTTTCCGTCATTGACTATCGTTAGAAATACAAGTTTGTGTTTTGCCAACATTCAGAAGCAGGAATTTTAGCATTTATTTTGGTCTGTAAGTCTTTTCATGATACAATAGCAATTAAAATAATTTTTTTCTATCATCATTGAAGATAGGTGGAGCCCCACATACCCTAAGGAAATTCACATCTGGAGGTGGGTGGTGATTCAGCATAGTACTCGGTTAAGAAAGTATTTTGTGAACTCCATCCTGAATATATTTTTCCACTGTAAAAAAAAATAAATAAATAAATAAAAAAAAATAAAAATAAAAGAAGAAGAATATGTGGAAATACTGGTCCCTTCCTCATCTAACTTAATGAGAAGTTAATAAAATAATAACAATTAGGGGAGGAGGGAAATTAAATATTTCCCTCACAATTAGAGTTGGATTACCAGCCTTTTAAGCTGATAGGTTATCTTTTTTCAAAGTAGGCAAATATATTCTAGCTTTCAAAGTTCAAATTCCAACTCAAGTAATTGAAGATTCTCATATGCCTTCCAGAAACTGCTTGGTTTCTTGGAAGTATTATTAATGCCAAATTCAGATACTTTTGCATCTACCAACACAGCCAGTGTGAATTGAGAAGGTATGAGGACTGAGAGAAAACATTAATGATTTTAGTGTGAACAGGTTTCACTTTTCAGTGAAGCACGGAAACTGGAGTATGTGAAGACTTGCCCATCTTGTACCTCTGAACTTTGAATTTCACAGCCTCTGTTTATGGCAAAGAGGCTGTTTCCATTCAACTTCAAGTCTGTAGCCATGACACTGGTGGATTAATAACCTACAGTTAATTATAGAAGTGATGGGAGACAGATGCCAAGGGAATGCAGTATACAGCTGAGGCTTTTGAAATCTTCCCATATCCCCGTATTTCTACACTTGTGACTGCGTGGCTGGAGAAGCTGATTCCAATGTTATCACCCAAAGATAAATTCCAATATCTCCCACACCCCAGCTATGCATTGCACACGTAGATATGCCAAAGGGCTGCTGCCCACTGAGGCTCAGCAGTTCCTAAATACTTGCATGTAACTGAGATGATCAAGATCTGGCACTTGAAGATGATTCTGTGTAGAAAACACTTGTTGGCTGAAGATAAATCACTGTCTGAGTCTCATTTTGATAGCCATAATTTTACCTCTGTGCATGACCACATTTTTCTTTAAATGCCGCCAGAGTACTTTGAATAGAGGTTGGCAGTTTTGAAACACACTTTGTATGCCTGGGTTTAAACAGAAGCTCTTCTTCTGTTTCTCAAGCTGATGGGTCCACCGTGACACCACATTTCTGGTTGTGTCACTCCCATTCTGTTTATGTAGCACAGCATGGCATCAGGTGGCACTGGATTTTGGTGCAACCATCAGCCAAAGAGATCACAAATCAAACATTATTCCCGAAAACTGCAAAAGAAGTGCCAGTGTATTTAAGATTCATTGAGACTTTTTCTTTTCAAGAGAGAAAATTATTTATTTTAAAGACTTACCGTTTTAAAAATTCTTGTTCGACTAATGTATGTTCCTACAAACTATAGGGCAAAAGGTTTCGTTGCTTAGTCTAATAAATATTGATTGAGGCATTACTCTATGGCGGGTACTGTGTCTTGTACCATGTTCATTTTCTGGGCGGCAATGGAGCGAGAGAAGCTAAGTCAAACATTCAGTTGAATCAATGGGAATTGTGTGCATACTGTTCCGTCTGCTGATGATTCCCAAATTGATGTCTCTAGCTCTCATCTTTCCCTTCAGCCCCAGAATCAGTATACCAACTACCTTGCAACGTCTTCACTTGGATATCCAGCAGGCATCTTAAACTTCAACTATAGATGGAGGTTACCAGGGCCTGCAGGGAGTGGAGGAGGGGGAGATAGACTTTAGTGAGTGCAGAATTTCTGCTTGGGATGATGAAAAATTTCTGGAGATGGACGGTGGTGATGGTCACGATACTAAGTGCATGTAATGCTACTGAATGGTACAC
This sequence comes from Cebus imitator, assembly GCF_001604975.1. Classification (NCBI taxonomy): domain Eukaryota; kingdom Metazoa; phylum Chordata; class Mammalia; order Primates; family Cebidae; genus Cebus; species Cebus imitator. The sequence goes on along the minus strand of NW_016107467.1, from coordinate 355,130 downwards.
TTTAAGATGGTAAGAATGGTAATTTTTATGTAATATAAATTTTACCACAATAAAAAATACATGTCCAAAATGAAATTCTTAGGTTTCACCCAAACTGCTTCTTCCTGCCATCCTCCTTATCTTAAAAAATGGCACCTCCGTTTACCTTTAAGCATGTGCTAAAACTTGGAGTCTCATGCTCGATTCTTCTCTTTGCTCACATGGAACACCCAATCCATCCTTCAACCTAGGTAGCTCCATGTTCAAAATACATTTGCAGCCAGGCACGGTGGCTCTTGCCTGTTATCCCAATACTTTGGGAGGTCAAGGTGGGTGGATTAATTGAGGTCAGGAGTTCAAGACCAGCCTGGCCAACATGGTGAAACCCTGTCTCTACTAAAAATACAAAAATTAGCTGGGTGTGGTGGCACAAGCCTGTAATCCTAGCTACTCAGGAGGCTGAGGCAGGAGAATCTCTGGAAGCCAGGAGGTGGAGGTTGCAGTGAGCTGAGATCATGCCACTGCACTCCAGCCTGGGTGACAGAGTGAGACTCCATCTCACAAAAGAAAAGAAAACCTCAATCTAGCTCCTTCTCATCACCTCCACCTCATCCTCCCGGCCCCATTCCTCTCTTGCCAAAACCACAGAGGCCTCCTAACTGAACTCTCTGCTTTCACTCTTGCCCATCTGTGGTTCATTCTCCGCATGGTACTAGAGTGATCTTTTTGTCATATAAACACATGCTATTCTTCTGCCCCACTCACCAATGATTTCCCATCGCAGCAAAATGAACCCCAAAGTCCTTCCAGGACCAGAAAACCCCAGATGATCCGGCCTCTGGCTAACTTGCTGAACTCACTGTTCTCCTCACTTACTTTATTCCAGCCATGCTGGCCTCCCCCATGCCAAGCACACGCCCCCGCTGGCCTCTAAACTAGCTACTCTCTTTGCCTAGGATGCTCTTCCCCGATCAGCGTCAGTGTCTGCAAAAATGTCACCTTATCTGAGAGATTCCTGGCTAAAATCACATCACCTCCTGCACCATTTTCTCTCACTTTGCCCTTCTTTGCTTATTTATATGTTTGTTTATCATCAGTTTCTCCTCTACTAGGATATGAGTTCCATGAGAGCAGGAATTATTTTCCTGGCTCTATTCCCTGCCTTATTTTCAGCAGCCTGGAGCTTAGTAGGCTTTTAGCAAATATTGCATAATATGCAAGGCATATAACTATTTTTTTCTAAACATCATTCATTGGGCTTACTACAGAGAATTAAGTTATCTAATGAATTCCCATTTGGAATGAATTGTGTTTTTCCCTTTCGTCTGTTGAAACATTTAACTCCCAGGCACATGAAGTAAAACAAGCAAGATTCGCAAATTAGTAAATCTTGCTTTGTAAATTTTTTAAATTTATTATTATTATTATTATTAGTCAGAGTCTTACTCTGTCACCCAGGCTGAAGCACGATGCAAACCTGGCTCCCTGAAACCTGAGGTTCAAGTGATTCTCCTGCCTCAGCCTCTTGAGTAGCTGGGACTTACAGGTGTGCACCACCATGCCCTGCTAATTTATGTATTTTTTTTTTAGTAGAGACAGGGTTTCATCATATTGGCCATGCTGGTCTCAAACTCCTACCCTCAAGTGATCTGCCCACCTCAGCCTCCCGAAGTGCTGGGATTACAGGTGTGAGCCACCTTGCCTAAACTATGTTTTTAATTAAAAAAAATTTTTTGGGGGGGAGTACATCGTAGATATACGTAATTTATGGGGTAAATGAGATGTTTTTATATAGGCATGCAATGTGAAATAAGCACATTATGAAGAATGGGGTAGCTATCACCTCAAGCATTTATCCTTTGAGTTACAAATAATTCAATAACACCCTTTATTTTTAAATGCACAGTTACTTTTGACTATAGTCACCCTGTTGTGCTATCAAACAGTAGGTTTTATTCATTCTATTTTTCTGTACCCATTAGCCATCCTTATATCCCCCCCAACCCATGCCCCACTATCCTTCCAAGCCTTTGGTAACCATCCTTCTATTCTCTATGTCCATGAGTCCGATTGTTTTGATTTTTGGACCCCGCAAATAAGTGAGAACATGCGATGTTTGTCTTTCTGCCCCTGGCTTATTTCACTTAATGTAATGATCTCCAGTTCCATCCATTCAAATTAGTAATTCTTAGGCAACTTGAGTAAGAGTTGGGAAAATATAGGAGCAAGTCAGGCTAGGTCAATGCAATTTCAAAACATGTGGTTGAATGTATGGTATTACTATGGGCTGTTTTGATTCGGAGATTCAGACACCCAACTCAGCTTACGTAACAATGGAACGAAACTTCTGGCTTTCTTTGTAACTACCAAGTTCAAGACATGGACTTGTTATGACTGTATTCAGGTACTCAAAGGATGAATGAGTTTCATTCTCCTCTTCACTTCTCGGCGACTCTACCACCTCCAGTGTTGGCTTTGCTCCTGGGCAGCTCTAGAATTGTATCTTCCTTCTAGCTGTTATAGCTGATAACCTCAGGGAAAGGAGAGCTTTTTTTGAATCATTAGCCCAGCAAAATTCCCAGGACTGAGTCACATAAGACCAACATATGAACCAAATGTTGTAGCTTGGGGGGATAGAAGGCATTTGTTTGGCAGATACAAATCACATGCCCCCTGCTGCACCTAAGGAGAGAGGAGGAATTAAGGTTAGCCCCACTAAGCCCCGTGGATCAAGTGTCAGGTTTACTCAAAGGGAAATCACAAGAAGGTGAAATGGTTGCTATGAGGATGAAAACATCTGCTGTTCACTCTATCAAGGCAAGAAGGTTCCATTTGGCTGTATGATGTCATTTATTGCTCTTCAACTTAAATTTTTCAACTATCCTTAATGAGTTGTACCGGGTTTTAAGTTGATTGTGAGCAGACTCTTACAGAAGAGATTGTAGATGAATGTTAGACCACGATGGTAGGAGATTTGGAGTACTTGGAGCATGGAGGTAAGGGAGATTTGGGAGATTCAGCAAATTCCTAGGGCCCTTATTGCATCAGACAAGATTTCTGCTTAAATGAGGCACTATTCTATTTAATTGAAAAAGTCACTGAGGTTGCATATGGTGGCTCACATTTTGTAATCCCAACACATTGGGAGGCCAAGGCTGGCAGATCGCTTGAGCCCAGGAGTTTGAGACCAGCCTGAGCAACATGACAAAACCCCATCTCTACAAAAAACACACAAAAAATTGCCTAGCTTGGTGGCATGTGTCTGTAATCTCAGCTACCCAGGAGGCTGAGGTGGAAGGATCATCTGAGCCTGGGGGGTTGAGGCTGCAGTGAGCCATGGTTGTGCCACTGCATTCTAGCCTGAGTGACAGAGAGATAGACCTTGTTTCAAAGAAAGAAAAGAGAAAAGGAAGGAAGGAAGGAGAAAGGAAAGAAAGAAAGGAAGGAAGGAGAGAGAGAGAGCATGAGAGAGAGAGAAGAAAGAAAGAAAGAGAAGAAGGAAAGAAAGAAAAAGAAAAAGAAAGAAAATCTCATTGAATAATATAATTTACTTGGCCTAAGGTCCCCATACCTTGAATTAGTTTAACCTGCACAGAACTCAGAACTCAGTCTCCATTCACTTCTTCCCTGTCCTTTTGCCCAAGACCTAGCAACTGGATTTCTCAGCCCTGCCAGTGAGCCCAGCTCCCAGTCCCTCAAAGACTGTGCAGTATCATGGTATGAGCACTTGCTTTGGTCTCAAGAAGACATGTTTCCAGCCCTGGCTATGTCACTCACTGTGTTCATGTTCATTGGCAAGTTGCTTAACCTCCTTGAGCCTCAGTTTCCTCACTGAAAAATGGGCATGATAATATCTATGTCATTATATGGTGATGATTGAAAGGAAGGAGCTAGAGAAAAGACCTGGTTCAATTCCAGGCTCAGAGAGGCACTCAGTGAATGATGTTTGTTGAATAAATGAATACCCCATGCTAGTGGCTGTACCTAATTTTAGGTCCTGAGCCTTCAGCCCTGCTATGTGCCCCTGTAGTTAAATTGTCCGGGTCTATCCATGTCATGAACGGCACAAATATTCCAGCTAGAATGCAGGGCGATTTAGTTGCAAGTAACAGAAACCAACTCTGAGCCAGTTAAGCAAAAAGGGAATTTTGTGTGAACTAAAGGTTGTTTTAGAGAATGGAAGGAAAAGCCGAACATTGGGCCTGGAAAGTGCAGCAGCCAGTGAGTCCAAGGTAGAACTGATAACCCCACTAGGGCACAAGGGTCAGAATGAATCAGCTCAAGAAAGCGTCTATCCATGTGTCATTTCATTCAATCCTAGGACAGCTTCTGATTGGGCTAGGGTAAACATGTGACCCAGAATCAACCAATCAGGACACCTCTTAAGCACAGCCGTTGTAGAAAATATCACACCAATATGTTACACCTGGTATGCTACCTTCATTTGTTTGCCCTTCAGATATTTACTGTGTACCTAAACTGTGCCCTGTGCTAGGGTCTGGGATGAAAAAGACCAGTGCCTGTTCTTGGAGTACTTAATAGTCCAACAATGACTGAATTAGATAGGATCTTTTGGTCCTAGAATATAACTTGGGACCTCTGTCTCCTCAAAACAATGTGCAGAGGCCGGGCATAGTGACTCATGACTGTAATCCAGCACTTTGGGAGGCCAAGGCAGGCAGATCACTTGAGGTCAGGAGTTTGAGACCAGCCTGGTCAACATGGTGAAACCCCTGTCTCTACTAAAAATACAAAAATTAGCCGGGTGTGGTGTTGCGCGCCTGTAATCCCAGCTACTTGGGAGGCTGAGGTGGGAGAATTGCTTGAACCCGGGAGGCAGAGGTTGCAGTGAGCAGAGATATCACCACTGCCCTTCAGCCTGAGCAATAGATTGAGACCCTGTTTCAAAAAACAAAGCAGACAATCAGAAAACAATGTACAGGTAAGGGTGGGGTTGGTTTTCCAAAGGAAAACTGAGTCACTCTTAGCAGAAGAGGGGGAACGACTGCTGGCTGGAAAAAGCCATAGCTGTTCCACTACACCTAATTCGTATGTTACTCCATCTTTCTGAGCCTTAGCTTCCTCATCTGTAAAATGGGGATAAAAATGATCCATGAATGATAGGATTATTTTGAAGATTAAATGAGTTAACATATGTGAGGTGCTGAGAATAGTGCTAGAACCTAGAATCTGCTATGTAAATATTAGCTATCATCATCATCATCACGCCAAGCTACGGATCTACGATGCCTTCTTACATATTGTTTTTATAATGGAAACTCCTGGCCATGTCCCAATCCCCCCCAAGCAACAGGACTTTTTGAGTAGTAATAAAAAAGAAGAGGGAGAAATTTGGCAGCTTCCCCTTCTGCAATCACGCAGCCAGTGCCTTCTCAGGTTTCCCCTTTGACTGGGGATCTGCAGCCTATACGTGTTAATTTAAAGCGAACTCTCCAAATGGCAACTTGTGCTGGAGCCCCAGGCTGTGCAGACAGAGCCCTTCTCTACAGAAGGTTCCAGGCCGGTGGCTTCCATCCAGCCTTTTAACCCTGTGCATACTCATAACACAAAACTGATGGAAAGTGATTGAAATGTAAGTTTTTGTTGCACTGAGATGCTAAATTCAGGATTGGGAGCATATGGTTCACTCCATATTTGTTTTCTGCATATCTGATGTTAGCAGTTTCGAACCTCGCTGGGACGCTCCCTGGAGAATTTCAGTTCTGTAAATGAAACAATTATTTTGGCAGTTTGGGAAAGATATATTCATAACTTTCATGGTATTTAAAGGGGAAATACACCTTCCCCAAGTCCCTTTTTCCCTTGCCAGATATGAAGAATGAAATTAGAGTGTCGAGGGGATAGAAGGCATAAATAGAAAAATCAGCAGTCAATGTGTTGTGCTCACGATTGGATTTCTAGGATTGACAGTGAGACAGGAATTAAAAGGGTTTCTCTAAATCTGGGCACAGAGAAGTTGTAGAGAACATCACGCCTGAGGCATCACGTTCATTCATTCAGTTATCAGTTATCTAACAAGCAACTCTGTTGTGCTCCTGCTGAAGTCTGAGATGAAAAGAACCAGGTTTATCCTAGGTAATGGTTTATAGACTATAAAATTGTATAGTTGGGACACTGTGGTTGCAAGTAACAGAAAGCAATTTACAACAAACTTAAGTGAAACAGAAGAAAAGCCTGGGCACAGTGGCTCAGGCCCGTTATCATGGGACTTTGGGAGGCCAAGGTGGGTAAAGGCTTGAACCCAGGAGTTCAAGACCAGCCCAGGCAACATAGCAAAACCCATCTCTACAAATTTTTTTTTTTTTGAGACGGAGTTTCGCTCTTGTTACCCAGGCTGGAGTGCAATGGCGCGATCTCGGCTCACTGTAACCTCTGCCTCCTGGGTTCAGGCAATTCTCCTGCCTCAGCCTCCCGAGTAGCTGGGACTACAGGCGCGCACCACCATGCCCAGATAATTTTTGTGTTTTTAGTAGAAACAAGGTTTCACCGTGTTGACCAGGATGGTCTCGATCTCTTGACCTCATGATCCACCTGCCTCGGCCTCCCAAAGTGCTGGGATTATAGGCATGAGCCACCGCCCCTGAAAACATTAGCTGGGCATGGCGGCATGCACTAATTTCCAGCTACTTGGCTGAGGGAGGAGGATCCCTTGAGCCCAGGAGTTCAAGATTTCACTGAGCTGTGATCACCCCACTGCACGCCAACCTGGGGCAGAGAGCAAGACCCTGTCTCTAAGATAAAGTAAAATTAAAAAGATAAAATATTATAATGATAAAATGGTGTCCTGTGGAGCCCAAGTGACAGAAATGCAAGATCTGGACCCAGGAATTAAAAGCCTGGGCCCCAAGCAGTTCCCTTGTGTCATTTATCTAGCATGCCTTCCTGGCTTTTCCTCTGCCTCCTGGTTTCCCGTTTTCTCAGTTCACGTGGCAGAACATGGTCACCCCCACAGCTCCTGAGTTTTTATATCTCTCTACATTTGAGAGATCATCCTGACAGGAAAAGAACCCCCTTTGACCCTATTCTAAATTCAGGGAGTGAGGCTGATTGGGGTTCGGTTGGAAGGTATTTACTCAGAGTCCAGTCAACTGGGGCCAGGGCATGGGGTTACAAACAACTTGGTCACTCAAGCTGGTCCCTGGGCCAGCGATAGTGGCCTCATCTGGGAGCTTGTTGGAAATGTAGACTCTCAAGCGGCCTCCCGACCTACTGAATCAGAATCTCCATTTTCACAGGATCCCCAGGTGGTGGGTATGCACGTTTGAGCTGTAGAAACAGCATAGCTGCCTGACCGTCACTCTGTGTATGAGGTGGGCAATTAGAGGCTGGTGGCAGCTGAACAGATAGCTCAGAATGTTTCTACTGAAATAAAATCCATATGCTCAGCTCTGGAGGCTACTTCTGGAGAGAAACAGTAGCTCTTAAGAACATCTGTAGAGGAGAATGACTGAGACATTTGTCCCGGTATAAATGAAGTGTTTCATGTCTATGTGATGCTTTCTTAATAGTTCCTGGATTCTCTCTTTTCTCCCATATGGCAGGTGGCAGGCTCTGATCTCACATTAAGTCTGGAGAATTCATGCAGCCTAAGCTGGCCACAGGGTTGAGTGATAAACCTGCCCAGAATAAGAAAGTCCATATATGGGAGTCCCATGGCACGTCCATGGCTCTTTATGACTGAGCATGGTCTTTTTGGAAATGCTCTTGGACACAGACTACAAGGACACTGACTCCTAGCCTGGATATGACATATCCAGATGCTTTGAATCTAAGATGCTTCAAATCTTAGAATACTAACATAAAAGACCATTCTTGTCTTCGTGAGTGTCTTCTCTTTCCCTTGTGATATTTACATGCTAGAATGGACCTTCTGTGAGAGATCCTCCAGTGTAAGGCCTGTGGCCAGGCTTTTTAGTATTTGTAGTTCATGACATTGCTTAGCTGTTATGTAGGACCAGATAACTCAACTTGTATTTGCTTCATTCTGCCCCCAAGGCACACAGAAGGTGCTCACTTCATGCTTGGGGATGCTCAGAGCATCCCATCTTGACTGGAAACCAAGACAGGCAAGTGGCTTTTTGCCATGACTTTGCAAAGTCGTCTACTTACGCTCAATCAGGACTCACCCAACTCCTTTCTCTGGAGGCCTGAGACAAACTTCAGGTGCTAGACATTCTGAACCCAGAACCCTAGAGGAAAATCAAGGCAACAGGTCTAATTTCACTCACTATTCATGTCCCCACCTTATGCCCATCCCAGAATTGTTTGCATTCCTTCAAACACAAAATACACGAGAACAATGGGACGTTTATGTATACAAGTGTACACACATGGGAGCTGTATGTTCAGAATTTATTTTCCAACAAAAACATAAGGCCAAAATAGTTTAGGGACTCCTAATTTAGAGCTGTAGTTATGAAACTTTTTAAAAGGTAGCACACAGCTCTATGTACTTAACAGACCTTTCTGTAGTGCTTGCTATATGCCAGGCAGTGTTCCAGGTATACTGCAAACATGAACGGATGTAGTCTTCCTAGCCACCTCATTAGAGTAGGTTATGGCAATATCTCATTTGAGGAAACTGAGGCACAGAGAGGTTAGGTAACTTGTCCAGGGTCACTCAGCTAGAAAGGGGAAGCTGGGATACATACCCAGGCAATCTGTTTCCAGTCTTCAGACTCTTAGACACTAATTAGGCTGTCCCTTTTAACAAAAGCTTACATAAAGCCATATGACCAAACAAAAATAAACAGAGCAGCTCTTGTTTATATGTAGTGAGGAGTATTTTGGCTTTCTTCTCAACCCTTCCCTCCCTCCCTCCCTCCCTCCCTTCCTTCCTCCCTTCCTTTCTTCCCTCTGTCCTTTTTTCCCCCTCCTCTGCCTCTTTCTCCTTTCTGTGAAATTCAAAGTACCCCAGGGAACACAGTTTGCAAACCATCAACGTAATCCAACCTGATCATTTCATGAAAGCTTACTTTACCTTCTAGAGGAGAAGTGGTGGCATGTTTTTATCCTAGGTCACTCAGCTTCTGCATGGCAGAGCTGAAGCGATCTCACTTGCAATTCAGGGGTCTTTCTGCAACCCCAAAGAAGATGTGAGGGGATGCATTAAAGAAGCCTTCCTCCAGAGGCTGCCCCTTTAGGAAAAGCACCCCTCTTTTCCTTTTTTAAAGCACATTTAGGGCTGGGTGTGGTGGCTCATGCCTGTAATCCCAGCACTTTGGGAGGCTGAGGTGGGTGGATCATTTGAGGTCAGAAGTTCAAGAAGAGCCTGGCCAACATGGTAAAACCCTGTCTCTACTAAAAATATAAAAATTAGCAGGGCATGATGGTGGGCACCTGTAATCCCAGCTACTCCAGAGGCTGAGGCAGAAGAATCACTTGAATCTGGGAGGCAGAAGTTATAGTGAGCCAAGATCACACCGCTGCACTCCAGCCTGGGCAACAGGGTGAGATTTCCTCTCAAAAAAAAAAAAAGTGTATTTAGAATGTATGGGTATTAATCCCATACGTTCTAAATAATTCTTCCCTTCTTTTTCCTCATTGAGTTTTGCATGATTTTTCTTCCAGTTCCTTCCTTTCTCAATTATTTTACCAAGTTTCTGACTTGAGATGATTTCAGGCGGCTAAATTTTGAATATGACAGACTAGGCTGTAAGGAGATGCAGCTGCAATGCTAAACATTCGCTCAGGCTGAAGAGGTCGTTGGCAGCTACTCGTGCTGAAATGACGGGTGCTTTGACTGCGACAGCACATACCTGGTCCTGATTGCCCACGTGGAAGTGCGGGGGCTGGCTCAGGACCTGTTGGAGCTGCCTGCACACACTATGACAGGCCACTTACAAAAATTATTTGTGATTTGCACTCTGCTATCAATCGAGATTGAGAGTATTGATCCCAACTGATTGCCGAGGACCAAAATAAAGTGAAAGGGTAATTGACTGCCGTGTCCCCCATCGATCGAGCGCCACAGTTCATCGCCACTGAAATTATTTTCAAGTACTTTGGTTTATCATTCCTAATAAATATAGAAATTGAGTAATCAAAATGACTTACATTCACATCGAACCAAAAGCTTTTAAGGAAGTGTCTATGTTTAAGTGAGTCCATATTCTACACTGGTTTTCCAATCAAGCCCCCAGGGTCCTTTCTGACAGTGTTAGGATGAAGCCTGGTTTCAGGAAAAAAAATAATAATAAAGCGTCATCATCTCAGAGGCAGGAATCCCGGGCTCCAGTACTTCTCCAATGATGTCATAGCAATTGTAGACCCTGGGATTTGAAGGAAGAGCCCTCCTAAATAGTCATGCTGTCCATCTTATTCATAAATCAAGCATGTTTTCATCAAAGCAGCAAGACCATTTATTTATTTCACTCCCCCTCACATTGCTCATAAACTTATAACAGTTGTTTTCAGGTTTACAGCAATGTTAGCAGGAACATTATTAAATCAAAGTCATCATTAGCCATATAAATATAGATTATATGGCGTGTGGGCCTACAGTTCCTTAGAAATATAGCTTTAAAAATTATTTTAAAGAAAGATCTAGGCTTCTATTAAGCAGGTGGCTGAAAAGTATTCTTGAGGTGCCAGAATGTGCTTTGGGAACCGAGGTTCTGTAGCTCAGCCCTGTCTAGTAGAAATACAGCCAGAGGCATTTCTGAAAACTAACATGATATGCAAAAATCTCACAACAAAAACTACAGGGCTTATGAAGAGAGTGCGATTAGGGCCATAATATTCAAAACTTTGTCAGCAACCCATAATAAAAAATATAGGAACCTAGTAAAAACAGTAGCCTGGTTTTACATATTTTAAATGGCCAAGAAATAGATAAATACTACAATAAATACGGCAGTTAACCTTGTGAAAGACCTTGGCTTTGCTTGTGGAAATGGCCTCGGAAGGGTTGCTTCTTACAATTGATTGAGAAGCAGGCTGCGCTCAGTGGCTCATGCCTGCAATCCCAGCATTTTGGGAGGCCGAGGCAGGTGGATCACGAGGTCAGGAGATCGAGACCATCCTGGCCAACATGGTGAGAACCTGTCTCTACTAAAATACAAATGCTTAGCCAGGTGTGGTGGCGTGCATCTGTAGTCCCAGCTATTTGGGAGGCTGAGGTAGGGGAATCACTTGAACCTGGAAGGCGGAGGTTGCAGTGAGCTGAAATTGCACCACTGCACTCCAGCCTGGCGACAGAGCAAGACTCTGTCTCAAAACAAAACAAAACAAAAACACAAGTGATTGAGAAGCAGAGGGAGGAGGGCTATCCTAAAGTGGGTGAGAAATTGTAGCACCAGATATAGGCAGGTGTGCTGTCTAACACGTATAGTAAACTGAGGTAGCTGGTGGATTTTGAGGTGTGTGAGCATTTTGTGTATTTCCATGCAGCTCAGTTCAGGCAGGTGCAGTTTTCTGTGTTCACCTAGTGTTTCTTGCAGATGTAAGCAAACATAATATTTGTGTTATGTTCAGATCATATTGTCAATATGTCAGTCGTGTTGGAACAAATTTCCATTTTCAAAATAAGCATGATAGTAGACCCGACTGTATCATACAAGCCATAAATGGAAACCCCATATTAATTTTACATTCTTAATACCCATATTTTAAAAAGTAAAAGGAAACAGATGAAATTAATTTTAATAATATCTTTCATTTACTCCAACGTATTCAACATATTATCATTTCAACGTGCAATCAATATAAAAAAAGATAAATGAGATATGTTCTTTTTCTATGCTAGGTCTTTGGAATTGTGTATGTGTTTTATACTTATAGCATATCTCAATTCAGACTAGTCACATTTTAAGAGCTCTGTAACCACATATGGCTACATACTGACAGCAAAGGTGCAGAGAATAAGAATATTGGATAGGAAGGTCACAGAGAGAAAATATAAATCAGCTGTGGAACCTGGAAATTCACTGTAGGGTACAGGATTGCCCTCTTTCTGTTGCCCAAAGATAGCAATTAGGCCCATGCTCCAGATCCATCCATGTGTCTATGTATTTATATATTAGAGAGAGAGAGAGAGACTGAGACTGTGTTTAGAAAACAGATTCCTATGCTTAATTCACATTACAAATCCACTTCATTTATGCCACATTTTTTTTTTTTGAGATGGAGTTTCGCTCTCGTTACCCAGGCTGGAGTGCAATGGCGCGATCTCGGCTCACCGCAGCCTCTGCCTCCTGGGTTCAGGCAATTCTCCTGCCTCAGCCTCCTGAGTAGCTGGGATTACAGGCACGTGCCACCATGCCCAGCTGATTTTTTGTATTTTTAGTAGAGATGGGGTTTCACCATGTTGACCAGGATGGTCTTGATCTCTTTACCTCGTGATCCACCCGCCTCGGCCTCCCAAAGTGCTGGGATTACAGGCGCGAGCCACCGCGCCCGGCCCATATACCACATTTTTAATCATAGTTATTCAAGTGTGAAAGCACAGTCTTTGATGGTCATACAAATGTCACCCAACTTTGTGAATTTCTCCAGGGCAAGAACCATGTCTACAGATCTCTTCACCCACAATGTTTTAATTAATACATGCTTGGCATCCCGTAGGTACTCAATAAATTGACCAAAGTCTCATCACCCAGCCAAAAAGAAAAAAAAATATGACATTAGAAGTCAACAGCTGAGGCTGAGAATGGTGGCTCATGTCTGTAATCCTTACAGTTTGGGAGGGTGGGGTGGGAGGATGACTTGAGTCCAGGAGTTCAAGTCTAGCCTTGGCAACATAGCAAGACCCTGTCTCTAAATTTTTCTTTGCTTTTTTTAATTAGCTGGGCATGGCGGTACATGCCTGTAATCTCAGCTACTTGGGAGGCTGAGACAGGACGATGACTTGAGCCAGGGAGTTTGAGACTGCAGTGAGCCATGATTGTGCCACGGCATCCTGCCTGGGCAGCAGAGCAAGCAAGACCCTGATTCTTAAAAAAAGAAAAGTCAATTAAGATATTTGCAAACCATATAACCGTAAAAGGAGTTAATATCCAAAATAGATGAGGAACTCACGCAACTTAATAGCAGAAAAAACAAAGAACCTGAGTTAAAAATGGGCAGAGTGGCTCATGCCTATAATGCAAACACTTTAGGAGGCTAAGGAGGGAGGATTGCTTGAGGCTAAGTTCAAAACAGATCCTGTATCTGCCAAAAGTTAAAAAATTAGCTGGGCATGGTGCTATGTGCCTATAGTCTTAGCTACTCACAAGGCAGATTGCTGGAGGCCAGGCATTTGAAGCTGCAGTGACCTCTGATCACACCACTACACTAAAGCCTGGGTGACAGACAAGACCCTGTCTCTAAAAACTTATGAATAAAAACTAAAAAAAAGGCCGGGCGCGGTGGCTCACGCCTGTAATCCCAGCACTTTGGGAGGCTGAGGCGGGTGGATCACGAGGTCAAGAGATCGAGACCATCCTGGTCAACACGGTGAAACNCGCAAAGGTTAAAAGAAAAGAAAAATCATAGTATAATATCAGCTATGCCAGGCGCTGGAAGAGGTACAGTATTTAACCTTTTGAAGAATCCTGTGAGTTCAATATGCTAATATGTATCCCCATTAAAACCTGGGGAAACAGGCCCAGGGAAGTTAAATGGCTTTTTAGGACCCCATAGCCAGGAAAAATGCAGGCAGGATTTGAACCCAGGCCCATCTGACTCCACAGCCCACACACATGACTGTGATGCTATTTTGCCGCTTTCCCCATTGATTCCCAGGCAAGGGCTCAGTTCAGTCCTGAGGGCTTCATGGGGCAGGGCTCACCCTTTTTGTTCACACTGAGTTCAGGTATGACCTTGACCACCACCCTCTGCCAGATGTTCACCTCACCAACGTTGCTGTGCAAAAAACATCTCCTGACTACCACCCAAAGAAGGTGAGGAAGCCAGGTTCCGCTCTGCTCAGGTGCAGCCCTCTGGGGCCAGGTGGGGGTAGGGAGGGTGGCATGGCAAGGAGCCCAGGAAGGCCTGTCTGAGCCTGAGTTGGCCAGTGAGGCAGGCCTGCCTGTCCTACTTGCAGGGCTCAGGGCGAGACTACAAATGGTGGCCCACATATCATGTATCTAAGTATCTAAAAGTTACAAATCACACTAACACACCCCTAAACAAAATATGTCCTGTCCTACCTTGACAGATATCTTCTATTGGTCAATGGATTAATTGATTCATGTAATGTATCACACAGATATATTTTGTCTCTCTCTCTCGATGTAAAATAACCTGCAAGGCCAGGTTCAAATACAGAATTCTCAGACTTCTGAGTCAAGGGCCAGATCAAGGGGACACAGGAGAGCAGGTCCCCAGTTCACAGCTGTTCCCTGCTCTTCCCTTCCCTGGCTCTGTCCCACACGGTGAGGCCCTTGCACATATATACCCCTGAAAACAGCAGCCTGTTGGTCACTCCTTGGCCTTGGGATGCACACATGGTCAGTGTGGTCTGTCCTTAGCAAGTCAGGCTCAGGGAAGGAGCCTCTGCACATCATGTGGGCAGGGACTTCTGGGGTCCTGCATAGCTAGTCCTCTTAGACATGAATAATTTTTGCCCCTCAAAGAAGGGCACACCTGGGGTCATCCTAATTACGGGGCTCAGGGCTGGGCTCCTCTTGCCCAGGTCTAAGGAAAGCACTGAGGGCAATTGTGTAAGGGTCCTAGCAGGCCAGGTCCTGGCTAACTGAGGCTCCTCTCTTGACCTGGCTGCCCGGGACACAGGGCAGCAAGTGGATGCTGCAGCGCTTCCGGCAGTACTTGGCTTCCAAACACGGGCCCCAGGCGGTGGAGACGCTCTTCAGGGACATGGACAACATCTTCATCAAAAGCTTGCAGAGTGTGCAGAAGGTGATCATCAGTGACAAGCACTGCTTCGAGCTGTACGGCTACGACATCCTCATCGACCAGGACCTCAAACCGTAAGTGGGTCGGGGGGACAGCCAGCAGGGCATAGGTTGCATACTCTGCACCCAGACTGCCCGGGCTTGAATCCCAGCTCTGCCAATTCCTAGTTGTATAACCTTGTGCACACTTACTTTTTCTGTGCCTCAGTTTGCCCAGTGGCAAAATGGGGTTGGTCATTACAGGATCCATCCATAGGTCATTATAGGATCATTACGAGGAATAAGTGAGAGACAGTCTGTAGAGCACTGGGCACCGAGCCTGGCACCGGGAGGCCTTTCCTGATCATCTGCTGAGTCAGGAATCCTCCCCTCTATCAGGCAAGAAACTTCCCCTCTGTAAGTCTTGGAGCTTTGAAGAATAATGGAACATTGTTACAGTGTTGATCTCTGCCAAGACTTTGATCCATTTCCATGGTGCCTGTTGGAGGAGATTGAGCTGATGACTAGAACAAGCCTGACCTGGCAGGGACCACCATGATGGCCTCACACGATACAACAGGACACAGAAGCCCAGCAAGGGTCAGGGAGCTTGAGGTCATGTAGCAGGTCAAGGGCAAAGCCAGGCCCAGGGTCCAAGGACCTGGGCTGAGTGGCTCCCCACCAGCACTGCTGGCTCCAGGACCCAACCCCCTATTCAGGGTCACCATATGAGTGTTGAGGGGCCTTCTAAGCCAGGAGGAGGGGCCCTCGCTCAAGGGAAACAGGGTCCGGGCACCAGCAGGTCTCTCTCCTTTGCCCCTGCAGCAGGATGTGACTGCTGGCATTAAGGTGGGGAATAAGCTCCGCCCATGCTTGGACACCAGCGACTATGGGAAGAGCTAGAGCACCCACTCGCCCTGGGGCCTGGGTAGTCAAGTTGCGGAAGGGACTTCAGTTAATCGTGACCTGGCCTGCTGAGACCCCTACACAATTGCCCTCAGCGCTGTCCTTAGGCCTGGACAAGAGGGGTCCAGCCCTGAGTGTTGTGATAAGATGACTCTGGGTGTACCCCTCCATATGGGCAAAAATTCTACATGTCCAAGAGGACTGGCTGTGCAGGACCCCAGGTGGGTATGTCACCTCTCTGAGCCTTGGTTTTTTCATTTGTAAAATGGGAAACACCATGTCTACCTCTCCAAGTTGTTAGAGTAATTTACCAAGATAATTTGCTGTATAGTGGAAAGGGGCTTGGTCTCCCACTGACCTGCGGGCTGAGCTCTTCCCTCTCTGGGCCCCAGCTTCCTGTCTGAAGAAGGATGGGGTTGAACAAGACAAGAGGTGGCTAGCTGGAGGTCTTTGGGCTGCTTTGGCCTGCAGATACTTTGAATTTGGCCTTTAGACTGTTTTTGTTTTTAATTTATTGAAAGGCTCTAAAATTTGGAAGATGTTTACATAAAAATCAGAATTACCAAGTACAGTGGCTCAAGCCCCCGTAATGATAATGCCAGCTACTCAGGAGGCCGAGGCAGGAGGATGACTTGAGGCCAGGAGTTCAAGGCTGCAGAGGGCTTAGATTGCACCACTGCTCTCTAGCCTGAGTGAGTGAGCCAGATACTGACTCCTTAAAAAAAAAAAAAAAAAAATCACTGTTTTTGGCTTTTCTGGAAAAATCAGATCTCGAAATTCTGGGCTCACATTCCCACAGGACAACACTCTCCTGGAGCTGGCCACGGCCACCACTTTAGACGTGGAGTGCCCTGGTCAGCTCCGCACAGTCCCCACCCCTCCCCACGCTTCCCAGCCCCTGACAGCAGGGTGCTTGCCACCTACAGTGCGCAAATTTTCACCAAGAAAGGAAAGTTTTCCTTGTATTCACATCTGTATCAGAAGAAGGGAAAACCATAACCCCACGAAGGCACCATAGTCTTCCCATGCCAGCTTTCTACTTTTGAGTTACCTTTCCTCAAAGTGGAAAGGTGGCCAGCACGGTGACTCTTGCTTGTAATCCCAGCACTTTGGGAGGCCGAGGTGGGCAGATCACCTGAGGTCAGGAGTTTGAGACCAGCCTGGCCAATATGGTGAAACCCTGTAACTACTAAAAATACAAAAAATTAGCTGGGCATGGTGGTGGGCACTTGTAATCCCAGCTATCAGGAGTCTGAGGCAGGAGAATCACTTGAACCTCAGAGTTGGAGGTTGCAGTGAGCCAAGATTGTGCCATTGCACTCCAGCCTGGGTGATAAGAGCAAAACTCTGTCTAAAAAAAAAAAAAAAAAAAAAAGAAAAGTCAACAGCTAACTTAACACACCAGACCAGGCCTATAAAACCCCTTTTTCTTATTTAAAATTAATATAGTCAGCCCTTACATTTACTTCATTGTTGCCTCAGTTGTCATAACTTTCAAAATTCTGCATATTTTAGGCATTTTATGTCAGGACGCCTGTTAAATGTTTTCTGAGCTGACATTGACTCATGTATCAGGTTGTCATCTGCTGTATGGTTTAAGCTCTTCAATGGCAATTAAAGGACAAGCAAAGTTAGAATGAAATTCTCTTGTTCTTAGCTTGTTTATCTCGCTACTCATTCATTCACTAAGCATCAATAGACCACTTAAGGGTCATTGCTCATCACCTCCCTTCTCATCCTCTATGCTTTGACCAGACCCAGCATTTCAGTACCTGCCCCGCCTCCCCCACCACACACCATGCGCTTTCGCCATTGGCCTTTGCACATGAACTTATAAACCTGGCTAGGCCGGCGCGGTGGCTCATGCCCCTAATCCCAGCACTTTGGGAGGCTGTGGTGGGTAAATTACCTGAGGTCAGGAGTTTGAGACCAGCCTGTTCAACATGAACTGGATGTGGTGGCGGGCACCTGTAATCCCAGCTACTTGGGAGGCTGAGGGAGGAGAATTGTTCGAACCCGGGAGATAGAAGAGGTTGCAGTGAGCCGAGATTGCATCACTGCGCTCGAGCCTGGGTGACAGAGTGAGACCCTATCTCAAAAAAAAAAAAAAAAATCTGACTAATCCCTCCTCCTGCCTCAGGTCTCAGCTTAGATGTTTCTGCCTTAGAGCGTCCTCCCTGAGCGTCACTGGATCTGAGTTCTGTATCACTACACTCCGCGCCTGTCACCCTCCACCATCAATGCACTGTTTTAGCATTGCCTTGTATTTTGCTGTATCTGGTATTTGTTCGAAAGCTCTGTAAGGGCACAGGTTCTATTTGTGGTGTTATGCCTGTAGTGTGCATACCTTCAAAGGCACAGCTGGAGACCCTCCCGTATGTCAGGCCATGATGAGTGTCAGAACAATCACTGGGTGGATAGTGGGATAGATTACAAGAACCTGTAGGCTTCCACTCTTGTAGCCTCCAAAATCAACTTCATACCTTCGAGTGATTTTTCAAAATCCAAAGCACATCATGTTACACCCTTATTTAGGTACTTTCAGAGGCTTCTCATGTTCTCGTGGTTCTCAGAATAAAATCCAAGCCCCGATCCTAGCCCAGGCAGCCTTCTGTGGCCCGGCCTTTACCCATTTCTCTCCTTTGTCTTACACCGCCCTCTTCGGTCCTCTCTGCTTCACCCACTCTGATCTCCTTTCCAGTCCTTGGATGTACAAGCAGGCCTTTGCCTATGCTGTTTCCTCTGCCCGAAACACTCGTCCTCCACCCTCAAACCTTCGTACGTTTGGCTTATTCTCCAGGTCCCAGCTCAGATGTACCCCCTCAGAGAGTCCTTTTCTGACCACTTTACCTAAAAAATGGCCTTTCTCAATTTTTTTATATCATCACCCTCTTTATTTCTCTCATAAAACTCATCTATATAGGTTATGATATTGCTGATGTATTCGTCTACTTTCCCCTTTAGAGTATAAGCTTTTTGAGGGCTGGGACTGTGCCTATCTTGTTCACATTTGTATCCCTAGCATCTAAGATGTCTAGGTTCTTAGTAATATTGCTGAATGAATGATGAAGGTACTAGGGTGTGTGTGTGTGTGTGTGTGTGTGTGTGTGTGTGTGTGATCAATTAGACATGGGTGGTCAAAGAGAGGGAGTCAGGGGTTTCTTACTTAGTCATTTTGTCCCACATAAGCAGACCCTGGTAGAAGGATTCCTGCATTTGGGAGATGACACCAAGAAGCACTAGTAGGGTAGTGGAAAAGTGAGTCAGTCTAGGGAAGTCAATGAGTTACCAAGCTCACTACCTTGTGCATAACTGGGAAGACCACTTAGGAACCCTGGGAAGCAGAATAGAATGTGTGCTTCAGAGTGACTTCCCCCGACCCTTGTGAGTCCCCTGTCCCCAGGGGGCTGGGGAAGCTGGAGTTCATATCTACCAAATCTTTTTTTTTTTTTAAAGTTTTGAGATGGAGTCTCACTGTCTTGCCCAGGCTGGAGTGCAGTGGCACAATCACAGCTCACTGCAGCCTCAACCTCCCAGGCTCAAGTGATCCTCCCACCTAAGCCTCCTGAGTAGCTGGGACTACGGGCATATGTTACCATGCCTGGCTGATTTTTCATTTTTTGTAGAAATGGGGTATTGCCATGTGGCCCAGGCTGGTCTCGAACTCCTAGGCTGAAGCAGTCATCCCACTTCAGCCTCCCAAAGTGTTGGGATCATAGGCATGAGCCACCACCCCCAGCCTACCAAATCTCTTCTAGTCATTGGTTAAGGGGTATGGCTTGAGGGGAGTTAATTATCCTGCACTTCTGGCCTGTGGGGTAGGCTGGGTTCAACTCTCACAGTAAGGCTGCAGGCAGCCAGAAGTCTGCAGAATCCTGTAATGGTAAGGCCCAAGGAAATGTGGACAAGACACCACCAGCATCAGCTGCCCATGTCAATCACCAAAGTGAGGCCCAGAGAAAGGGGGCACCAAGATGGCAGACAATGAATCAGGCTTGGAGAACTTGAGTATCCCCTGCATGCTCACCTACAGGATGGCCAGGTGAATATGTTCAACAGGCAGTTGCAAATATGAGTACAGGGCTTAGGAGAGAGGAGGTGGCTACAGAGGAGGAGAGACAAGGTGTACTTGACAATCACTCGCAGATGAAGGTGTGCTGTAGCCATGGGGTTGGATGGGATGGCCCTTGTTCACCAAGCCACGTGTCAGTGTGTGCCACAGTTGGGGATTTCATGTCTTGAAGCAGCCGTTTCATGTGTTCTCCCTGACACTGCCACATTCTTATTTTCCTCTTATCTTTCCAGCAGTTGGTAGTATTTATGGAATGAATGGGAAGAGGGATGAGGAAAGGCAGGTGGAAGAGCCTGCACCAGAGGCTGAGGGGAAGCGATTACGGACATAGATGGGAGCGGAGGAGGCTGATCTTGGAGCAATAAATCGCAAGAGGGAAATGACAGGCCAAAGTGCTGGAGAAAATTCAAGAATTTGGGTTCAGAGGTTTCTCTTCAGCCAGTAAACAAATATTTTTTACTGTATTTCAAGGCACCTAAAATGCCTTGAAAAGTAGAAGGAATACATCTTCCTTTAAGAAAGGAGCACAGTGGCTCATGCCTGTAATCCCAGCACTGTGGGAGGCCAAGGCGGGAGGATTGCTTGAGCCCAGGAGTTTAACACTAATCTGGGCAACATGGCAAAACTCCGTCATTATAAAAAAATTTTTTTAATTAGCTGGGTATGGTGGTGCACACCTGTCATTCCATCTACTGGGGAGGCTGAGGTAGGATTGCTTGGGCCCAGGAAGAAGGCTGCAGTGAACCATGATTGTACCACTGCAGTCCAGCCCGGGCAACAGAGCAAGATCCTGTGTTAAAAAAACAAAAAAACGTGGTGGCTCACGCCTGTAATCCCAGCACATTGGGAGGCCGAGGCAGGTGGATCACAAGGTCAGGAGTTCAAGACCAGCCTGGCCAATATGGTGAAACCCATGTCTCTACTAAAAAAAACCCAAAAATTAGCTGAGTGTGGTGGCATACACCTATAGTCCCAGCTACTCAGGAGGCTGAGGCAGGAGAATCGCTAGAACCCAGGAGGCGGAGATTGCAGTGAGGTGAAACTGCGCCACTGCACTCCAACCTGGGCAACAGAGTAAGACTCCATCTTAAAAAAATATATACAGGAACAAAGAAAGCAGGATGGGTTAGTCCAAAATAAGTTGTGTCATTAGCTATTGCCACATGACAAACAGCAACAACATTTCAGTGGCATATTTTAAAAGCATCTATTTAGCTCACACATCTGCAGGATGGCTAGGGGTTAGATGACCAAGGCCAGGACTAGTTTGGATTGTTTGGCCAAGTGTCTCTGCCCGACTTTTCTCTTGTCCTCCTCTTGGGACTAGTGGGCTAGCCTGGGCAACTTTTTCTCAGGTCAGTGCCAGAAGCATAAGAGAGCATGCCCAATCCCATAAATGCTTTTTGAGCCTTTGGTCCTATCATCCCAAAGCCCAAACAAAGGTTAACATCCCATTGGCCAAAGTAAGTCATGTGATCAAGCTCAAAGTCAGGAGAGAAAATGCATTACCATGGAGGTAATGGGAGTGGGAAGTGAATGCTTCTAAACAATAATCTAATCTACCATATAAGAATACAGGGTCAGAAAGAAAAGAAAGTAGGCGGACCCTGTCTAACTTCCTCCTTGAGTTATTGCATTATTGTTTTCCTATTCTTGAAATTTCCAAACCCTAGCAAGGATGCTGTCGACGTGGTTGAGGTCACTGGTGTCAGTAGAAGAGAAAGAACTAGTAGCAGGGACTGGCTGCTTCCTCTTCAGCAGAATCCAGACAGGGAACTTCAGAAATTGCCAAGGGACCCGCCCCTGAGAGGACAGTCACTTTGAGCACTGAGCCTTCTCATGCCAGCATCATGTGATGTGAGGAGGCCTTGCAATTTCTGCTTATTGTCCCCCCATCAGCATGGCTGAAGAGTTGAGAGAGAAGTTATCAGAAGGTAGAGAAATATGGAGAATCAATGACTTCGAACAGTTATATCTCCCCTTTTATCACTAAGGTTCACAATTTTGTATCTACTGAATCTTAAATTCCTTAATCAGCACGGGACAAGGAGATAAAAACACATTGCTGCAATCACAGGGGGTGAGCAAGTAATTATCATCGAAGAGTACAATTGAAAACACATTTTATTTAAATATTTATCTTAGAGAACGGCGGTTTGAAAGTTTACAGTGCTTCTAGTGAGTGCCGTGGTTTGGGAGCCAGTGACCTCTCGTTTCTGGCTCTTTTGATGACTGTAGGAGCCTGGAAGTTTTCTTCCTGGACTCCCTCCTCCCCAGTGGTGCCAGTCGTATGGTAATGACTTGATACGTTTTTATGAAATGAATAAACTGTAAAATTGGAACAGAACAGCCCATGGAGAGGTGAAGGCTATGAATGAAATGACATTTAAAACAATTTTGAGTCTTAAAGGTAGAGAGCATCCTGGATTCTCCCACTTTGAATGGAGCATAAATTTAAGAGCATGCGATTTTGTGCAGCATAGGGATTGTAAATATCCCCAAATTACATAAGTATGCCTTTTTTTTCTTTACAACGTCACATATAGAATTTTGTAGGCTCTTCAAAGTAGAGGATGCTCTATACACAGAGGGGTTTGTTCTATGAATTATCTTTTATTTATTGACAGCTGGGGTGATGCAGAGCTGTTTCCTATGTTAAGAGAGTGTCAGTTACTCAGCTAATTTTATTTGTCACCCAGGATTCTTTATTTGTTGATAGCACTGGAGTATATTGGAGGTTTTGTGTGCTACGTGTATATTTCCCTAGCTGCAGTGAATGTGGTTTTTATATTTATGTGAAACTGCTAATGTGTTGCTCGCTAGATCATGAGCAATGGGCTTCTGACAGCTCTGTTCATTAGTCAGCTTGGGGGAAAAAGTAAAAGAAAACACATTGATATAGAAACAGTGTGAGCCAGCAATTATCATCAGAGAGCACAATTGAAGCCACATTTTATTTAAATATTTATCTCGTGAGTTGATTCATACAAAACAAGAAGCTGTTTTTTATTTATGAATGGCTTCACTGCCGAAATTTGAAGAGCAAGATAGCTATTCAAGTTGGGTTTGATGCAGTCCACAGCTCAGAGTAAAGAGAGTTAAATAACGTCAAATTATTCATTGTGATATATCATTAAGATTGTTATGTGTGAATGTGTAGAAAGATGATAACACCGTGCAGCTGTTCACTTCAGAATCCCAACTTTGCATAGCAAGAAGAAGAAAAAAAAGCTCATAGATAACTTTTAGTACCAATAATAATAATAGCAAATGTTACAGATGCTAACCACCTGCGAATTGCTCTTCTAAATGCATTATATGTTTAACCCTATAAAGGAAGTACTCTTTTTACCCCCATGTTACACAACAAGGTTAAAACATTTAGCAAAGTTTGTATTAGAGTGAAGTACTATTTATAGGACAGGACTTCTGGGGGTACCTCTGAAAGACCTGACTCCTTGCCACTTCCAGTTGCTATCTGGTACGTCTTAACGGTGATTGGCCACTACAGCATCGATATTAATGGATAGGATTGCGGGTCCTGTATCTTGCCAGGATTTCCAGGGATGGCAATTCCAGAAGCTTTCCAATTAGTTGGCATTCATTTAATTAGCCCATCTAGGAAGATGAGTCAGGAGAGTTCTGATGACGTGGGGACCCACCACCCTCCTTCCCAAAACAGGGTATTTTGCCACCTGACGTCTCCCTTCCCTCTCCCCGCAATCTCCACCCTCAATATACAGGGAAATAACTTTAGCTCACCTTTGTTTGACAGCTAGATTGTGGACAGGAGGCTGGATGCAGTGGCTCACTCATGTAATCCCAGCACTTTGGAAGGCCGAGGCAGGCAGATCACTTGAGGTCAGGAGTTCGAGACCAGCCTAGGTAATATGGTGAAACCCCGTCTCTACTAAAAATATAAAAAATTACTTGGGTGTGGTGGTGTGTGCCTGTAATTCTTGTTAGGAGGCTGAGGCCGGATTACAGCTTGAATCCAGGAGGGGGAGGTTGCAGCAAGCCAAGTTCGCACCACTGCACTCCAGCCTGGGTGACAGAGCAAGACTCTGTCTCAAAAACAAAAATGGAAAAGGAAGATTGTGGAGAGGAGTTCAATCAACAATGGCATTAGATAGGACTTTGCTTTATGATATATATACATATATATATATGTATATATATATATTTTTTTTTTTTTGAGAAGGAGTTTCGCTCTTGTTACCCAGGATGGAGTGCAATGGCGTGATCTCGGCTCACCGCACCTCCGCCTCCTGGGTTCAAGCAATTCTCCTGCCTCAGCCTCCCGAGTAGCTGGGACTACAGGCGTGCACCACCATGCCCAGCTAATTTTTTTTGTATTTTTAGTAGAGACGGGGTTTCACCATGTTGACCAGGATGGTCTTGATCTCCTGACCTTGTGATCCACCCGCCTCGGCCTCCCAAAGTGCTGGGATTATAGGCGTGAGCCACCGTGCCCAGCCCTATGATAGATATTTACTGTACCATAATTTTAAAAATTAATCCTCTATATTTGGACCTTGAGGTTATTTGCAATTCTCCAACATAACATCGTAAGCATCTTTGACTGGACACCTCTTGCATACCTTTCTTACTGCTCTTTTAGGACAGATCCCCTATGTGCCATTGTTGGGTTAAGGCTTTTCAGACACATTGTGTTTGCCCTCCAAAAAGTTTTAGCCTGTTTACATCCCAACCATCAGGGAATGTGAGTGCCACTCCTATGGTTGTTCCATGTAATGAATGCAAAGCTGGAGAGAAGCAGGCAGGCTGTTGAGTGCATGAATTCAGGAATAAACACCAAGATAAGTGCATTGTTCAGACTATGGGTTGTCAATAACAGCAAGTAATTTGGCAAAACAGAGAATTTTGGAAAGAAATGGTATTAGTTCAGCATGTTGTATGTAGAAAAAAGTACAATTGATAGGCTTGGCTGTGTCTCCACTCAACTCTCATTTTGAATTGTAGCTCCCATAATTCCCATGTGTTGTGGGAGAGACCAGTGGGAGACAATTGAATCTTGGGGGCGATTTCCCTCATACTGTTCTCGTGGTAGTGGATAAGTCTCACGAGATCTTACGATTTTATAAGGGGTTTCCTCTGTCTTTGGCTCTCATTCTCTTGCCTGCTGCCATGTAAGACATGGCTTTGCCACTCCTTGCCTTCTGCCATGATTGGAAGGCCTCCCAGCCATGTGGAACTGTGAGTTGTTTAAACCTCTTTCCTTTATAAATTACCCTGTCTTGATTATGTCTTTATTAGTAGCATGAGAACAAACTAATACAGCACTAAAATAGAAGATAAGGGACTCAAATCACCATTTTGTGTGAGCACTTGGCACCTATGGAAGAAACCTAAAGTGAAGTCTTACAAAGAAAGAGACAGTGAAAATGAAACATTGTGGATATTTGATGGGTCATAGGAGATAGAGGAAAAGGAACAAGAAAAGATAAGCCTGATGTAAACAAATGAAGTTATAAATAAGAGAGAGAGAAAAAGAAAGGGCTAGCTTTCTATTGCATATGTTAGAAGGATATGTTCAGACCAGCTGGGTTTCCCAATTTTGGTATGAAAAAAGTCCTGCCTGAAAACAGTGGGGTGTGGAGTGTAGCATCACTTCCTTCTAGGGTTTGGATAGTCTAGTTGCTAAGTCTACCCAGAGGTACTAAAATCTTGGCTCTGACTCATGGAAACCAAACTCACAAGAGACTGATGTATGAAGCCAGACTCTAATTCATTTATAATACTATCTGCAGCTACAAAAGGCACCATATTCTCACTCTCACCGGACTCTATATTTTCTGCCTGTAGACAGAGCTTCATGAGAAGCCATATTATGATTAGAAGTTGCTTTGAAAGTATAGTCATGGGAAAGAAATTAGTCTAGTGACCTTAAAAACTAGTGTGTTAGTTGAGACTCGGAGATAAATGATTAGAAATCAAACTAAAATTTGTTTAAGTAAAGAAAAATTATTTACTCGTTTGACTGGGAAGAAATGGGTTCTGGCAAAGTTGGACTCGGGAGTTCAAACAATGTCACCTAGACTTTGCTTCTCTCCCATTCAGTCCACTGGAAGGATGGATGCTGTATGCTGTGTCTCTATTGCCCCTTGTTCCTAAGCCACTGCTCAAGGAGGATTTGTTGAATATTTCAGAAAACAAGTTCTTAAGCCAAGACATTCTTTCTCCAGTCCGTGCTAAAAAGTAATTGCTAGATTGTATCCGCCTGAAGAAACTCTGTAGAGAGTCCCAAATCTTCCTGATCATAAGAATCACATTCAGATATCAATTTCTAGCTCCCTTTCCTGGAGAATCGCTGTAGCAGGTTTGGTGGGACCCAAAGTATGTCTGGTTTTTTTTGTTTTTTTTGAGACAGAGTCTCACTCTGTCGCCCAGGTTGGAGTGCAGTGGTATGATCTTGGCTCACTGCAACCTCCGACTCCCAGGTTCAAGCACTTCTCTGCCTCAGCCTCCCGAGTAGCTGGGATGACAGGCACCCATCACCAAGCCAAGCTAATTTTTGTATTCTTAGTAGAGACTGGGTTTCACCATCTTGGACAGGCTTGTCACGAACTCCTGACCTCGTGATCCACCCACTTCAGCCTCCCAAAGTGCTGGGATTATAGGCGTGAGCCACCGCACCCAGCTCATAGTCTGTGTTTTTAACCAAATGTCTAGGCATTTTTTTTTTTTTTTTTGAGACAGGGTCTCACTCTGTTGCCCAGGCTAGAGTTCAGTGGCACAATCTTGGCTCACTGCAGCCTCCACCTCCTGGACTTAAGCCATCCTCCCACCTTAGGTTCCTGGGTAGTTGAGACTGCAGGCTACAGGTGGGCACCACGCCTGGCTAATTTTTATAATTTTAGTAGTGACAGGGTTTTGTCGTGTTGCCCAGTCTGGTCTTGAACTTTTGGGCTCACATGATTGGCCCACCTTGACCTCCCAACGTGCTGGGATTACAGATGTGAGCCACCACATGCAGCCTCTGGGCATTCTTAGGTTTAGGAGAGGAGGGGAAGAGACATTGATTCAGACCACACTTCCCAGATTTTAGCGTGCATACTAATAATTTCAGGATCTTGTTAAAGTGCAGGCTCTAATTCAGTAGGTCTAAGGTGGGGATCAAATACTATCTTTCTTTCTTTTTCTCTGTCACCCAGGTGGAGTGCAGTGGTGCAATCTTAGCTTACTACAACCTCTGCCGCCTGGGTTCAAGGGATTCTCATGCCTCAGCCTCCCAAGTAGATGGGATTACAGGTGTCTGTCACCACACCTGGCTAATTTTTGTATTTTTAGTAGAGATGGGGTTTCACAGTGTTGGCCAGGCTGGTCTCAAACTCCTGACCTCAAGTGATCTGCCTACCTCGGCCTCCCAAAGTGCTGGAATTGCAGGTGTGAGCCACCACGCCTGGCCGCAGATTCTTTCTGACAAGCTCCTGGGTGATGCTGCTGCTGCTCTGGGGAAAACACATTAGGAGCCACTCATCGGCAGACCAGTGGTTCTTAACTGGAGTCAGTTTCACCCTTCTAGGAGACATTTGGCAACGTCTGGAGGCTTTTTTTTTTATGATCACACCGGGAGAGTAGGTATGATTGGCAACTAGGAGGTAGAGGCCAAGGGTCCTGCTAAACATCCTACTGTGCACAGTAGACCGCCCCCAACAACACAGAATTTTCCAGCCCAAAATGTCAGCACAGCTGCTGTTAGGAAACCGTGCTGAAGGGTATCTCCTTTGTGTAACACCAAATTTGGGCATCATGTAATACAATTGATGAGGCGCAAGCGCTCTTAGCTGCCACCACAGTCTAGTCCTGTCTCCCCAGGGTTCTGCGCATGACTCCTGGTTTGGGTTTTGGCTGTTGTTGAAGCAGCTTCCATTTCACATGAGCCATAAAAACAGTAGCCAGTGTGATCACTCATCAAGACCTTTTCCGTGACAATACTACCCCGGGTGCACAATGCACTGTGTGTGAGGTAGTTACTGTCAATTACCCCTGTTTTCTGGATGTGAAGTCCAAGGCTCAGAGAGATTAAGATCTTAGGTCATTTCTGCACCTGGCAAGAAAACCACAATAATTGCAATTCTGTTGGCTTTTTTAATAGATAGTACGCAAATGTATACAAAAGTCAAAAAGTACAAAAGAGTACGCGGTGAAAAATGAATCTCTGTTCCTCCTCACTCCCAGCTGGCGCCTTCTTTTTCCCAGAGGCCATGCCTGTTCTGTTTCTCGGGTGTCCTTTCGGAAGGGTCTCTGTATTAAAAGACAGATATTTCCACAAAAGGACGCTACTCTGTTGGTTTCCTATGGCTGTCAAAACAAATTGCCCCGAGCTGGGTAGCTTGAAAATAACAGAAACATGCCCTCTCTCGGCTCTGGAGGCCGGA
This sequence comes from Cebus imitator, assembly GCF_001604975.1. Classification (NCBI taxonomy): domain Eukaryota; kingdom Metazoa; phylum Chordata; class Mammalia; order Primates; family Cebidae; genus Cebus; species Cebus imitator. The sequence goes on along the minus strand of NW_016107467.1, from coordinate 326,937 downwards.
AGTCCCAAATCCGGTCGTTGGCAGGATTGGTTTCTTCTGGAGGCTCTTAGGAAAAATCTGGCCCCTTCTCTTCCAGCTTCCAGGGACTGCCAGCAGTCCTTGGAGCGCCTTCACTTACAGCCGCATGGCTCCACCTCTGCCTCTGTCCTCACGTGGCCTTCTCCCTGCGTCAGTGTCCAACTTGCCCTCATCTTATAAAGACACCAGTTAGTGGTTGAGAGCCTGACCTCGTAGCTTGGCTGCTTCTGCAGACACCTTATTCAAATAAGGTCACATTTCAAGGTATCAGGGGTAAGAACTCCAACCTATCTTTTTGGGTTACTCAGTTCAACCCATGACGGTCACCAAACATTGCTTTGTGTTTTTTCACCTATCAGTATGTCTTGGGTACTAGTCCACATTTATACATAGAGAACTGCCCTTTCAGTGACTACATAAGAGTCCCATGTATGGACTTCCTATCATTATTTGACCAGCCCTTTCTCTGTTGATGGGTATGGAGGTTTTACCAACATTCTGCAATTTCATATGCATTTCGAGTTGTTCCCTCTCTTTTTTTTTTTTTTTTTTAGAGAAAAACCAAACAATATGGGAAAAGAAATTGCTCCCCGTATAGTCGTATGACTAGATTCCTTAGAGTCAGGAACAATCTGTGAGTACCTTTTCTAGATCATCCAGAAATATCTTTTGTTTTGTAGGTTGCATGAGTCTAGTTTCACAAACATTTACTGAGTGATGATTGTAACAGTTTCAACCTTTGCTGTATATCGGCACCACTTGAGCTACTTAAAAATACGGATTTGAGAGGACCCCAAACCATCTCTCAAGAAGGTGTGGTCCTGGGAGATAGATATATTTTAAATAAACTTCCTAGATAACTAGGATTGAGTGCCACCAGAATGTGTGCCTTTTACTGCATGAAGCATCGGGAATATGGAGATGAATAATGTTCAATCCTTGCCCTTCAGGAGCCTGTGGTCTCCTGGGGAAAAACACTCTTGAACAGAGTGTTGCAATATCAATCAACACAAGGAGCTTATCAGCACAGCCCGGTGTAGGCGCTTGGCAGCCTGAGTTCTGGGATCAAGATGCTGACAGAGGAGAAGCCCTGAGGACCCAGAGCCAACAAACGTTAGTGCAGCAACGACTTGGTTGCCACTGAGAAGAGAAAAGTAACAAACGTGGGAACAGCATCCCTTACAATCCCATCCTTGTATTTTAAGAAAACTGATGATGCAAAACTTGGGAAGAAGCTGGGGGAAGGTGAGAAGAAATCTGAACCATGGCTATATGGAGGCTGGCCATCTGGAGCCGAATCTGCCTCATCAAACAATCCCTAATTGTTTTTAATAAGGTGCATAAGTTATGTTTGGCTTCCTCCGCTCCATGCAGTCTCCCTGTTGAGACTGTTTTTTATTTTCTTTTGAAACAATAAGGCCAATATAATTAAAAAGCAGTGGACATATTCACCTCCCAGAGAATGGGGCAGGTAATTAAGAGCTGCTTCTTGGAGGAAGAGTTGTTGTTTTTCTTTTTTCTTTGTGTTGCAGTTTTAATAAAGGAGGAGACAGCAGGGTTAGTAGAGTGCCCATTAGGTTCCAGTCTTCATTTTTCCCTTCCATTTGCACAAGACGGACTTTTGCATGCTTGAAGAGGATGAGGACAGCAACATGTGTCTCTTTGGTTCTCTTTGGTATCCCATGCTCAGCATGGCACCTGGTACTTAGAGGACCCTTGATAAATATTTGCTGACTGATGGACAACAGGAGATGGAAGGACAGAGATCGTCTTCCCTCCGAGCGCCATGGAAAGGGTTATCACAAATACTGTCCTCTTGAACTTTCTTCAAAATCCTGCAGTCAGGTACATTTTAAAAATGGCCAAGGTTGGCAAGAGAGAAATAATAAAGAGGGAGAGGTGATTGCCCCAGGATAGCATGCTTGGGGGAGCCTTATGGGGTGAAAGAATTAGAAGGATGGTAAAGACATTTTTTCAATATTAATTTTCAGAGAGAAACAAAGGAGCAATATACCTTGCCTGAGATGGGTAACTGTAATTGCAGGATCTAGGAAAAAATAATAATAATTAAGCACCTGGTCATATAATCCTCCAGACTGGGAAGACCAAGAAAGTGGAACGGACAAGAAGGAATCATCATAAACAGATGGTGGGGTCTCGGAGATTCTCCTTTGGCCACTGCTTCCCGGACACATACCGCATGTCAGGTAATGAGTGAAATGCTTCACATATGTTAGGATACAGACACGTCCTGAGCCCCCTGGGGGATGGATTCTGCAAATCCCCATTTCACCAATGAGGAAACAAAGATTTGGGAGGGCGAGAAACTGGCTTGATATCAAAACAACAGTGGCAAAGTCAGGATCTGAACCCAAAACTGGTCATCTTCAAAGCCTGTGCCCTAATCTCCACCTTATATTGGCATCCCACTTCATCTCAGATACAAGCAAGGTGGTTCCTTAAAACAAACTGACCCTGGACCTCTGTCTCATGACCTCCATAATGGCAACACAAAAACGGATCCTATTTTTATTAAGGTAATACCAACATAGCCATATGTGTACTTAATCACCCAACAATGCATCTTTTTAGTAAATAACAAAGAATGGGACATGGACCCTCAAGAGACTTACAGTTTAGTAGCTGGCCTGAGCAGACAGAGCCAGGCGTAAAGAACAAAGTCATGTGTCACTGTACCAGTAATAACAGGTATCTGTTCCTGGAGCCTGCTGGATGCCTCCCTGGTTCGTCATGCTTTCCTATGCAGAGAGGTCTCTAGGCAACAAACTGCGGGAGTTCAGATGAGGAAACCATGGCTTTTAGCCAGCGGACGCACGGAAGACTTGATGAAGGCTGGCGAGGCCCGAGGACAGAGGAGAGGATGGACCAGGCCACTGCAGGCTGTGGTGGGGGGATTTGGAGACATTTGGAGGTGAGATTATGACACCAAAAGGGAGGGTTTAGGAGAAAGATTGGCTAAGGTGACTCAAGTCAGGTTGCAGCCAGCTTGAAGTGCCAGGCTAACCAGAGTTCAAGACCAGCCTGGACAATGTAGTGAAAATCGTCTGTACGAAAAATTAGCCGAGTGTGGTGGCGTGCACTGTAGTCTCAGCTACTCAGGAGGCTGAGGTGGGAAGATCACCCGAACCCAGGAGGTGGAGGCTGCAGTGAGCCAAGATTGTGCCACTGCACTGGAGCCTGGGTGACGGAGTAAACCCTGTCTCCAGAAAAAAAAAAAAAAATGGCAGTCTAGGGAGATTGAACTTAACAGGCAGTGGGAAGCTATGGAACTCTCTAGCCATCTTTTTAGGAATAGAAAGAAAAGGTACAAATGGGCAGCAATTTGGTGCACTCCAAATGGTTGATTATCAGAGAAAATTCCCTATCTTCTACATTTCTAGGAAGTGCTTCAATTATCAGTGACAAAAGGTTAACCCATGTTGGCTTAAGCACAAAGGGATTAGCTGGTTATAATAAGTCAAGGGTCCAGAGAAGGGGTGGCGGGTTAAGACATGGCTGGATCGCGAAGCTCAAGTCAAGCTGTGGGTCTTCGTCCTTCTCCTTCCATCTCTGGGCCGCTCCCTCCTTCTGCAGGCTTCTTTCTCAGGTGTTCCCTAGTCTGGGCACCATGCTCTCAGCAACATCCATGTGGGAGTCCATCTTTTTCAACAAATATGCCAGCCCCTCTCCCCTGCCGGAATCCAGCTTCTTTGGCCTTCATTTACTCATTTGCACATCTTTGAACCAGTCTCCATGGCCAGAAGGATGTGGGGCTCTGCTGAGCCAGGCCTGAGTTCCAGTTCCACACCTGAGGTTGGGGTGGGGAGCGCCAACTGGCCTTGAGGATTGAGAGTGGCAAGCAGTGATTCCTTAGAGAGAAAAACAAAACAAAAAACTAGGGTGTTGTTATCAGAAGGAGGAGGGACGTAGGCCTGGTGGGCAAAAACAACAGATGTCCCCTGCAACACCTTTGAGAAAACGGCAGAAGGACGACTGGGGATGCATGGGGATGGTGGTAAGTTCTCCAAGATGCAAGGATCAGAGGCGGCCTCCCTGGTCCCGAATGTCTGCTTTCTGGAAAGTGGCAATGCGGGTGGTGGGTTTTGCAGTTGCTAAGAGGAGTCTTCGGAAAGAGGGAACGCAGGTCGCTGAGTAGGCTGGGGAAGTGCAAAGCGCATTGCAGGAAGTAGGAGTTCTGGTTTCTCTCTGGGTTTAAGAGCTGAAAGCTAGAGGAAGCTGTTGATGTATTCATTTCTGCTGCATTAGGCCTGCAGTTACCAAATCAGGGTTAAATTTGCATGCCCAGTTTTCCACACAAAATGTTGTTCTCATGCAGATAGAGTTGCTGCAAACACACACATCTGCCCAGCTTATGAATAAGTTCCATATTTCAGCCAGTCTGCTGTTCTTAGGCGTGAAGGAACAGCCAGTCCTTCTAAAGGGTGTGTTGATGAGGGAAGGATCAGGCTGCTTTGCCTGATCCAAGGTATCTGTGAGAGCCAGGAACCTGCTTTGTGATAATGATCTCCACTTTTACCTTTGAGGGAAAGAAAGTGGCCCTCCTTTAGTCACAGATGGCTCATGGCATGCAGTGGCTCTCCAAGGTTGACTTCAAGTCATCCACACAGGTTTGGAACCACCAGCAGGTCTTTCTAGCACCCTGGTCTGGAGTGCCTTCCTCAAGATTCATCTCTAGGCTAACTTTGGCTGCTTATAGATACATCTGGAGAGTCGGTTGTTGTTGCTGTTGTTGTTTAAGTGCCAAAACTACTCAGGAGGTAGGAGGATTGCTTGAGCTCAGGAGTTTGAGACCAGCCTGGGCATCATAGGGAAACTCTGTCTCTAAAAAATTGTTTTAATTAGCCAGGTGTGGTGGGTGTGGTGCACCCACAGTCCCAGGTACTCTGGAGGCTGAGGTGGGAGAATTGCTTGAGCCCAGGAGTTCTAGGCTGCAGTGAGCTACGATCACACTGGTTCACTCCAGCCTAGGTGACAGAGCAAGACTCTGTTTTTGTTTGTTTTTTTAAAGTGCCAAAGCCTAGACGTCCGTCCAGAGATTCTGATTCAGTTAGTTTTAGGCGGACCCCAGGCTTCAGTTTTGTTTTCTTTTTAAAAGCTTCTGAAGTGGTTCCAGTTCTGTAGTCTTAAGAACTACTCCTGTTCAAGCTAGAACACAGGCCAGGCACGGTGGCTCACACCTACAATCCCAGCATTTTGGGAGGCCAAGGCAGGCGAATTCCTTGAGGTCAGAAGTTTGAGACCAGTCTGGACAACATAGTGAAACCCCGTCTCTACTAAAAATACAAAAATTAGCTGGGTGTGATGGCAGGAACCTGTAATCCCAGCTACTTAGGAGGCTAAGGCAGGAGACTTGCTTGAACCGGTAGGCGGGGGTTGCAGTGAGCTGAGATTGCACCACTGTACTCCAGCATGGGCGACAGAGCCAGACTCCGTCTCAAAAATAAAAAAGAACTCAGAGTTTGTGTGTTTGCTCCCCCGAACCATATCTCAACACAAATTACTTGCTTGTTCCCTCTTTTCTTCAGTCCCTGCCTTTTTGTCTCTTTCCCTCACATATCATTCTTTCTTTGGCTATCATTAAATTAAGGGCTTTGGTTCTACAGCCCCTCAAACAGTCCTGAGCCTCAGTTTCCTGATCTGCAAAATTGACAGGCCTACACTCTATAATTCTGCTCAGTCCTCTCTGGGTGTAAGTTTCTTGAAAACTGAATTTCTAAAATGTAGCCAAACCATCTGTAGGATCCCAAGAAGTCGGTTTGGTTGAACTAATGAAACCATCACTTGATCATAATATAGAATCCAAACTCATGCATTTAGGTCTATAGTTCTCACTTGGGAGTGCTTTTGCCCCCAGGTGACACTTGACAATGTCTAGAGACTTTCTTTGATTATTGGAAATACTCAGCTATGGGTGTCTGATGGTTAGAGGCCAGAGATGCTGCCAAGCATCCTAGAATGCGTGGTACAACCCCCAAACCAAGAATTATCCAGCTCAAAATGTCAGTACCACCGAGGCTGAGGAACCCTGCCTGTGGGTGTTCGGGTTTGACCTCCCCTGTCAAAACCCCAGCTGGTTTGACACATTGTCACCACTCTAATCATCTAAAGCTTGCACCTGCTTGGTTCAGCTGGGAATCTGCTAGAAGCTGTTTTCCAGGATGCCCATGAACTCTCTGTATATTTTCTGGTTTTTCATTTTCACTTTCCTTTAATGTATGAACCACTTTCTCTACTGTGACACATGGTTACCAAAGCTTTTTTTTCCCCCCTTCTTCTCTCTTGTGTTCCCTCACGCCACACCATTTCGAAGTGGGGGCGAGAGGGACATCTGTTTGGGCCTGAGCCTCTGGAGGAGGCCCTAAAAATGTCTTGGGAGGAACTGAGTTGGAGACCAAAGAGGCGGCAGTGTGTGAAGGCCCTGGGCAGTCCTTTCAGCTCCAGAACTATGATGCTAAAAGAAGCATTAAGTGCTCGCATCTTGTGTTTATACTATTCCTATTTCATAAAGGGAGAAAAATTAAATTAAGAGGTGCTTAGCAGCATTTGGGAGTTGGAGCTTTAAATGTAATTTTTCAGAGCCAATTGGCTAACCGGAGGGTTGAACCATTTATGAGATGAACACAAAGTACATGTGGAAGGAGGGTGCTCGAATTACCGAACTATGTGTTTGGTTGAAGTTTTTCCCAGATGATGAAATGTTACTGCATCACTTAACTGGAGTTTGGTTTCACAAGGTCTGTGTGTGGCTGGAAAAGGGAGGAAGGGGAAACCAGCCATGGGATGATAAGAGGGCTGGATCTATAAATGTTTCATTTCTCAAGTCTGTGACTCTAGAGCATTGTATCTATAAAAGAGATGATGATATTGCAGTTTTGATTTAAATGCGCTTTGGAGAGAGTATGTGAAGTAAAGGCGTTTTCTCTAATGGACAAATAGAAGCATGTTGGAATTTCAGCCTCTGTGACTATTCAAAAAATTTTGTAAGCTTTTCTAACAAGAAGTAGTATGCTAAATCAAGTTTCTCTGTGGAGAGCTTGTTAGAGAAAATAATTATAAAAATTGGGAGAACTCTGGAAGCAATATAATTGCTATAAACCATTTTGAAATCAAGATATATGTGTGAGAAATGGTTTTATGGGTTTGAGGGTTGAGTACAATCGCTGAAGATGTGTCAAAAGACATGTTAGAGTAGCTCTGCTTCCCTTCATGGAGGAGGGAAAGAAACAGTTTGCCTAGAAACACAGAGGCCCTAGATGCTATGACTGATCAAGATGAAGGAGCAGTGATCCTAACTTACTCATTTTCCTAGAACAACCAACCATGTAAGATTCCTGTGCCCTCCTCCCTGTCAAACCACAATGGCACCAAGCTTTGTTAGCCCATTTCAGGAGGCACTGGCATTTTTCTTTCCTTTTTTTTTTTTTTTAGATGGAGTCTTATTCTGTCACCAGGCTAGAGTGCAGTGGTGCGATATTGGCTCACTGCAACCTCTGCCTCCCAGGTTCAAGCAATTCTCCTGCCTCAGCCTCCAGAGTAGCTGGGACTAGAGGCGCGCGCCACCACACCCCGCTAATTTTTGTATTTTTAGTAGAGACAGGTTTCACCATGTTGGCCAGAATGGTCTTGATCTCTTGACCTGATGAGCCACCTGCCTCGGCCTCTCAGAGTGCTGGGATTACAGGTATGAACCGTCATGCCTGACCAGCACTGGCTCTATTTTTTTTTTTTAACTGTTTTCTTTCTATGGGTTATTTTAACCAGGATTTCCTAATAAAACCCCAGTTTTGAAGGTGTCTGGGCCAACAAGCACAGGAGTTCCAAGTCAAATATTTTTGTAAGTGACATCTGTCCTGATTGGTTTGCACAAGCAAACGACTTGTCCAGGCTGGTGACGATATTTCCTTGATTATTTGGGAACACTTTCTCCTGCAGAAATCTAATAGAAAGTACAGTTTTTTCTTTTCAAATGAAGTGAGAATAAAAAAGAGCTGAAAGAGATGAATTAAGAGTAACTGAAATTTGGTCAGTTAGCAAGTGAGCAGCACCCGTCAGTTAAAGTGCCATGTGTGTTACAGGGTTAGGAAGGTGCTTAGGAAATTTGAGACAGGAAAAGAGTTGGGAGTGGAAGTCATCTTGTGGCCCTCATGATTAGATTGGCCTTGACTTACAGTCTCACAACCTCTCAGAACATAGTTTTCCCATCTGCAGAATGGGATAATAAGAGCATGAACCTCATGGTGGCATGTGGGTTAAATGAGAATATGCATGTGAAACCCGGTAGCACGTGCCTGGCATATTGTAGATACTCAAAGAACAGGAGCTGCAGCTGCCACAGTTTTTGAAATATACAATTCTGCTACTTGTAATATCATGTGTTACCACATTCAATAGTATCTGTGACAGGCAGAATGCTCCCCCTACCCAAGTGGCCACACCCTGACCCCAGAACCTGTGAATATTCTACGTTACCCTGCAAGAAGGACCTTGCAGATGCAATTAAGGCTATGAGCCTTGAGGTGGGGAGAGTGTCCTAGATTATCCAGGTGGGCCCCATCTAAGCACATGACTCCTCAAGAACCAGGAACAATTTCCTAGCTGTGGTCAGAGAAAGATGTGAGGACAGAGAAAAGCATGTGAAGACATAGACTAGAGATTGTTAGCTTTGAAGATGGAGAGGGTGGCCCATGAGCCAGAGGATGCAGACAGACAGCCTCCAGAATCAAGGAAAAGCGTTCTCCCTGAGAGCCTCCAGGTGCCACAGCATGATTTTGCCCCAATAAAACCTGGGTTGGATTTCTAACCTGGAGAACTGTAAGACAATAATTTTGTGGTGTTTTACATTTGTGGTAATTTGTTAACAGCTGTGATAACAAACTAATATACTGAAACTAATACTATTAATAATATTACTTTTTTGGCTTAATTTTATTTAATTATTATTATTTTGAGACAGAGCCACTCTGTCGCTCAGGATGGAGTGAAGTGGTGCGATCTTGGCTCACTGCAACCTCTGTCTCCCGGGTTCAAGCAATTCTTATGCCTCAGCCTCCTGAGTAGCTGGGACTACAGGTGTATGCCACCACACCTGGATAATTTTTGTATTTTTAGTAGAGACCTGGTTTCGCCACATTGGCCAGGCTGGTCTTGAACTCCTGACCTCAGATGATCTGTCCACTTTGGCCTCCCAAAGTGCTGGGGTTACAGGCTTGAGCCACTGCGCCAAACTTTTTGGCTTATTCATTACTAAAATGCCTAGAGTTCAATGGAAAAGGTGACTTTACTATTCTTGAAAGGGCAGCCTAGTACTAGAAACAATTTTACATGTAATAAATATAATTCTGCATCCTTAAAAACTTCAGAAAGAAATAATTTTTATTATTTTGACTTTACTACGTAAAATTACAAAGTTACACTCATCAGAAATGTAGAAAGACTAGAATACCCATCACCTGGATTTAACAATTAACTTTTTCCTATATTTATTACTTCCCTTGTCTTTCTTATTGTTTCTTTGTTTATTTTTGGTTGAAGTGTTTTAAGATAGGTTATAGCCACTATTACATCTTAACCATAAATACTGGATTATGTGTCTATAAAATGACAAAACCATATTATTATCAAGACTAATAGAATTTCTATTAATTCCCTGATATTATCTAATGCACAATTCATATTTAAATTTCTTAAATGGGGCCAAAAGTTTTTTTTTATAGCCAACTTGTTCAAGCCAGAATCCAGAATCCAGCATTGCATTAGGTCATCATGTCTCCTGAGGCTCTTTTAATCAAGAACATTCCACCCCCACCCCACCCTGCTGCTTTATTTCATGGCATTGGCTGTTGAAGAGAGAGCGTTAGTCTTTTTGTAGATGGTCTTACGGTCAGGATTTATGTAATTCTACTTGGTGACATTTCTTTAGAAACAATGCAAAGGATGAATATTGTGCTTCAGTTCGTTTTCTTTTAGACTCTACGCTATCTTTAATCCTCATTCAAAAAAATCAACCAACATTGGTTGAACACTTACTCTGCACATTTCCTGAGCACCGACTTTGGAGAGATTCACTCTCCAGCCACTGTAACTGGGTCTTAAAGGAAGTACTTTTCATTGTTTCTCCTGAAACTTCCTTTGAAATATCAAGAGCCCTAGATTCATTTTTCTTATCAAAAAAGGTCTAAGAAAGTGTATTGAGTAGGAAAGTTGGAATCTACGTGATACTGTTACCACTGCCACCCTTAAGTCAGACTGCATCTTTACTGAGCTTTAAGTACCAGATGCTTGACATATATTACCTCTGAGCCTCACTAAGTCTATAAGGTAGGTATTATTATTCATTTAATAATGTTACCATTTTACAGATGATGCAACTGCAGCTCAGAGCAGTCAAGTACTAAGTCTAAGGCCTCACAGCTAATGGTGGCAGAAGTGGGATTCTAACAAAGGTGTGTCTGCTTCTGGTGCCCAGAGTCTTTTTATAAAACTGTGATTCTGTTATTCCAGAGCTTGTTTAGTATTCAAATCAATTATTCCATTTTGTGATGATGAAACAACCAATTTAAGATTTTTTTAGCAGTTTGTATATGGTACCAAATGACCACCAGCAGATCAATAAAAATTGTTTTGGGTTCTTCTTTTTTCACTCATTTGGAAACCATAGCCAATCTGCTGGAAAAAATCAGAGAACCCAGGAGAGTCTGTCAATTTCAAGACCCCAGAGCAGGAAGGGATCAGCAAACATTTTCTGTGAAGGACCATACAGCAAATATTTTAGGTTTTGTGGGCCGCATGGTCTCTATCACAATTATTCAACCATTGTTGCACAAAAGCAGCAGAAGTCAGTACATAAATGAATGGGGGTGGCTGTGTTCCAATAAAACTTTATTTATAAAAATGGACAGTGGGCTGGATTTGGCCTAGGAACTCTAGTTTGCCAGCCCCTGCCCTAAAGCAGAGAAAACAATATGGCAGCCAAGAAGCAAAACTTGGCTGAAGATGTATGTGATCACCTTGTGCAACATTCAGCTATTTAAAAGTTAAATGTTAACATTTAAAAATCAAGGTAGTTTATACAGGAGGAAGGTGTTTCCAGCTCTAATGGAAAGTTGGAAGGTTTGGTGTTTAAACCCTCAGCTCTTATGATGAGAAGGAGCTGGGCAGCTGTTCCTTGATGTGGTCATGGTCTGTCCAGTCTGCCACAGTCGTTACTATTCTCTATTTGGTTCCCTTAATCATCCTTAACAGGGCCCTGTTTTCTCATTGCTCTCTTTGGCCTGGTTCCTGTGGACACCTGCATTTTTAACCGCTGCCACAATGGAAAAAGATAAGGAAAGACATTTGATTGATGGTAAAGGGATCTTTTCGTAAATGATCCTTGGAAAGTAAAGGCACAATGGTAAAATCTGGCTAGAATTTAAGCTTGATTTTTAAGTACAATGACATGCCCATTATCAGACAGTGAAGGATAATTTACATCTGGCATGACTTCAGTTGGAAGATGTCGATAACTAGGCAATTTGACCCTGAAGTATTGTGAACAGGACCAGCTCTAGGCAGAAGTGTGGAGTGTGTCATGTGGCTTTACATTCCTGCAGCCACCCCTCTCCTCACAATTCTCTACTTCCCACCTTAGTAGCTCAGTGTCCTTACTCCTTAATCCTTGTCCATCCATCTTGGGTGTAACTTGTTAATGATCTTGCTCTAAATTTACATGACACCATTAAAGAAAGATTTCTTTTTCTTGGAAGGTATCTAGTAATATTCATTCTAAGAGACACAAATCTTAAATCAATTTCTGTTGTCCCTATCCAAGGATATTAACAGTTTAATTACAAGGAGAGACTTGAAGTTTCTTAGATGTGTACTTGTAGAATTTGGGGCTTTGAAGAGATAATGAGGACTCTTTGTCAGGGATGTTGGAGCTTTTCAAAGTACGTGAGCCAAGTGTGGTGGCTTGCACCTGTAATCTCAGCTACTCAGGAGGCCGAGGTGAGAGGATCGCTTAAGCCCAGGAGTTTGAGATCAGTCTGGGCAACATAGAGAGACCCTCATCCCCAAAATAAACATTAAAAAATTAGCTGGATGTGGTGGATCCTGCCTGTAGTCTCAGATGCGTGGGAGGCTGAAGCAGGAGGAATGTTTGAGCCCAGGAGTTTGAGGCTGAGGTGAGCTATGATTGCACCATTGCACTCCAACCTGGATGACAAAGGGAGACTCTGTCTCTAAAAAAAGAAGTATGTTGAGAAGCCATTATGGTAGCCACCTTTTCCTAAAGGTGACCCTAAGGCACTAAGTGGTTGCATGAGCCGAAACTCAGAGCCATATTTGACTAGTGTAGATTAATTACAGTGCATCTGAACTGAGGTCTTTGTCAAGATGTCCTTTGGCTAGAGAGGGTATTAATGGCCTTGGTTTTCTTCCAATCTGAAACATGGAGAGATTAGATTAGATCAGCTGGACAAACTCAAGGAACTTGTGTGCTGCTTAGATGGAATTACTTGCGTATCTACCAGATTTCCCTGAAAATTCCCATCAACTTTTCATTCTTAGATTCCCTAGGCAGCCATACCAATTGATCAGAGTTGGTCGTTGTGATGAAGCCAATATTGCATTCCCAGGACATACATATAAAGGTCCCCATCTGCTCTCATGTTCCAGGAGTTCTAGGACCTCCTGGAGGCTATGTTAAATATTCAGTAGGCAAAAAACACATTCAGCAACCTTGGGGCTCTTTTTGAAGACTAGAGAACTCTGAGCAGTATTTTCCCTGCACATAGAAGGATCTCTTGTCTTAGATAGACAAGAGGTCATGCCAGAATGAAGTGGTCGTGTCATTTGGATGAGGTTATGCCCACAGAGTGCACACCCTTAAGACTGGATCTTTCTGTCATCACAACCCAACAACCTTGAAAGTTGGGCAGAAGCAGTGTCCAAAGAGGCAGTTTATATTTGGAGTTCTTTTTAAAGCTGATGTGAATTGTTTGGGATGGCAGTTGGCTCCAGGGACACACAAAGGCAAAACTCTTTTGGTGCTGCTGGTGGTTGTTTGATGCTTAGCGCTGCATCAGCCACACCTTTATCACCTGCGAACTGCAGGGTGGGCAGTGAGGATCAGGAGAGTCTGTGACAGGGATGATGTCTGTGAGTTCCAGCTGAGCTGAACTCACAACCTGCAGGGTCCGTTTCTCTGTCATTGGTTCAAACCTTCTCCCAGTGCCAACGCGGTGGTTCGTGGCTGTAATCCAAGCACTTTGGGAGGTTGAGGTGGAAGGATTGCTTGAGCCCAGGAGTTCAAGATCAGCCTGTGCAACATAGTAAGACCCCATTTCTATAAAAATTAAAAAAATTAGCCAGGCATCGTGGCATGCACCTGTGGTCCAGTGGCAGGAGGATCGCTTGAGCCCAGGTGGTTGAGGCTGCAGTGAGCTGTGGTCATGCTACTGCACTTCAGCAAAAGACTTGTCTCCAAAAACAAAAACAAAAACATAAACAAAAAAAGGCCTTCCTCCACAGATTCAGGCATGGAATGGCTCTTCGTAGACAAGCTTTTCAGATGTCTGAAGTGCTTGGCACTGGGTCCTCCTAAGGGCATTTATGATGGGCATTCTCCACTCTGTTGAAATTTCTCATACAAAGCAATTGCAAAAATGGTTAGACCGTGTGTCTCTGTTGCTCAGAACTCCCAGAGAGCAGTGGTATGATCACAGCTCACTGCAACCTCAACCACTGGGCTCAAGCAATCCTCCTGCCTTATCCTCCTAAGTAGCTGAGACCACAGGTGCATGCCACTGTGCCCAACTAATTTTTTAACTTTTGTGGAAACGGGGTCTCACCGTGTTTCTCAGGCCAGTCTCAAACTCCTGGACTCCCATGTCACTCAGAGAAAAGCCGAAGGCCTCCAGTGGCCACAAGGCATTCCATCATCTGGACCTGTTGCCATTCTCTCACCTGTCACCACCCTCTTTCATTCCCCTTTTACTGTTGCCACACTACCGTCTCGGCTGAACCTCTAACATAGCAGGCCTGCCTCAGGGCCTTCATACCTGCTGTAATCTCTGCTAGAACATTCTTCCCTCACGTATTTTCATGGCTTATCCCCTCAGCTATTTCAATAGGGTCTTCCCTGGCCAGCCCAGCCAAATACAGTCTATCCCCCTTCTACCTATATATTTTCTCCTTATCACTTCGTATCATAATATAGGTTTTATTTATTGTTGTACTCATTCTGTATGTCTCCTGCTACAAGATAAGCTTCATTAGTACAGGGATTTTTTTTTTTTTGAGACAGTGTCTCACTTTGTTGCCCAGGTTGGAGTGCAGTGGTACAATCTCGGCTCACTGCAACCTCTGTCTTGTGGGTTTAAGCAGTTCTCCTACCTCTGCCTCCCAAGTAGCTGGGATTACAGGCACCTGCCACCACACCCAGCTAACTTTTGCATTTTTAGTAGAGACAGGGTTTCACCACATTGGCCAGGCTGGTCTGGAACTCCTGACCTCAGGCGTTCCGCCCGCTGTGGTCTCCCAAAGTGCTGAGATTACAGGCATAAGCTACTGTGCCTGGCTGGTTTTTTTTTTTTT
>NW_016107467.1:236799-312288 GCF_001604975.1 Cebus imitator | reverse complement strand
AATGCTTCAGTTCTAGTTCTTACAGCTAAAACATTGTCCAACTCATAATGGGAGACCAGTAACTGTTTTTAGAATGAATGAATGAATGAATGAATGAATGATTTCTAATCTGTCAGGATTATTCTCACTGATTTTATGAGCTTTTTTTTTAGTCGCAAGGAACAGAAACCAAATTCACACCTGTTTTAGGAGTGCGATGGCTATCCAAACCATGATGAAGGCACATTGCCTTGGTTTTCCCCCTGCTGTGGATGGGCATTCTCCATGGGGCATAGGACATTTGCCAGCTGCTCTAAGCTTACAGCCTTACCGTCTTTATCCAAAGGGAATAAAGAGCTCATCTCTCCAATCAAAAATAAGGTTGGGTACAATGGTTAATGGCTGTAATCTTAGCACTTTGGGAGGCTGAGGCAGGAGGATCACGTGAGCCCAGGAGTTTGAAGCCAGCCTGGGCAATATAGGGAGGCACTGTCTCCACAAAAAATAAAAAATAGTTGGGCATAGTGGTGCTTGCCTGTAGTCCCAGCTGGTCTGGAGGCCAGGACAGGAGGATCTCTTGAGCCCAGGAGTTTGAGGCTGCACTAAGCTATGATCATGCTACTCTACTCCAGCCTGAGTGACAGAGTGAAAATATGTCTAAAAAAACAATAATAATCCATCTTGATAGGACTATTACAAATTGACTCTGCCATGATCATATATAACCTTGGACCAATACCTATTGGTCAATGAAGGATGAAGGATGGTGATGACCCTATCCTGAAGGCTAGACCTGGATAACAGAAGAATAGAAGAAAGGGTGGCCTACATGTGGTTGCTGGGGAATTGTAAGCTGGGCACCCCTCCTTGATCATAATCAGTCTCTTCACACTTGTTCTAATTTGTCCATGTCTCTCCTAAATCCCACAAAGCCTTCCAGCATCAGGGTGAAGGACACATTCTCTATATGTATGGTCTCCAAAGCATGGTCAGTATACCCACAGGGCATCCAGTATAATCCTTTCACAGGTAGAAAGAATTAGAAATTCTTTAACATTTATGTTTAATCCCATTCTTTTTTAAAAATACTGATTGAGTGATTGAGACAGGGTCTTACTCTGTTGCCCCGGCTGGAGTACAGTGGTGCTGTCATAGTTCCTTGTTATCTCAAACTCCTGGGCTTGGTGGGGTATCATGGCTCAATCTTGTAATCCCAGCACTTTGGGAGGCCGAGGCAGATGGATCACCTGAGATCAGGAGTTTGAGACCAGCCTGGACAACATGGTGAAACCTCGTCTCTACTAAAAATACAAAAATTAGCCGGGCATGGTGGTGGCGGCAGATGCCTGTAATCCCAGCTACTTGGAAGGCTGAGGCAGAATAATCGCTTGAACATGGGAGGCAGAGGTTGCTGTGGGTTGAGATTGTGCCACTGGACTCCAGCCTGAGTGACAGAGTGAGACTCCATCTCAAAAAAACAAAAACATAAAAACTCCTGGGCTCAAGTGATCCTCTCACCATGGAGCCCTAAATAGTTTGACTAATTTTTTATGTTTTAATAGAGATGGGGTCTCACTATGTTGCCTGAGCTGGTCTTGAACCCCTAGCCTCAAGTGATCCTCCTGCCTTGGCCTCCCAAATTGCTGAGATTACAGGCATGAGCCACTATACCTGCCCTTTAATCTCATTCTTTAAAATTTAGTGTTAAAGACATGCTTTGTGATGCTCACATCAGCACAGTTGTACATATACATATCAGTATAGTTGTTTACATATACATATATAATTTATAAATGAGTAAAAATACACATATTTGTGCAGGCTGAAAATACATACAATTGTGCTGTTAGGTATACAGCACATATACATATCAGTATAGTTGTATATATACATATCAGTATGGTTGTTTACATATACATATATAATTTACAAATGAGTAAAAATACATATATTTGTGCAAGCTGAAAATACATATATTTTACTGTTAGGTATACAGGATCACGAAAGCTTAGGCCACTGCTCAATATAACACGTTTTTAAAACAAAGCCTAAGATCATAATCTCTTTCTTAAAATGACAATTTGTTACTGCTTTTACACATTAAAAGCTCCTTTTACAAAAGTGATCAGGCAGTTTTATCTCCAAATACTTATAAAGTGGCCAAGGCCTGTAGTGATGTGTCTCATGAACTCCTGACAGTGAATATAGAGAGCATAGGTTGATTCTATCATTTAGGCTTTCAGGGATAACACTCCTTCTTTTTTGATTTTTCTAAAAATTTGAATGACAACATTAAAAACAAAATCTTTCAAGATTAAACCATGTATTTCATACTTGAAATCCAAAAATATTTTTAAAGAAGACAGATATTATAATTTAGCCAAAGAAAAATTGTGGGTGAGGAGAAGAACTGATTCAAAAGAAAAAAAGACAACTAATGCAGGCCCAAATCAGAAAGCAAGAAATTATTCCAGAAGGACAGCAAAGGTAGTTAGAGGACTAACCCATATTCAAGTCAGGAATAATTTCTGAATTATTGAAATCAGAATGACTCTCATATTCTATTAAAGAGGAAAAATGGTATTAAAATAAATATTAAAGGGAGTCAAGATCTGGGGGCATTAATCTTGTCTGAACATCATTAGGTTCCTTCAGTGTATGCATCTGTCCTTTCCTACTCTTTATACCCGCCACCCCGACACCCCGCCTTTGGTGCCCTGCGCAGAGTATACTCTCAGTAAGAACTTCTTAATACATGGGTAAAAACGTGCTAATGACTGAAGCTGCTCCTCCAGGACACCAGGACTGTGGAGTGAAAATGGAAGATCCAGGCTGATATTTTATTAAGTTGATAGCAGTTATTCTCATTTTATTTCAACAAATGTCATCTGAGCACCCCCACTCACTGCCAGGCACTGGGTTTGGCATTGGAAATAGATGAGACCCAGTCCCTGTCCTCGAGCAGCTGAGCAAGGACGGGGAAATGGACCGGAACATTGCAGCCCCAAAACCTGCTGAGTTCTCCACCAGAAGGTCAGAAAAAGTGCCAGGGGACTAAAGGGAGGAGAGTTGGGAGGTGTCAAAAATTCTGCCTAGGTATATTTGGATGAGGCTTTAGAGGATGTAAAGTATGTTTCCTTCCTTCCTTTCTTCCCTTCCTTCCTTCCTTTTTTCCTTCTTTCTTTTTTTTTTTTTTGAGATGGAGTCTCGCTGTGTCACCCAGGCTGGAGTGCAGTGGCATGATCTCAGCTCACTGCAACCTCTTCTACCCAGGTTCAAGGGATTCTCCTGCCTCAGCCTCCTGAGTAGCTGGGACCACAAGCATGTGCCACCACGTGCAGCTAATTTTTGTATTTCTAGTTTGAGACAGGGTTTCACCATGTTGGTCAGGATAGTCTCAGTTGCTTGACCTCGTGTTCCACCTGCCTTGGCCTCCCAAAGTGCTGGGATTACAGGCGTGAGCCACGGTGCCCAGCCCATAAAGGATGTTTTCAAATGAAAAAGGAAAGCTTAGAGGAGGGAACAACTTAATGAAAAGTGGGGACATGAGAAAGGGCAGCCAACTTCAGGAGGCGTAAAAAGATCAATGTGGAGGAAAATGGAGGTAGAGTTTACACTTTATCCTGGAGATGATGGTAGATCATTGGAGGATTTCTTCTTAATTGTTTTAAGCAAAAGATGGTCATGCCGAGATCTGGTGAAAGTTCAAAAAACTAATTGAGACAGATCAAGGAAACCATTTTGAAGTCTAGAAAATAAGCCAAATCAGAACTCTGATAGAACTGGAGAAGTCATATTAGGATTATCAAGGAGAGAACCCATTCAAGAGACATTTCAGATGCTACTGTCAACAAAACCTGATGTACTTAAGCCAGGATGGTAGGGAAGAATGAGGACTAAAAGTTGGCCATTGATGTGACATACGTTAATCGTTACAGAATGCAGGGGCGAGGGAATGGTGCATCTCTGGGTTTTGTTTGTGTATTTGGTGGTAGGAGTGGCTATTGTTAAAGATGATGGGTTTGATAATTATTTATATTTTGTTAATTGTTAATTTTAGATTAACATGCCATACATTTGACCTTTTCTGGTGTAAACTTCTGAGTTTTATCCCATACATGGGTTCATGTAGCCAACACTACAATCAGGATACAGAACAGTGTCATCACCCAGAAACTCTCTTGTGCTACCCCTTTGTAGTCAAAACTGCCCCACTCCTAGCAATTAATGAGCTGTTTTCAATCTCTATAATTTTGCCTTCTGCAAAATGTTGCATAAATAAAATCACAGATTATGTAACGTTTTCTGGTTGCCTGTCTTCACTCAACATAGTGCCTTTAAAATTCTTCCCAGTTGTGAGGTGCATTAATAGTTCTTTTTCAACACTGAGTAGTATTCCATGGTATGGATGGGGTACCATAGGTGGTTTATCCATTCACTGTTCAAAAACATTTTTTTTTCAGTTTTGGGCAATTATAAATAGAGCTGTTATAAACATTTTTATCTCTCAGAAAGCAGAGGTGTGTTTCCCTTCTTTCTTTCTCTTTTTCTTTCTTTCCTTCTTTCTTTATTTCTTTCTCTTTCTTTTTTTTGACAGGGTCTTGCTCTGTTGTCCAGGCTGGAGTGCAGTAGTGTGATCTCAGCTCACTGCAACCTTGAACTCTGGGACTCCAGCAATCCTTCTGCCTCAGCCTCCTGAGCAGCTGTTACCACAGGTGTGTGCCCCCATGCCCAGCAAATTTTTTAATTTTTTTGTGGAGAGAGGGTTTCCCTTTGTTGCCTAAGCTGGCTTCCAACTCCTGACCTCAAGGGATCCTCCTGCTTTGGCCTGCCAAAGTGCCAGAATTACATGCATGAGCCACCATGTGACCTATTTCTTTTTTTCTGATTTGGATGTCTTTTATTTATACTTCTTGCTTTATAAATTGTACCAGCTAGGACTTCCAGTATAATGTTCAATAGGAGTGGTAAAAGTGGACATCTGGCCGGATGAAGTGGCTCACGCCTGTAATCCCAGCACTTTGGGAGGCCGAGGCAGGCGAATCACGAGGTCAGGAGTTCACGACCAGCCTGGCCAACATGGTGAAACCCTGTCTCTACTAAAAATACAACAAATTAGCTGGGTGTGGTGGTGGGTGCCTGTAATCCCAGCTACTCGGGAGGCTGAGGCAGGGGAATCGCTTGAATACCCCTGAGGCAGGGGAGATGGATGTTGCAGTGAGCTGAGATTGCGCCACTGCACTCCAGCCTGGGCGACAGTGTGAGTCTCCATCTCAAAAAAAAAAAGGAAAGAAAAAGTGGACATCCACATATTTAATGTTAGGGGGAAGAGCATTCTCTTTTTCACCACTAAGCATGATACTCTTTATCAGGTTAATGAAGTTCCCTTTGTTTCTTAGTTTGCTAAATGTTCTGTTAATCATAAATGAATATTGAAGCTTATCAAGTGTTTTTTGCTTCGATTATGTGATCACATGGTGTTTCTTCTCTAGGCCTTTAACATGGTGATTACATTGATCAATTTTTACGTATTAAATAGCCTTACATTTCTGAGGTAAACCCCGTTTGATTGTGATGTATTTTAAAAAATATATAGCAGGATTTTATTAGCTAATATTTTGCTGAGTATTTTTACAGCTACATTCACAAGGGTGGTTTTTCTACTGTCTTTGTCTGGTGTGGGCATCAGGTTAACGATGGCCCCATAAAATGAGTTGGGAAGTATTCCCACCTCTTTGATTCTGGAAAAGATTGTTTAGAATTGGTTTTGTTTCATCTTTAAATGTTGGATAGTTTGCCAGTAGAATCATCTGACACTGGAGTTTTTGTTTGTTTGTTTGTCTGGCTTTTTCTGTGGAGAAGGGAAGATTTCTAAATATGAATTCAATTTCAAAAACTAAATGTAAGAATACTCAGGTTCCTTGTTTCTTCTTGTGTGAATTTTGACAGTTTGCAGCTTTTAAGAAATTGGTCCATTATGTCTAAGTTTTTTAATTCATGTGCAAACAATTTTATAGTATTTTTGTTAGAATTTTCATATCGGTAAAGTCTGTAGTGATAACACCTTTTATTTCTGATGTTGGTAATTTGTGCCTTTTCTCTGCTTTTGTTTATTAGTCTGGCTAGTGGTTTATAAATTTTATTGATCTTCTCAAAGAACCAGCTTTTGTTTTATTGATTTTTTTTTCTGTTTTCTGTTTTTGATTTCATTAATTATTGCATTTACTATGTATTTCTTCTGTTTGCTTTGGGATTATTTGCCCTTGTTTTTGTTGTTTCTTATGTTGGAGGCTAAATTGTTGATTTGAGACCTCTTTTTCTAATAAACACTTAATACTATAAATTTCCATCCAAGCATTGCTATCACTGTATCCAGCATATGTTGATGTGTTGTATTTCATTTTTATCCAATTCAAAAATTTAAAAATTTCCCTTGGGACACAGTTATAATAACGTTTAATGTTTTCATCTGATAATTCTTACATCTGTGTCATTTCAGGGTTGGTTTTGAGTGATGTTTCTCAATTTAGATCCTATTTTCTTGCTTCTTTACATGCCTGGTAATTTTTGATAGGATGCCGTGCACTGTTTATTTTACCTTGTTGGGTTCTGGGTATTTTTCCATTTCCGTAAACATTCTCATGCTTTGTTCTGGGACAAGGTTAAGTTCCTTGGGAACAGTTTGTTTTTAGTGGGTCTTACTTTTAAGCTTTGTTGAATGGGACAGGGTCAGCATTTGATACAGGGCTGTTTATTTCCCACCTCTTGAAGCAAGACCCTTCTGACTACTCTACCTGATGCCTGGTGAATTATCAGGTTTTCCACTCTGGCTATAGAGATCATTTGCTATATCTGGTCATGCGTGAGCTCTAGGAATTGTTCTTTCTAATCTTTGTGGGTATGTTTTTTCCCCTAGACTTTGGACAGTTTCCTTACATGCATGGCTGATCAGGTCTCAGTTGAATAATCAAGGGACTCATTGTAAGTCTCTGGAGCACCCGCTCCAGGTAGCTCTCTCCTCTCATACTCTGCCCTGTGAGTGTCAGCCACCTTGGCCTTTCTGGACTCCCACCTCTGTGTCCTCCACTCAGGGGATCAGTCCCTTCTTCCCACATTAGGAGCCTAGAATATCTCTCCAGATGGAGAGGATTTCATCCAGACTGGGAACATTTGATCCAGCTAGGATGATCATAAGATTCATCTTGATTGTTTGGGTGATGATAAAATGTAGGTTATTGCCAAGTAGGTGTTTGCCGAAGTGTTTGGAAGGGAAGGTCAATTGAGTACAGGAGAATGAGGATACACCAGATTAGCTCATTAACAGGGATTTTGCAGCCTCACAGCATGATGACAGAACATGTGTGGATAAAAACTATGAGTCAGAGTCCAAGAACTTTAGTAAAATAGGAAGAGTGAGTCACCATCATTGTCATCACCGTCACCACCACCATCACCATCACCCCTATTTTATGCCACTCTTACTCTAAGGTGGAGGTGGGAGCTTCAGGTGCATTGTTACATTTAATCCTGGTGGTGGCCATGAAGAAGCCCTCCCCAGATTTCCTACTGAAAGAAGCATATCGTGAGTAGTGGTCCCATCTGCTGCACACTGAATTCACCACTAAGTTTGCACCAGTGCCACGCTTCTCATAGCCTTCTCCCTATCAATGCCTGAGTGTTACAGGAATACTAACATGGGCCCATTACCTTGAGACACATGTGACTTGGCCCCAGGAGGCTTCGTTGACCTTGCGGAAACTTTGATAGAACTGCACAACAACCTAAGACTTTCCCAACTCAAAATCCTTTCTTTCCCTGTCTCCCTCACCGCAGTCTGACCAGCTTTGTGGTCTGACACTGTTTTCGCCTCCTTCAGCTCCATATTCCCTCACAGACATTTTCTTCAATATGTCTCTTGCATGTGTAATCCCTTCTTGTTCTCAGAAAACTCGAGCTAGCACAGTCCTCTAATAACTCTGTGAGGCATGTGTCCAATCCACAGATGTGGATCAAGGAGACTGGAGATTGGAGAGGGGAAGTAACACCTGCGAAAGGTCACACAAGTCATAAGTGGTGGAACCAGGCTTAGATCCCAAGGCCATGTGACTTTATAGCTTAGCATAGGCATGCGGTTCTGTTACTCTCTAGGCCATACAGGATGCGAAGATCCTGACCCCATTGTTGGTAGGAATTCCAAATAAAAGTGAATTATTCAAAGAAGGCTTGGGGAGAGGTGGAAAGGTGTTTGGAGAACTCTCATTCTGTCTTCTGGCCATTAAAGATGTGGATTTGAGGAGGGAGTAGCCTTTACTTACAAGATAAGCCATTTCTATAGGTTGAGATAAGAAGAACAGTTGGAAGGGAATAAAAGGGTGTGGCTATTGCGGTGATTCTGCTTCCTTTAACTCTTAGAATGATCAAGGCAGGGTTACAGGCTTTGACTTAATAGAAAAAGCACTTTGTAAGTCAGACAATTCCGAGAGACAAGAATCCTGTTCCATCCCAGTGCACTATGAGCTGTCAACAGATAAGGCCAGGAGCAGCCCGGCTGGAGGAAGTTACCAAATGCAGCCGTGTGAAGGCCTCCACAGAGTGCAGCAAGGGGATCGTGAAGGGCAAGGGAGAGTGAAGCCACAGAAAGCAGTGATGGGAAAAGGCCTCTTAGCAAACTCCCAAAGACATTTAGAGGGAGAGAGAGAGAGAGCAAATACTGAGGAAATTCCAGCTGTTGGTGACTAGACATAACATCTGGACAATTACTGACTTTTACTTTTCATCACAGTGTTTTGGTGCCTTGTAGACACAGCTAAGATGTCATGAATGTAAATAATTTAGTACAGTTGTTGTCATTTCTTGCTGAGTTGCCTTAAGCTTGACATTAGCAAAATCCATCTTACTTAAATAAAGTTTTCAATACTTATTTGCTTTTGTGTTGCAGAGATGGATTATTTTGCTTTAAGATGATTTGATAAAAAATAGCTTATTTCATATGAAAAACTTATGTATTATTTGTTATTTTATCTCCACATGTCTTGGAATCTTTCAGGCAGAGAGAAATATGACCCCTGGAATTAGTTTTCTAATCCTTCCATAAAAGCTACACCAGTTCAGCCATCAGTGATAGAGGTGGTTTAGGAAGAAATCACATTTGTTTTACTAAAGAAGTCCAAATGTTTTATTTAAATCTCTAACTTCCTGGAAAAGTTGATGTGGGTGGTTTGTGTGTGTATGTTGTTGTTGTTAGTAAACAGGAAGCTCTTGAAATTATACACTGCAAGCATGTAAATCCAAGTTTTCTTGGAGTTTCTTCTGGAGTGTTTTTTGGTTTTTGTTTTTTAATTTCTTTTCCCCTTCATTACAGAGTCCTATATTAATTGCCCAGCTCTTTTTTGAGGATTTTCTGAAGTGGTACCCCACAGACATAATGCTATGATAATGGAACTTCAGGTTTTTTTGGTTGACTGCTTGCAAAGGGGTTTTATTTGGACAGGAAGGCAGGAGATTGGCGTTTTTTTGTTGTTGTTGTTTTTGTTTCTGTTTTTTTTTTCTAAACATAGAGCATAGCTTGCCTTTTTTTTTTTCCTTAAAGAAATTATTTGTGGGAAAATAGTTTGGAGTATCTTATTAATGATTTTTCTCTTGGATTTTTGTTTATTTTCCACCCCCATCCCTCAGATCTCTGTAACTAAAAACGAGGTTCAGTTCCTCATCTTGGTTACAGTGGTTTAAATGTTTGTTGGTATGTGACTTTGTTTAGTAAAGTTTGTGTGATTCCTTTTCTTTCTTTTTTTTTTTTCTTGCAGTGATCTCAGTTTGGTAAACATTGCATAATTTTTAAAAAATGTAGTAGATTATTTTTTGGCCTCCCTAAAGTTCGTGGTCATTGCTGTTTTCCACTTCAGTCACTTAGATTATTTCATGAAATCAGTCCAACCCCCAAAATTGTTTGTTCTTGGCTTTGACTCTGGGTGGAGGTGTGCTGTGATTTTCACAAACTTTGATGTTTTCTGTCTTATGTAGGCGAGGACCTGAGAGTTTTCAGCAGTTTTCCTGCAAACAGGGAAAACTGTGTATTGAATAAAACCAGTAGCCTACTCAGCCCTAGATTTTCTTTGATGAGCACATATCTGTGAGTGGCTCTTGGCCAAAAATTGAGGCTGTGCACGGGGGAAGAAATAGGAACATAGGTGGTCGGCTCTTGGAAAGATCCTTAAGTAAAGATCATCTGGTTTAAGGATGGCATATAGTAGCACAAATACCACTGCTTTTCCCACCCACGCCCATAGCAAACATCAATAATCGATCATGGCGTTCTTTCTGTTGAGCCATCCAAGACCACACAATCTTACTTGACATGATATCTGAGGCTTCTGCTAAAATGCCAATGCAGTTGGCATGAAAGGTTGAATCTCTACCACTGTGGACTATAGTATATCTCTATAAACACCTACAGACATGGGGAAGATCAGAGCGAGGCAGAAGAGTGCTAGAGTTGGGAACGTGGGCTCAACAATGGAATGATGTGAGCTCCAACTAGAGCCAAACCACTTGTTAGCTGTGGGATTGGGAGCAAAGTTAATCTTCATGGGCCTGTTTTCTCACCAATAAAGTGTGGATGGTGATAGAGACTACATCATAGGACTGTCAGGAAACCTAACCAAATACCTATGGGGACCATTCAGCGCAGTGTTTGACATTGGTCCTCAGAAAAAAATGAGCTGCTGTGAACGTCACCATCATCACCAGGGAGAGTGACTTGTTTGCGATCACAAAACCAGTTAGGATTAGATAAGTTTCTCAACTTCAGTACTGCTGATATTTCAGATGGCCAGATAATTCTGTGCTGTGCATTATAGGATGTTTAGCAGCATCCCTGGTCTCCACCCACCGGATGCCAGTATAACGCCCCATCCTCTTCCCAGTTACGACAGATGTCTCCAGACATTACCAAACACCCCTTGGGGAACAAAACGGATAATTTTTTTTCGTGTTAACATATTTGTGCCTGAACCCACTGTCAGAGATGCTCATTCTATTGGTTTTGTGACGAATCCCAGGTAATATATATATTTTTAACTCTTATTGGTGGCTTTAATGTCACTCTCTTGCTGTCAGGCTACAACTTTTTCTATTTAACAACTCATCGACAGTTCTGAGAAACAGATTAACAACTCCAAGTTTTAGTTACGCTCTTGTAATAGAATTTAAAGTAATGTCAAGGAGAATGCTCACACATAATATAATTTCCAGTGAAAACAGCTGCTTTCTGGATTGTATACTAATAATAATACCAGTGATATAAATTTAGGTACTGACTGTGTCGGACACTGGGGCTATGAACTTTATGCTCCTTGTGCCATTCAGTTGTTACAGCAATGCACAAGGCATGCGTCATTATTCCCATTTTACAGATGATGGAGCAGGGGCATAGAATGCCTTGCCCAAGGTCCCACAGCTAGTAAGTGGTTGAACAGACCATGCAACCCAAGTCTGTTGTCTACAGTGCGCATGTACACACACACACACACGCATGCACGCACACACACACACACACACATATGCTAGAGAAAGGTCTGGAAGGATATACACGCAGATATTTACCTTGATTATTTATAGATCACGGGATTATAGGTGTTGCCACTTATTACTTAGGCTTATTATTTTCTTAATTTTCTTCTTTGAGGATTCATTATTTGTAAAAAGTATTAAAAAACAAAATTGTAATTATGCAGTCTTGTGGCTTTTATAAAACAGGTGATTCATTGTGTTTACAACAGTCTACCTCCTTTTCATTTGATCTTGCTTATAATTGACTGAAAAGCAACAGGAATTATATTTTCTCATGTGAGATACCAGAAAGGAAATATACAGCTCCTTAAGGTAACACATAGTGATTTAGTAGTGGGGGTTGTCTGCATTTGTAAGCTACTTTTTCCATAAAAGGTTATTCTGGAAGCAATCATATGGAGTTTTAAAATAAATATATTATGTGTTATAGATTCCAATGAATGTTGTCTTTCAAGAGTTCCTACCTTGGGGAATTATATATTTGTTTCAATGATGCTACCAGTGAAACATCTTCTTTTGAATTTCACTCTTGATTATTGCCCTTAAAGCTACTTTCTGAACCAGACAAGAAAACCAGGACTTGTTATTTTAGAAAAACACCAGGAATTACCCACTTGGTTGACTTCTAAGACTAAGACATGCTCTGAATTTCTTTTTGGTCATTTTCAAAAATCAAACAGAGCCACATGGATAAAATTTGCCATAAGCGGTAGTATTTTAACCAATGTCTTAATCTTCTCATGGAAATTCCAACAAGAGAGATCCAAATGTGGTTTGATGAATGGAATCATTGTTGGAATAAGTGCAGCGACCCTCAAGGTGACCACTTTCAAGTGTACTATATATATGTGAAAGCATAAATTCAGGGTGTGTGTGTGTGTGTTCATTTACATTATTTTATAGTTATGTATCATGTGTTTCAGTTCTGAATATGATATTTGCCTGGCTTTATTCCCTATGGCATATGTTTCCAATTTTAAGTAACTCTGAAAGATCTTCTGTGTATCTGCCTGTTCACATAGCTAAAAGGTCTTGGTGACTCTGGAGTCCAGCTGAACCTTTAGGCATAAAAGAACATGCATAAGTACTATGATGAACCAAGAACCACAGAGTTCACCAAAGACCTAAGCCTTTCTTTGTCCACTCTTCAGGTTTTGCCCGTTGTCCTGTCATGTAGGACCAGGCACTGGTGGAGTTCCACGTGGGTGGAGACCGGGAGGTGGCTTCAGACACGCCCCCTCAGTCCCTCACCCTTCGCCAGACACTCCAATTGGAGCCTGGCAGGGATGCCAATATAATAATCTTCAGTCTGCTTCCTCAGACCTGCTCCCACATCTCTTAGTGGCTTCTGTAAGCCCCTATACAACATGCCCACACTCTTGTCATTGGAGCCTTCATTTCCATTAGAATCTGTCATCTCTTAATTCAGTGTCATCATCATATTATGTCAAGGAAAGAAAGGACAGAGGAGACAGGAGCTCCTGGATGGCAGAGTGATCTTGTCACTCCATCATTCATTTGTTCATTTGCTCAAATATTTAAGCGCCTATTGTTTGCCACTGAGGAATGTGAAATGAACAAAATAGGTCTCTGGCCTCATGAAGCTTACTTCTAGGGAAGGGAGACAGGCAATAAATGCACAAATTAAGAAACAAGCTGGGATTTTAGATATTAATTTTGAAGGAGGAGGAGAGGAAAGCAGGATGTGACATTTAAACTGAGACCTATAAGGTGAGGAAGACCTAGCCATGAAGAGAGCTTGAGGAAGACTATGCCAGCAAGATGAAGGCTTTGAAGCCCTGGCACAGCACACAAGGCATAGAATAATTATAAATACATAAAATAGGCATACAATAATATTGTCCTCAACGAGGCAATCCTGACGTAGGAAATTTTAGAGAGAGGAATTTGTAAGGACACTAGACAAGATGGAATTCTTAACTATATTTTCTTTCATTGTAAACCAGGAAAGCCAATTTTAGCATTGCTACATAACCGAAGCACTACTGTAATTTTTTTAACGTATTATTCAGGACTCAGCATGAGATGAAACTGTGGGAGCTAAGGTCTTCCTCTTTAAGATTCTCCTTGCCCTAGAAAAATCTGGCTTTATTGGATTCCGGGGCAGAGCATTTTTGAAAGCGTGTGTTTGTTTGCTCTGCTCACATTATTTCTTTTCCCCAGAAGGAGACCAAACTGTTTAAAGGGAAGATTGAAACAAACAAACAACTGGGTAATACGCTTCCAAACACTCAGACACATGTGACCTTTCAGCCAGCGCAAAGATCCACGAGGCAAACAGCAGGCCAGCCGTGCTTGATTCTTTCGGAGCACAGATGCTGCCGCTTCCTTGGGGATGACCATATAAATTATACAGACCATTATCATCTCTTCTCCAGAATTCTCACTTTTGAATTCTGACCCAAAAAATACACCATTTGTTCCCCTCGAGCATACGATTTCATGCTACCCCAGCACCTGCTGGAACAACCAGAGAAGATTGGATTGGCCCCTTCTACCTTCTGCATCCAGAAGTGGCTGTTTTCTGTTGCCTGGAGGAAAGGCTGGCTGGTTTTGTTGTGCCAATCGGAGCCTTGTAGGGATGCCAGTATCATAATCTTCATTCCTCCATTTCTCTCTGGGCCGAGAACTGTTTCCAATGGAATGTCACAGATAACTTGCCACTAAGAGATGTGCCTCTCTTTCTGTTTTTTTTTTTTCTCTCTCTCTCCTTCTTCCCCTCCAAAACTCTTGGCATCGTTTTGGTTTCTGAATCTTTCTAGGACCTATGCCTTTCTTCTAGCTGAGCTGGAGACACAGGTCAAAGTAGCCTGATTTTTCCACTGTTGGTAAATTAGCCTTCAAACTTCTTTGCGGTAAGTTCTGATCTACCATCTTACCACTCGTATTCATTTATTTTTCCATTTTCTCTACGGCTTCAAAGTCCACAAAAGTTTCCTTTCGTATTTTATTATATAGTTTAAGTGACAACTCTAACAAAATACATTCTCTCTGCTGACCTGGTCAGTTTACATTGGTGGTTATCACTTCTAATTTCTTCCTTAAAAAATGCTCCACTGAAAAATTATCAAGAAATTCACTAGAATGTAAGCTCTGTGAGGGACAAGATTTTATCTTTTGTTTTGTTTTCTCTTTTGTCCTTGATATCTAGAACAGTGCTCTTGAATTCTGACCTAAAAAATACACAGTAGCGTGTGATGACTATTGGTTGAATGAATAAGTGGATGAAGTTGATGTCAGACTTGCTTGTGTAAGGGGCCTTGGCTGATGCTCACTCCTTCTTTTCATAAGGTTTGGCAAAGTCAAACTGAATTCTGGAAATCATGTTAGCTGCAAGCCCATCAAAATTCCAACCTTAGTGGAAGTCTTTTGTCCCCCAATTTTTCTATCAATCTAATATCGATTCAGATGTTTCCATAATTTGTCACTAAAACAGCAACAATAAGCTACACTATGTAAGTTGTTCAGGAGCCCTGGACAGAATTGATGACTTGGTATTGAGAAGGTGGAGTTAGTGAGAGGAACAAACCCCTCCACATGATCAACTATCCGGTCAGTTCTAGTGCCTTCAGTACTTGAGATTCAAATGCTCTGGACTTCCCAGAAGGAGAATTTTAATTACAGCATCCAGATGAAACTCCTGCCTAATTTAAATTCTATGCATCATCCTGAGATGCAATATCCTAAAGTTATGATTCTATTTGTCACCACTTCTTTTATTGTGTTTTGTTTTTAGGCTGAGAGCTATGGGGCTGACAACATATCTGACAGTGTTTATGGAGTCGCAGACTCTAATAAAGCCTGCTTAATCATGAAGGAATAGGCTCAGCTTTGCCACAACTGAAAAATGGGTTGGTAGCCACTGGGCACCCTGTAGAGCCCACCTTGAGGTTCTGTTTAAGTTACAGCCTCATCTGAAGCACTTTTTTGAAAAGAAAATCATTTGGCTATGTTTAGAGCCAGTTCTCAGTTACAGATAGAAATGAGAATGATTTCTTCTCTTCCTTATAGGGAAGTTATCAGCTTAATGATTAACCAGTGGTAGGTAAAGGAGTTTTAGTGGCCCAGAGAGAGGCTACCGCCTGCCTGCTTTAGGGGCATCTAGAGCTGTGGTTCTTGCCTGAGTGTAATTTTGACCCCCTAGGGCACGTTTGGCAAGATCTGGAGACTTTCTGGTTGCTTCCCCCATAAAGGGGGTTCGGTGCCATACTCACAATGCTTAATACCATACAAGGTCCAGGACAGCCTTTCAAAATAAAGACTTATCCAGCCCAACAAACCAATCATGTTGAGATTGAGAGGCTCCGATCTCTAGGAACCCCACTCAGCTTCATGCAGATGTCCTTGCTGAGAAGGTGAGTTTTCTTTTGCTGTTTTCCAGTTCTGACTTTTAACAAAGTATCTCCATCTTATTCTTGCATCAAGAATTGTGGAATGGGAAGCAGACCTGATTTCAGAAGTGGGCGGGGCAGGCAGCCTAGGTGGAATGATTTGAAAGGCACAGAGACAATCTAGACATAAAAACATTCTTCTACTTCTGAGGCTCCAAGGCCTGGAATTCTTTCCATTGAAATCTGAAGACCTGAACTGGCAGCAAGGCTTCCTAGGTTTTGAATTAAGCTCTGCTACTTCCGAATTCATTAAGATTTTCTGAGCATTCACTATGCACTCAGCTCTGGGCTAAGTACAGTGCAGGCATTCTCCCGTTCCATCTTCTCACCAGCCCTGTGAGATGTGTCCAGTTATTGGAGACTTGGAAAGGTTCAGAAACTTGCCTAGGGTGGCACATTGGCTAAACATGGTGCTAGTGCAGAGATTTTCCACCATGTATGTTTAAGGCCCAAGACTCTGACAGTAACCAAGACCTTACCGTGGCTAGCTCTGAGGTAATTCAACCAACGTTTTTGTGACTCATTTTCCACCTGTGGAAAATGAGGATGTTAGGCTCCATGACTTCTAGAAATCTTTGACAATGTTAGATATCCTGATTTGTTTCTTTTATGTCTTGCTCTTTTTAAAGCTTTCCTTTTAAAATGGAAACAGTCCCAGGGTAGGTGGCAATTGGAAATCTCCATAGAAGGATTCCAAATTTCAATGTATAGCATAACCAACTATACGGTGAGTTTCTAAAAATGCCCATTTCCAGGCCCCTCACCAACACTGCTTTAGCAGGTTTAAAATGGGCTCCTGGATCCCTGATTTTTAAAAATTAATCAATTCTTTCTTTCTGGAGCCCTGATGCTAATGACCCCCTCCATCCAGGCGATTCTGAGGCTGTATCTGAATGCCACACTGAAGAAGAAGGCCATTGTAGCCCTTCTGGGGAATTCATCTAATCCATTGGTTCTCTCAAGGAAAGGATGCTGGTTACTTGGAAGGACAGTGTTTGGGGTGACGTAGGGTTCCCAGACCCCTCACACAAGCCGAGCTGACTGTGCACTGCTGTCTTCAGACTCACCCAGATCAGGGGCTCCCAAACTTCACTGCACATTAGGATCAGCCAGGAAGCTTCTAAAAGTATGGATGCCCAGATTATACTCTGGGTCAATTAAATCAGTGTCTGGGCCTGGGAGCTGACCTTTGGTGAAGATCTCCAGCTGATTCCAATGCGCAGCAGTTGATGAATCAGTCCTGTGCATTGTAGATTCCAACTCATTGCTGCTGCACTTTCCCTTGCAGGGCTCTTTGGCTATCCCAGCCCCAGCTGCCAACATCTTAGCCCTCTAGGAAGACCCAGCTGCAACCAACTCTTTGCTATATTGTCTTGACACGCCCCCTCTCCAGTGTGGTTCCTCACTCTGCTCTTTCTGCTTCCTCTAAGGTATTCATCTTATGACCTTGTTTGTACTGATTACATATCTTCAGCCAGTTAGACTGCAAATTCCTTGAAAGTATGAACTCTTAATATATGTGGTTCTAGACTGCTTTCAGCAGAAAGAGTAGGCAAGGATGGACACAGATGAGATGAGACAAAGATCAACTCAACTCTTTTCCTTGGCTTTCTTAGGGACAGATCAGCAGATGGGGAGTAATAATAATAGTTGCTGGAGGTCACCTAGGTGTGAATTCCTTAAGTAAAATATCCCAGTAAAATTTTTAGGGTTTTTATTTTTTGAGAAGGAGTCTTGCTCTGTCACCAGGATGGAGTGCAGTGGCGCAATCTCAGCTTACTACAACCTCCGCCTCCCAGGTTCAAGCAATTCTCCTACCTCAGCCTCTGGAGTAGCTGGGATTACAGGTGTGTGCCACCATGCCCAGCTAATTTTCATATTTTTAGTAGAGACGGGGTTTTACTACGTTGGCCAGGATGGTCTTGATCTCTTGACCTCGTGATCCACTCACCTCAGGCTCCCAAAGTGCTGGGATTACAGGCATGAGCCACTACGCCTGGCCTGCAGTTTTTTTAATTAAAAAAAATGTATTTTATTTTTATTTTTGAGACAAGGTCTTGCTCTGTCACTCAGGCTGGAGAGCAGTAGTGCGATCATGGCTCACAGCAGCCTTGACCTCCCAGGCTCCAGCCATCCTCCTGCCTCAGCCTTCCTATTAGCTGAAACTATAGGTGTATACTACTGCTCTGAGCTAATTTTTAATTTTTTGGTAGAGATGAGGTCTCACTATGTTGCCAGGGCTGGTCTCAAACTCCTGGGCTCAAGGTATCCTCCCACCTCGGCCTCCCCAAGTGCTGGAATAACAGGCATGAACTACTGCATCTAACCTTGAACTCACTCTTCTCGGAGAGAAATAAAGAATCTTTCTAGGCTGGGCGCTGTGGCTCACGCCTGTAATTCTAGCACTTTGGGAGGCCGAGGCGGGTGGATCACCTGAGGTCAGGAGTTCAAGACCAGCCTAGCCATCATGGTGAAAGCCCACCTTAAAAAAAAAAAAAAAAAAAGAATCTTTCTAAATAACAGCATCTTCTAAATAGTGATGTTTTGACCTTTTGATATTGTGAAAGTATGTGTCTTTGCTGCCATGACTCATAATGTGGGCCACCCTTCCTACCCAGGATGTTTAGGGGGATTGAGGGGATTTACTCATGCTTGGGAAGGAATTTAAGAGGAAGTCAGAGTACTGTCTAAGTTTCTCTTCTCTTCTGATTGTTTTCACCCTGCTCACTTGAAAAACAAACCCTATCATCCTAAACTGACATGGGACTTAGTTTCTGCAAAGAGAAGAGTGACATATATACACATGCACAGTGGCCTTGACAGACACTGCAGCTCTGTTTTGATTTGCCCATCTAGAATTTTAAAACTGAGGAAGATTTTGATTTCTTGCCTCCCTTGAAAACTCCAAAGCTCTTCCTGGCCTGTGCTTGCTTTCCTGGTAAATAGCACCTGCCACTTTCAGCTGAGGCCTGTGGGCTCAAATTTGCTGCAGCCTCTATTCCTATGACTCCTTCCTTCCAGAATTACCTGATTGAGTGCTATAGGCCGTGGCAGCAGCAGCACTGTTAAAAACTGTTAAAATGCAGATTGCTGGGCCCTACCCATCTTTCAGAAGGAAGAGGTGTCATTTGTTGATGTATATAGATATATACACTTACATGTGTGTGTACATATATACATGTTAGTATGAATTCATAGATTTCATTCTGTGGATTATAATCCAGTACTATTGTTACTTCTTTTCTTGATCAGAATGTTTCAACTTTGGGCATTTGGGAGCTCTCTGGGATTGGCTCCTATGCTCTTTGAGTAAGTCTCCACACAGCTTCCCTGCTCCCCATGTTTTGGGTTTTTATAGCACCTTTTGCCACCACAAGATGCTCCAGGCTTATTCTGTATTTTCCCTACCCCACTCCTGGAATTAACTAGTTCTTCAAGGATCCCTGATTTATTTTATTGGAGAAAGGTATTTAGAAACCAAGATCTGGGTGGTAGGTGTGCTATTGGATTTTCATTGCTTCTAGTGTTTCTGAGTAGACAGAGCTACAGAATATATGTGTGTATACTTATATATACAAATTTATGCATACATACACATATAGATTTATGTCTATATCTATTTATATACTTATATATACAAATTTATGCATACATACACATATAGATTTATGTCTATATTTATCGTGTGTGTGTGTATATATGTGTATATATATACATACATACATATATATATATATACACATATATATATATGTGTATATATACCCTTTTTAAGCACTGACCACATGAATACCTTCAACTCCAGTCCAAGTCCAAAGGAGTCATACTAGCCTTGGGAAAATCAGATTTTTAATCTTTGTATAGCTTTAAAATTTTACAAATAGCTCATGGACATCTTGGGGAAATAAGAAAGCTTCTTTTGATAGCTATTTTATAGCTATTACTTTTAAAAACTCAATAAATCCCAAGCTAATGGCTAAGATGTCTCATCAACATACTGCCATGCTTAGTATCCTTCAGTCCCTCCTTAAATCTCCTATAGTTTGGAACACACAGCCTTACTGTTCCTGAAGGTAGGTAGACCTGCTTGTTTCCCTTCTCATACAAACTCAGTCTGCCTCCAGCTCCACTGCACAATGCCTATTGTAATGCTCAGCTGGCACTTGTGCATTCTAAATGTAGGCCAAGACACTTCGCAGAGATTACAATCAGAACTCTGCTTTACATGTGAAATCTTATTTTGAATGCAGGTACACAATTACTCACTCAGAGCCTTAATTACACTGCCTTAGGATAGTATTAAAACAATGGTTTTAATTATTTTTGGGGGGGTTTACAAAAGCAACCTGCTGTCTTGTTAGGTGGTGACCCACCTTCACTACAGTCTTTCTGAGAACTTCATAGATACAAATTAACCTTCAGCTGTGAGGTTTATCTGTGGGTCCTTCATGTTTATTCAGAAAGAAGCCACATTGAATGGGGTCCCCTTCTTCCTTTCATTATGCTTAATGTAAATCCAGTAATGCTTGATGAACTGTTTAGACAACTGGAAAGTGAATTCAACCAGGATAGCTCATGTGCTGTTGGAGGTGTGGCCCCTCAGTGGTTTGGAAAACACTCTGGGTTTTAAACAGCGGCACCTATAATTATGGAGGCGTCATCCCTTCCATAAAAAAGAAAACAAAACAAAGAAAGCAAAGCCCTTCTACTAACAAGGTGTAGTCATAGCATGTGTTCGGCCTTCTCAAAACCTGTCTGGCATTTGTTTCTGGCCTGGTGGAGAATATCTTCCATCTTTCTGTGAGCTCTCATAAAACAATACAAAGGTAAACAATTGGAGGGCAATTAGTAATCTCTTTGGGTAACAGGAGAGAGAAGTCACCCTGCTATTAATGTCAAAGGAATTAATCATGGTTTACATAGGTGATTTAGTAGCTTAACTTTGCACATGGTTGAAAAACAAGGAACCAACAAAGTTTATAAAAGATGCCAGTTTGGGGAATCACGTATGGCAGATAGCTTATAGGACTACCTGACAAATAGTTTAAGGCTATCAAGATTATTGAGGTGCAGCCTGTTGAAGAAGGGGCTGCATGTATTATAGATCACCTTTGTCCAACTCGAATGTGTGTGAGACTTGGCTGGGTGTTTTTTTTTTTTTTGTGAAATGGAGTTTCACTCTTGTTTCCCAGGCTGGAGTGCAATGGCTTGATCTCGGCTCACACCAACCTCTGCCTCCGAGGTTCAAGCGATTCTCCTGCCTCAGCCTCCCGCGCAGCTGGGATTACAGGCATGCACCATCAGGCTCAGCTAATTTTGTATTTTTAGTAGAGGTGGGGTTTCTCCATGTTGGTCAGGCTGGTCTCAAACTCCTGACCTCAGGTGATCCACCTGCCTCGGCCTCCCAGTGCTGGGATTAACAGGCGTGAGCCACCTTGCCCAGCCTTGATTTTTTTTTTTTTTTTTTTTTTAAATACAGATTTTGATTCACTAGGTCTGAAGTACAGCCTGAGATTCTGCATTTTTGACATAACCTGGAGGTGGTGCTCTGCAGGTCAGCATATTTCATTTTGCATAGCAAGGCTGTAGATTCGTTCTAGCACCTGTAGCAGATGGGGTTGAGCCACCCGTACTCCTTTTACATGTCTCCAAGGTACCAACGTTGCACTGTGAATGCTCAGGGTATTAGAACAGGTTTTTGGATTGAAGATACTTGGCCAAATGCTTTATTGTATATTGTAGTTTATGAGGATTACAGTCCACTGGGACCCATGTTCATACAGTACAGTCATGCACGACCTCTTTTCACAAGCACCAATTTAGAAAAACATAAAAATATTTGCAGGCCATATTTATTTATGTTTATATAACTGCATATTTAAAAAAAGCAGCAAGTGCAGTCTTGGTAACTAAGGTCCCACTCTCCAGTTAGAAAAACAGAAAAAGCACTATTGTCTCTAGATTTAATTCTGAGCCTCTTAAGTTTTGTTGTGGGGGAAAATACTTTTAAAGCTGGGGTCATTCCCCATTCTCTGACGAGCTTTTCCACCCGATCAATGGTCAAATGTGGGTTTGTCTCAGAGTGCCTGTTAATATTGTATACTTTAAAACAAGAGATCCCCTGCTGATTTCCAGTGTGGACATATAGGGACATGAGGACACAGAGGATGGGCTCCTCTTACCACTCACTGTGAAGCACATGATTTTCATTAGCCATTTTTATCTTCTTGGAAGGAAACTGAGTTTAAGCTTTCATTTAGAGAATGGTCTGCCCACGCTTACTAACCTCCCCTCTCTGAATCCACTTTTCTCTTCTCAACCCTCCCTTCTTTCTTTGCTGTGTTGACCTCCACCTGGATATCTGCCACATCTATGGACAGCGGAGAGGGTGAGTAGGGAGTTGAACTTGTTCTTGACCCTCTGTGGCCTCAGTTTCTCCCAGATATGTAAAGGGATCCATAGATTGGCTGTTTCTGAGAAGCTAGACAAACCACATAGTCCGAGGACTGGTCACTTTGTGAAGTGGAAACAGTGAGATGGAAACCCACAAAGTCACGACACCTGGATTCCAATCTTTGTCCAACCATTTTTATTTTGCCTTGGAGGGCAACTGAAATCCTTGGGCCTTAGCTTCCTCATCTGTAATGTGATATTCTTAGTTATGCCCATGTTTTTTAAACTGTAGGAACCTTGGCACTGGGAATGGCATTAGATAACTCTGAATCACATATTGAGAACTGTATTTCTTTCTGATCACTTTAAATCCTTCTGGTTGTTTAAAAACACACACACAGAAAAGAGAAAAGAAAAATTTCCATTGATACTTTTGTCCTTAACCCTTCTCAACATTTGCCACTCTTTTTTATTTAAAAAAAAAATTTAATTTTTGTTTTGACCCTCCAAGAGAAGTCAGTGACTTTGTTTTGACTGTGCTTGTTTTTAATTTATGGTGTGTAATACTGATTTTCCATTTAAGGCAGTAATAAAAAAAATTAAAGTAGGTTGATTTAAATGAAAATATTTACTACAATTATCATAAGTGCCCTCCAATGAGTACAGCATATTAATTATTCAGGAATTGTTATGTTATATAGATATGGCAAAAATCAAGACACTGGTAATTGTGGTTAAAAAAACAGTAAATTAAGTGGTTTTAGTTTTTGTTCAATTCAAAACTTACAAGAACATTCAGGTTCGTCATCAGATGGTAAATGTCCACTCCAGTTTCTGTTCCCCAAATGTGCATATATTTAGTGACATGGTATTTGGTCAATGACGCCCATGTTTGATGTATATAGTTAACAGTAATGTGGCAGGTCACTAACATATTCTGGTATCTTTGGGAAAAGTTGGGCTGCAGTTAACTATAATTTGCTAGTTTTGCATTTACATTGGTTTTTTTTTTTCTCCTGTTACTTAAAATATAACAAAATGGGGACAAGCACCTTTGCCTTGGTGTAATTAAAAATAAAATTATGTCAGGAACATCTGTTTTCAAAAGGGATTTCTATTTGTTTTATCACCAAAAGGTGGCGTCCTACCCCCATGCCCTTTATTTAAAAACCCTTCTTGCTTTAACAAAAAGAAACTTCCAGTTGATTACTGATAAAGAAATTAAAATCTGCTCCCCATGAATGTAACATGACAGTGTTGAAAATGAACAATATGTTAAGCTGTAGTTAAATTTCCTTCTAATGTAAACCAAATGGACATCGAGTTCTTTAATAAGGCAGCACATTAGACAGTATCATATACAAAACTGAGTACAATATATCATGGGATTTACAACCAGGATTTCCTTTTGTCTGCAAAACTTGTTGCTAACCTGACTTTGGCCCCTCCTTGCAAGTGAATGTAGAATTTAAGGCAGTTAAAATGCAGAATAAGATTAGCGACAATGTAAAGATCTTTTTAGTATGGCAATGATAATAATTTTTAATAAACACACTGCTTAATCTAAAAAACAAGATCAGAGGATGAACTGTTCTTTACAGACTATGAATAGATCTGTCCACATTTAAATAACTTGTTATTCCTCTGAGTTATAATTCTACAATCAGGCATATACCGTAAACATAAAATACTTTAGAAATTAAAAAACATTTTTAATAGGTTGGACTACTACAGACCCAGTAGACTGGTTACTTTGTAGATTCCCATTTAATTCCATGTGAATTCAGCATATGGAATTTCCAGTGATGTCAAAGGTTGTTGGCAGTATTAACTGAGTTGACATAAAGCTTTTAGATCAGTGCCTAGGTCATAGTAAGCATTTAATAAATGTTAGATGTTATTACTGACAGCTGTAGACTGCGAGCTCCTCAAGGGCAGGAATTTTATTTATTTTTTATTCCCTCTGTGCCCACTCTGTGGTCTAGAACACAATAGGTATGTCATTAATGTCTTTATGTCTTGACAAACAAGACATTGAACTCTAGTCTCTAGGAAGCTAGGACATTCTATACAAGCTAAAATGCCTTTTATCTGTCTAGATTCTAGTCTCAAAGATTCAGTGAACAGTCTCGTCTGGATAGCATGGAACTTTGTGCAGCATGCATGCAATGTGAATTCTCCCAGGCTGCAACTACCTTAGCAGCTTCCCTTTCTCTGGCTGTATTCTGTAGCATCAGCGAATGGCTTTGTTATTTTTTTCAAAACTTGCGAAAACAGATACAGTTTTAAAGTGATAGTCTTATGCTACCTTTGAAATTAAGATTTAAATTCTTCTGTAAATGAATGTTTAACAATATTTGTAAAGGGGCATTATCCAAAAGAACTTATAATCACCTTTTCAGGATATTATCTACAACTGTGCTGGTCTCAAGACCAAAGGGA
Source organism: Cebus imitator (assembly GCF_001604975.1). Classification (NCBI taxonomy): domain Eukaryota; kingdom Metazoa; phylum Chordata; class Mammalia; order Primates; family Cebidae; genus Cebus; species Cebus imitator. The sequence continues at coordinate 287,494 of NW_016107467.1, read as the reverse complement.
CAGTAAGCCTCTCCCCTCCCCACAACAGGAAGTACTTTGTAGGAATCCACAGGGGTGACTTTTAATATATTCTCATGAAGAACTGGCCTGGTGTACACCATCCAGCCAGTAGCTGGAAATACTGGTTTGGGAGTCTGGCCTCTTCTGAGGTGATGGGTGTGAAAAAATTTATTTCTGTTAGCAACAACAAAAAGACATAGAGGTCTTACAGCTTTCCAAGTCACGTTTTGGAAACAAATACTCCGCTTCCTTCTCTCTATTCGCATTGATAAAAGTGAAAGAAATACTAGGGTCTTTTGTTACATATATATATATACATATATATATATATATATGTATATATATATATATATATATATTTCAAAACATTTCATTCAGGATCCTAATTTATTCCTTCGAATTTCTAAATTCAACCAAACTTCAAAACCGCAAAAAGAAAAAAAAAAAAAATCTCACCTTTTCAAAGAATTGGACAAAGCTTTTTGCACGTGACTGATCACTGGGAGAGGAGGTAATTTGTGTTAAACAACGGACTGACATGCTAGCCCCCAGGCGTTTTCCTAAGAGGAGCCATGGCAAGAACACACTTCCTGATGCAGCCACTTTCCCCCAAAGTGGACTCGACTGCACATTCCTGCAGTGACTCTGACGAGGAAGGGGGCAGAAGCTCGTCCCACATTCACACTCTCCTGATTCCGAGAAACAGGGAGCAAACCCCTCGCTGGCTGGCGGGGTTTCTGTTTCCTTGCAAACAGAGGTTTGTCCTTCTGCTGAACTTTCACCTTCCGAACTCGCCTTCTTTCATTGGACAAAGTGCAGAAAGAAAGAGGAGAGACCGAGGGAGGACGGGAGAGAAGGAGAAAGGGGGTCGAAAACACCACCTCCCACCTCCCTCTCCTTCAACTGTCACTGATGGCAAAACACTTTCACTTTTAACTGGAGGAAACTCACATCCTAGCCTGTCCTCTCCCCTCCCTTTCATATTTTTAGCTCGGAATCCAAGCAAATAGCCATCGCAGCATTCCCATCTTCGTCCCTAGTTGTTAACACTCTCCCTTCTCGTTTTTTCCGCTGTCTGAATGGGCCCCCCTTTTCCCATCTCCTGAGGAATCCCCCCGTCCCGCCCCCAAGCCCCTTATTTTCCAGGTCTTTCCTGCCAGATCCCTCTGTTGCCAGGGACTGCTCAGGCGTTCCCTTCCTCTCTCTGGTCCGCGGGTCTCTGCCTCCCTCTCCTCCTCCCAATCCAGCCTGGACGCCCCTCTCTTCCCCCTCCCTGGATCCCACCCCCCAGTCCCCCCGCCCCATTCTTTGGCAATTGCGATTTTTTTTTTCTGGGAGCCCGGTTGTTTACCCAGCAGGTGGATGTGACGTCAGGGACGCACAACAGCAAAAAATAACAACATCTCCCTCCGCGACGTGTTGGCCTCTCTCGCGCGCCTTATTTATTTATTTGTTCCGGGATGTAGCGGGGGGAGGGGGTGGGCGCCAGCGCCCCGGCCAACGGCAAAGAGGGAACCGCTCGCGCTCGGGGGGGACCGCTGGGGCGTCCGGCGGGGTGCGTGAGGCGGAGCGGGGACCCCAGCGGGAGGCCGGGGGTCGGGCCGGGGGGCGCCCCCAGCCGGTGCTACCCGCGCCTCTGCCGCCGCCGCCACCGGCGCTGGCTGGGCTCCGGGAAGCTAGTCCGGAGCGGAGGAATCTATTGTTATTTATTGTGTGGCGGTTGCACGCTGTACTCGCGGCGGCCCGGCCCTCGCCCGGGAGTGCGTGTGTGCGCGCGTGTGTGCGCGAGTGAGTGTGTGCCTGGGGTGCGCGCGCGGGCGGGAGTGGGCGCGCGCGGGGAAAGGCCCGAAAACACCTTAGTTTGCACCGAGAGACCATTTGCAGCGGGTGAGTTTGTATTTTTCCATTTCTGCTCCACTTTTTCCCAAGCCGCCTCCTGTCTTGTTTCCGCCACTTTAAACAACAACAACAACCAGCACAAAAAAAAAAAAAAAAGAAAGAAAGAAAAAGAAAAAAATGGAAAAAAAAAAAAAAAACTACTTTCCACCTCCAGGCTCCACGTGCATCTCCCCCAGCCCTCCCCTCTCTTCCTCTCCCTCCAGGGTCGGGGCCCAGCTCTGGGATGGGTGGGGGCAGCGGGCCGGCGCGCGGGTGGAGGGAGCTCCGGCGGCGCCCGCACCCTTTGGGTTTATTTGCATAAGTCAAATGGGGGCGGGGGCGACTGCGAGGAGGCAGGATCGCCTCCCCCTAGGCCCCTTCACGCCACTCTCAGCGCTCTCCACGATCGCTTGGGGGAGAGAAATCAATAAGTCCAGGCCGCACGGCGCAACTTTCGATGCCCGGCGTTGGCGTCCGGTGGCCGCCCGGGAGTGGGGCCGGTGTGGGGTCCCAGGTCCTGGCCGTGGCGGGAGGGGGCCCATGCCCGGCGCCTCCTAGGCCCAAAGTTTAGACTTGGAGCAAACTTTTCCCCTTTCTTCTCCGCGGGTGTGTGCCCCCTCGGTGCCCTTGAGCTGCCCCGCGGGCCCCAGCAGACTGACTGTGGCGTCTGGCCCTGGGCCCCGCACTGGGGAACTTCCCCGCTGCCACACGCGCATTGCCCTGAGAGTCAGTGGCGAGGAAGCTCTCCCGCCACCCCCTCCGAGCCCGGAAAATTCAAACACGCACCTGCGCACCCCCAGCCAGACACGAACCCCCATGCGCGCTCTGTCCCCGCTTTCCCGAGACGCGTCCGCAACAGCCATGGCCAGATCCACGGGTGGGTGCGGGAGCCGGATGCGCTGCGAGTAGTCGCCGCGCCGGATCCCTCTCTTTCCATCACACACATTTTCTGATTTTATCCCCCTCTGAAGATTGGGAACGGGGGGGATTTCCCAAGCTCCGATCTGTCCTGCGACGGGCGCGTGTCGCCTCGTCCCTCCAGCCCAGTCCTGGCGGCGGATGGCTCTCCGTCCCTCGCTTGCGCTTTGCCTTCCTCTCGAGCTCCCCGCGCTCTATTCCTGTCCCGCCGAGACGACTCCTCGGAGCCAGCGAGCCCAGGCGGTGTGCGCTTCGGGTGGGGACCACGGCGGTGGTGGCGGCGGCGCCGGGTGCCGAGGAGTTTGCCAGTTGCCGCGGGGTCGCGGTCATTTGCTGCCTCCGCCTCCCCTCGCCCCCGCCTCCCGCCTCCCTCCTATTCAGACAACGTCGCGCTCGGAAACTTAGATTCCTTCTCCTTTTTGGCCCTGGACGAGCCCCCTCCCCACCTGTTGTGAGCTCCGCCTTGGTCCCGGGAGACTGGCAGTGACACACGCGGGCGCCGGGGAGCTCCGCGCCCAGAAACAAAGTCGCATGCCCCCTCCCAAGTGTTTGCTTCGAAATTGCTGCCTGCAGCCCCCACCATTCCCGCGCAGCTCCCGCCCCCTGTGAGAATAAGGACTAAATAAACAGTTGTAACTCCAAACCTTGCGCCCGCGATCGTATCCCCATCCCACCCCCTTCCCCCTATTCCTCCCCCCTCCTTTTTGTTGTTGCAACTTTGTGAGATCCTGGGGAAGGTGCTGAGACTTTGGCTCGGGCCGATTTCCCGGTCTCGAGATCCTTGCAGGGATTCCCTGAGCCGCATCCTCTCTTCCCTCCACGCGCACTCGCGGGTCCTCGGAGCCCGCTGCCCTCTCTGTCCTGGCCCCTCGGCCTACTCACCCGTCCCGTCCCCTTCAGTTGCCCCCAGCCTGCACGGGGAAGACTTGCTGAGGGTCGCCCCGGTTTCTTGTCGACCGCAGAACCCGAAAGTTTGCAAGAGGAAGAGAGCGCGCGGCGAGCGAGCGGGCCGGGGGCAGCGGCAGCGGCAGCGGCAGCGGCACTGGGGACCATGGTGCTGCCGGCGCCTCCTCCGCGGGCGTGAAGGCGGCGCTCCCACTCCCTCCCCGGACTCCGCGGGTAAGTCGAGGCGGCCGCGGGCGCGGGGGCCAGGGATACCAGAGAGCCCAGGGCAGCGCCGTGGGTTCTCCGTCCCCAAACAGCCAGCCGGGGCGGCGCGAGCCTAGCGATAAGGCACTGGGAGCGAGGAATGTGCCCATCCTCAGGCCGGTAGGTGCTTCGAAATACTGGACTTTCCCCCTCCCCTTTTTTTCTCTCTTTCTTTCCTAAATCCAAAAATCTGGAGATCAAAGTTTAGCGTGGAGTGTAAAGTGCTCCGATAAAATATGGTGACATCCTCGCCCCCCTTCTCACCCCACTCGCCTCTTATAACTATTAATTATTTCCAAGTCATTGTGTCCAAATACCCTTACTGGGCTGATTACAAAGTGTATTGATTTAGTCTGGGTTCATCCTATGCTTCTGTCTTAATTCATTTTCTTTTTGCTCGACCAAAAGACCCAAAATGAAACTTATTTCTTCCTCTTCCCTACGTCCCCACCCCCCAAGCCCTCATCTGTGAGGCTTGGGCAGAATAATGAAATTAATATAAACATTTCATCTGGTTGCGTTTGACCTTCTCCAGTCCACTTCTGAGGGTCTGGGATTGCGCTCATGTCTGCTCACAGGTATTTTCCAAGTTAGCATTTTCTTTTTGTTACTGCTCTTTAAACAGGAATGCCGGAGGAGCATTCTGGATTCCCTTTGAAAGGCGTCTGTACATTCAAATCGACTACACTTCACCACTGGTCGTACGTAGACTTGAGGGTTTAGGACTTGGACAATAGCTGAGTTGAGAAGACCTCAAGGATATTTAAAGGAATTTTACTACTACTGAAAATATATTGAAGAATCGCTGCAAAATTTTTCCACTCCATCCCCTTTCCCCCACCCCCGTTTTTCCACAGCGAGAATCAATTTGGAGGGAGATGTGTAAACTAGAATTTGAAAAGAAATAGTAAGACTTCAGGTGTTTTCTACCCAGGGATAGCCTACATAATTGAGACAGAGGAGTTCCTGCTATTTTTCTGTTCCAGAGAGAAATGTATCAAATCTTTTTTAGAATTCCACTGGAGTTTTGATTCTCAAAGTGGAAATACCCATCCCTTTGGGTCCAGGAAAAGAAAACTGGGCTCACAGTTTCAGAAATTTGAAATTTTTTTTTCCCACTCTCTATTTGAAACGTCTCACAATTAAAGAGCAAGAAAAATATAAAAAAGGAACTCAACTAGTTACCATTCAAAAGGTGTCAGCTAAAATCTCACAGCAGAGAGGGAGAAAAAAAAGGTTGAACATCTTGCCACTGGCTGCATCCCCCACCCCCCTTAGACTTTGGATTAGTCATTGTATGAGAGAGAGGGAGGAAAAAAAAAATCATTTTTTTTTTTTTTTTTTGGAAAAGTAAAGTAAACAGCCTCCAACTGCTGAACCTTGACAACCCAAATTAAGGAAGCAGGAGAGATCAAACAGAACTGCTGCTGGGTGGTTGTCAGGAGCTGCTGCACGGAGAACCCTGGACTATTCGATCAAGCAGCAAGGCTGTATGTTCACTTATGCAGAAATGGACCATTGCAAATGCTAATCTTTGTTGTGCAAGCGAAGGCTCACTTGGAAGGAAATACTCAGCCCCTCTCTGGGCAGCATTTGAGTTCCTTATGGATGCCGAGTCGCTAAACAAATTATTTTTTTTAATGCATCCATCTTTATGAGGAGAATGCCACCCAAAAATGTATTAAAGGAATATTAAGTCGTCCAGAGGCTGTCTTGCTACCAAGAACTGTGCAGTGGAATTCTTTTTACCAACATTAGACTCCTACACTAGAGTTAGATAACGTTTTCTCACATCGAGTTTAGAAGATCTGCCTTGTCAGGGAAGCCAAGGTTTTGTATGTGAAGGTTTAAATCTGATGTGAAGCTCAAAAGAAAAAAAAAAAAAAAAAAAAAAAATCCCTGGTGATGAAGTTTTGTGTCAGCCCACTCTTGGAATTTAAAAAGGCGAGAGAGAGCACTCTCCAGATTAGACATAACCTCTTTTTTTAGATTGACATTCAACATGACCACGTTGCTACTTTTATTCAAGTTCTCTGTAACTTGTCCTTGCTTGTTGTCTAGGAAAATTTAACTGCTTTACATTTTTAAAGGGAGTAGTAACAGTAATTACTGTAGCATTTTGTTTTCACAGGTTTATCAAAGTATAATGAAAGAAACATCAACTAGTCAAATTAACTGTCTCAAATAAGGGGTTTATATTGCTGGAGATGTCTGTAAGATTTTGTGTTTATATTTAAATCCTGCAGTATAAACTGTGTAACACTCTTTTTTTTTTTTTTTTTTTTTTTTTTTTTTCTGGGCTAAACTATCCCCAAATTAAATGCCATTTTAAATTAAGTAGAACAAAGTAGGAAGTAGGATAAGTAAACACACACAGAAGAATAAAAATACTTGTCATTTAAGGATTATATTTTTAATTAACAAGTGTCGGTCACATAGTAAGCAGTTTATATATTTTTTATAAGCCAGAGTTTCATAACCATGGTGCACAAAATGTTTCAAAGCCTAGTTTTTACTGGATATACCTTTATTGTATAATTAAGCAATGTGAGTTTAACATACACATGGATGCTATTAGGCAATTTTCTGCAGTATGTAATGTTTTGAAAAAGCTATAAATATTTTCTAGTTAAATCATTTGTACGTACAATAGCAACAGTTAACTGAGTTAGTATTGAGCCTAGGCATGGTTTGCTGTTACTGAGGTTTTTTTTTTTTTTTTTTTTTTGCCTTTTTAAAGACTATACCCCTGGCCTTGTAAATTTGCATCTTAGGTTCTGTCGAAGGGTATGTCTGTTTTCAGCAGTTGTTTAAATTAACAGAAGAATTGTGATATTTTTCAAATATATTTATATCACAGCAAGTCCAATGCCAAAATTAAGAAAGAGAAGGAATATAGCAGATGTGACAACTTCTTTTGAACCCAGCTTCCTCTTTGCAGCCAATCTAATTGTGCATATTTATTTGGTTTTCATGTTTTACTGATGACTCAAACTCAATTTTGAAACGCTATCTTCTAAGATTCCGCATCTCAAAAAGTATGTATATTTAGACAAGGTTAGGTGTTATAGAACGTATCATATTTCAGTAGGAATGCCAAGAATATTTAAAGGGTATAGCAAGAATTTTGTCCTTTAAAAATAATTTTAGATAGACATTAATAAAACTTAAGTAAATTGCAGGCTGTCAGAAAATAGTATAAATTTTGTTTATGATTCAGTTACTTTAAGGTACTTACGTTAAAGAAACTCATTTAACCCCTGACTGAAGAGCATTAAGTGGGGAGGAGATCCCTCCAAAGAGCTCCCACTGCCCTTTGCTCTCCGATAATCTTAAATTACTACAATTTAATTGCAACTTCAAGGCATTCAGTATGAGCTGTTTCTCTAGGACTGAGAAAGGGTTTCCAGAGCATGGTTAGATTTACACAGGTGGTATATTTGTTTTGTTTTGTTTTTAATTTTTTTTTTTTTTTTTTAAGGGTTTTTCCTTTCCTCCTTATCCTGTTAGATATCACACTTCTTTTCTAGATTTCAGTCATAATAAATGCCATTTTTGCTACACCAGCAATACTGGCCTTTTTTTCTTTTTAAATGTGTTTTTTTGAATCTAGAGTATATAAAGCTGTCAAGCAGGTAGAAGTTTGTTTTCTAAAGAAAATAACTTCAAGAAAGGCATCTGCTGAATAGACAGGTGAACGTTATACCTGAGCCAACATACACTTTTACTATTTGCAGGGGATTTTTTTTTTAAGTTGATGGTAGTTAGTCCCACCAGGTGATCAAACACTGAGTGTGTGAGACAAGCCAGCAAGCCAAGTAAGTTTGCACTTGGGCCCATGCATTTTCTGAATGATCTTTCTTGTGATACTCTACTCTGCAGGCCACTTTGCTGTACAATATGCTATACAAGGAACCATCTTAAACTGATTTTTCAACATATTTCTCTTCCACATCACTTGGATGAATGAAGGTGAAAGGCGCCGAGAGCTGGAATACCAGCAGGCCATGAGATGAGACAAGTACATAAAACAAGGGCAAACCTGGTGAAATTTGGGTTATATCTTCTGCATAATAGTTTTTTTATTTTTTTTTCCTGGGACGTTTGTAGTTTATTTCAATGTGCATGTGACCATGTGCTTAATGGAAATTAAGCAGATTTGGCTTGTGTCGCCAACCTAAAAATAAATGTTGTAAGGAATGTTTGATTTCTAGAAGTGTTTTGGTTTTGCATCCCATGGATAATGTTCTTGCCATTAGGGCTGCGAGGCTCGTATTCTGCAAAGAGGAAGTACAGTGGGGGAAAGTACATGGCAGTCGGGAAAGACAATTAGACAGTGTTCTTTGTTTCTGTAATAAATTATTCTTATTAATTACAGTCAGTTTGTGCTAAGGCATTTTTCAAGCCTTGTTTAGAAGTCAGCTCCATTCACAAGAAGGTTGTGCCAGAAGCTATGCTGTTCGCACTTGTTTTACCCAGTCGTGAAATCTATTGACCAGATTGGCTTGTGGATGTCTCTGCAAGGCTTGTATTTCTTTTCCCAAGCCCCCAATGCCAGTTTTTAATACATTCCCTGCCTTGTACACAACAGGTGTTTGTTTGGTAGTTATTTTATGGGACTTAAGAGTGAGAAAAAAATGTTTCCTACCTAGCCAGCCGCTGAGAGAAACAGCTGCCTAAAAGGAAGAACCTAGTACCTGAACAGGTGTAAATGGGTGTTTCCTTATGACCCTCCCCAAGCTGTTTTATCTAAAAAGGAGGGGAGGGGGGCTCAGTTTAGTGCCATGAAATTTACAATTCAGTTGTAATAATTTAAGATTATTGGGAGAGTGCAAAGGGCAATGAGAGCTTTTTAGTGGTTTGGCCTTGGTGGTTAAAGCTGCTCAGTTGTAGGGTTAAATTAGTTCCTTCCATCTGAGTACTTAACGTAACTAAATCATAAACAAAATTTATATTAGATTCTGACAACTAATAATCTATTTAAATTACATTAAAGTATCTGGGCAAAAATTTAATTAAAGACAGAAGTACTGTCAAGCCCTGTAAATATCTTGACAGGTCTACTCAAATGGAACTGATATCACGAAATATTTACATATGTCTGCTGTGTTCGGGAACATCTCAGCAGTGCCTGTGCAAAGCTAATTGCATATTCCTTCCAAATCACATTTTTAATAAAATAGTGTTTTTTTAAGAAGGAATATGAATACATACACAATTGTGTTCCGGTGTTCTGTTTACTATTTACTGCTCTATACTCAGAATCATATTGTGATGGCTATATTTCCTCAAACTGCTGTTAATTCAGAAAAATAGCTGAAATGGGATTATGGCATAGAAAGCTCATGCTATTCTGTTTGATTTCAACAGTTTGAGGTTATCAGAGGCTAGCATGTTATAGGACAATTTACTGAGGGAAACATGGATCTGAATGTGGGATTACTGGGACCTGTTTATGTTCAATAGAATAGATTTGCTTAGGATAGGACAAAGATTTTCTCCTGAGTTTTATGTTTGGACATGTGTTTATTACCCGTAATTCAGGTGGACATCCACATTTTGCCAGATGCTTTGATTTTAGCTAATTTTGTGATTCACTTTGTTAGGACACTGTAGAATATTTCTTGCATCAAACTGAATTTCCGAGGTGTCCTTTCCCCCTCCCAGCTGTGCAATTGAGTCATAATGCTCTAGGCTCCCTTCTTTTGAAATTAGGGGCAATACTTTAACGTATATTCTTTGAGCCTAGGGATCTAATCATACAGGGTTTTGTTATTACTTACATGTTTAAAAGATGCTCTTGGTGCTCTCAGGACAGTGACTGCAGCCTTTGTGGGGGAGGGTGTGATGTGAGTTTTGCTCGAGTTTCTCCCACCCTGGTGCCTATCTCCTGATCGGTGATGCCCAACCAGCGGCACTGCTGGCTTCCCCTCCTGGGGGTGAGCACAGAGATGGAGGTGGACGCGCATGTCTGAAGTGGAAGGAGGTTGCAGTTGGTCCTAATTCAGCCTGGTTCAAAGTGAGGTCCCCTGCTCACCTCCATCCCTCCCTTTCTCTTTCTCTTTCTCTCAGTGTGTGTGTGTGTGTGTGTGTGTGTGTGTGTGTGTGTGTGTATGTGTGTGTGTAGGTTATTAAAATACAAATCCTTGAGTCAGAATTTTTACTGACTGACATGGTAACGTACATTTATAACAAACTTCCCTTGATAATTCTGATGCATAGTAGAGACCCGTGAATCCAGTGATTAATTCTGCTAGATTTCTGGAACTGAAATCTCTATCTTCACTTGGATTTTACTGATTATTTCTTTGATTTTACCTTCAGGCCCATCCTGTGTTATTTTTAATATATTTTAATTACGAAGGAAAAACGGTGGTTTTTAACCAAGCACAAGTATTGGAATCACAGCAGAGCTGTTGTTCCCAACACAGACACAGTTGCATGACTCCTGGATGTGCCATATCTAGGGTAGGGCCAGTGTCTGCATTTTTAAAAAGCACCCCACATAGTTCTGATGCCCACCAAAGTGGGAAAACTGGAGCTGTCAATTATCAGAGTTGGAGGAAAGCCTGCAGCCCCTTCTTAAAGGTTTAATCGAATTGGTTGGCCATTGTAAAACCTAAGAGAGGAAAACTGGGCTCCTTTTTCAGACTCATGCACAAAAAGAAACATTAGAGACTTAGAGAAACAGAGGCAGAACGAGAGCCTCACAATTCAACAAAGTAGCAGGAATAACCTGGAACATCAGTAGTTTTCACCAAATGTCAATATCAGATAATTTCCATCTGAATTTCGTCTTGTCTGCATCCATGTTTCCCAATGGGTGTTGTCATGCTATAGCTACCAATTAGTGTCAGATGGCTCTCTAGAATTTTTTTTTCTGAGTATTCCATCTTAATTTTTAAAATCGTAACTGTTTGCTCTTTAGATTAACCCTGCTGGCAGAAGTATTTTCATTTTTCCAAGCATCTTGGGAAATTCTCTATTGTATGTGATGGGGCATGCACGAATATTGATGGAAATATCCTAACCAACAATGCCTTACAAAAAGAAACCAAAATCCTAAGAAGAAGGCATCCTACAAGATTATGAAATAAAGGAAGATAAAATGGGAAAGAAGCTTGTTTAAATATTCAGGGCTTCAACTAAAGATCTAACCACTAAGATCAAAAGAGTTATTTAAATAAAAGTTGTTCAGACATTTTTTCATCTGTATTAATAATGTGCCTTTTGAAGTTACCCAGTAATAACGTGTCCAAAATGCCCACACTTAATTCTTAATTTCCAGTTTGACTTTGGGTGTGGCTTCATTTTAACAGCTCCCAAAAAGTTGGCAATTGTTTTTATGTTTAGAACTTCATAGTTTGCTTTGTCTGTAGGTTTAGGTGGCATTGGGGATATTCCTCTAATAAAAACCTGTAAAATTTCTGTTGTGACTCTGATGCACTTAAAAAACAGTCTCACGGACCAAATTTTAAAAGTAGAGTGTCTCTACCATTGCATGAAGAATTCCTATAAAAGATGAAACATGGAGCTAATTGAAAGAACAGACGGCACAATAGTAGGGGACATATAGTTACCACTGTCACTGGTAATCTACAGCTTTATGTGAAGTCATTCCGCCTTGTTTGTTGAAACGATGTTAATCATTTCATTAAGAAAGGTTAAGTAATTAACTGATATTTCATTAGGGAATCAATGATAGACCTTTTTTTAGTGATATACGATAGACATTTTCTAATAGAAAGTTTGCCCCATTTAATTATTTGGAAGGAAGCTAGTTGAGCCTTTGGAAGCGGGGGTGGGGCAGCTTCAGATAGCATCGCTGTCCATATGCAACTTTATATAATCTTGGAGAAAATGGTCTGTTAAAATAGAAAAATCATTCTGTCCCCTGTCTTCCTTTATGGTCTCCATCAGGCATGTTGTTGCAGACCCGCTGTTGTTTTGCGTGCCTTCTCTAGGTTTAAGAAGGGTTCAACTGCTTCAATGTGTTCATCATATTTTCTAAATAATGGCTTTTGTTGTAGTGTGATGCATGTTGATAGTAAACGTGCAGCCGTAACTTTGGTAAGCTTACAACAAATTCTTATACTTGTAGAAGCAAGTTGTCCTCCTTGCCGCTGACTGGGGGTACTTCTCCCTTTTGTCCTGCTGTCCTTATGGCAACTGCAGCACAAGGTTTAAATATTCTGGGATGAGGATGTGGTGGGGGTGGGGGTGGAGGGACTCTCCACCTGGCAAAAGTTCACCTTTTCTGATACCTCTTTGTCCTGAAATCACGCACAAGGTATGCTTCTTGCATATTTTTCCTTGTGTGTGTATTCATGTCAACTCAAAAAGATACTTGAGAGAAATCTCATTTCTGTGTTTGCTTTTGTTTTGCTTAAGAAGCAGGGCAGTCATTTTTACTAAATACAGAGTATCTCTTTGTTAGAGGTGACTTTCCTAAAGCAGTCTCCTAAGGTTAACGAATTCTTTACATATAATCCTAAAGAACTTTTGAAAACGGTGGGAATGGATTTTATATTGGGTTGCTGGGTTTCAGTATTTGTCACCAGTCGCAGAATTGTTGAATAGAGTGTGATGCCTTGGCCTCAAGCACTTTGATCTGTGAGTTGAGAACAACTCAACTTTCCTTTTTAAGGAAAGAAATCAGGCTGATATTTACAAAGCGATTTATCTTAAAACCGTGTGCTTATATATTTCCATTTTCTTTGTGAAATATGTAAGGCACAAAAAAAGGAAGAAAGAATAAATCAGCGAGCACCCATGTACCTGTAGCCCAGCTTAAGAAAGAAGATGCTGCTGGTTCAGGTAGGAGAGGCTCCAGGAACATCCCATCCTCATCTCACCTCTGTACTTCTTTCCTAGCGGTTACTTCACTGTTTGCAGCTGGGTGGTTTTCATCTTGTGTAGATCTTTATATGTTTAATATGTATGCTTGTACAGGATTCTTCAAAATATAGGATTTTGTTTTGCATGTCCAAGGTTTATTCTGAAAACATCCTGGTATACATGTTCTTCAGTAACTTGCTTTTTTTAAAAAATAAAACAATCAACAATTAGTAAATTTCATCCATGGGGATACATGTAGCTGTAGCTTATTCATTTTCCATGTGAACCTTTTGAAATACTGGATATTAATTCAAGACGAGTTCTTTACATTTGACCTTAAAACCCAGCAGCATTCTGTACATTGAAAATTTCAGATTCATAAGACTGCATCCGTCTTGACTGAAACTTCATAATTTGTTCATTTGCCTGTGTTTTGGGGGCAAAAAACCTTAAAAACCTCAACCATTTATCAGCGAATTTGATTAAAAAAATAATCTATCAAGTGGCTGATCTCTTACATTAAGGAAAAAAACAGGCAAAGCATTCATTTGAAGGAGCCTAGCCATTTTCTCTTTCTTATTTAAAGACTTGGCTTAGAACTTAACAGTTACATATGCAGGGTAGCGAGTTAAAAAGCGATGTTTAATTAACAGGCGCATTATACTTCTGTATCCTTGTTATGATATAGCACCTTGTTCTTCAGTGTAGAAAGTGATTTCTGCATATTTTAAAGGACTGGCATCTTTATGGTAAGAAAGCCATATAAATAAAGATAGATGAAAATCGGAACATGTTTTTAAAATAGTGTGTGTCTACTTTCATCTCTGTTATCAAACTTGCTGCATAAGCCAGAGTTGATGCTCTGTGATTATGCTGATGACCAAAAGAATCGATGATGCGAGACAAGATGAAATCAGTGGCATAATCGGAGAAAGTTATCAGTTTTTTTGTCATTAAGTATTAGTGATAAATAATACGCTGTTCATTTTGAGTAGATAGAACATATTTAATTCTGATATACAGAGTTTCAATTTAGTCAGGCCCATTGCTGAGCAAAATGGTCATCTTTTGTCATTTAAGAGGAAAGAAAAAAGGACATTTTTTGTCAGCCTGGCTAACTGTCGTGGGCCGTCTACAAATGTTCACCTTGACCAGCCAGGGAAGATTGGAAAAACTTCATTTTTTTTTTTTTTTCATACTAGACAATTTGGTTATTTGTACTGACATTTTATTAAGAATATCAGATACTCAGTAAATACCATAAATGACCAGAGATGTTAAACAAAACGAGTGTCAAGGTAGATAGTGTTTCCCTGAAGAATGGGGAAAATGATAACAAAGGGGGAATGTCTGGATAATGCTCTTTTTAAATGATTGGTCTGTGTTAGCCAGGGACTGTTAGAGTTGGTATCACCCATTAGACAGCAGTTTTAATTTTTTTTTTAAATTGAGTTTTTCATATCAAATAAGATCATACTTAGTAATGGTTTACTTAAAGAGAAGTAATACTTGTAACTTAGCTTTTCCTGGGTTACTAAAACCTTACAGGAAAACACTGATCCTACCTTCCTTGTCAACAAAGCGTTTCTAACACAATTCTCCGTAACAGACATTTTTCTCTGTGGATAGAGTTTAGCAGTTGTTTTGCTACTGTCGACAGTACCTAGTGACAAGAGAGAAAATAAAAGAATAATTAGCAATGTTTTGTAGGACGTAAAAAGTGATTGAAGTCTACAAGACAAGGAAATCAGATTGATGTCATTTTTAAAAAATGCATTACAAAAATTTCTCTTCAAAGCAAAGCCTCCTACCCAGGCTGGGGCCAGCTGTGCTCTGCCATTTCCCTGCCACAGCCCTGTCCGTCCATGTTGGCTCTTACCAGCAGTACCATCTGCTGCTCCAGCAGTGGCCTTCTCCATGGTAAGGCAGGCCAATTGGGTCAAATCTTGTGATCTGGCAGATGTCCACTGGGAGCTAAGATCGGGCCAGGCTCATTTTTATGTGTGTCCAAAGCCAAGATTTCAACTTGGTGAAAGGCTGTGGAATTTATTTCCCCAAGTGTTGCCCAAACTCTGTTCTTTTCTTCAACTGCCTCCTTGGGCTGAGATGATTGCTTAATGCTCTTAATTATGCTGGATCCCTCTGTATTTTCGAACACCTGTGGGTAATTCAGATCATGGGTGGTCACAGAGGCTGGCTCAGTGAACGGCTTCCCTTTCCGAATGGGAAAATCCCAGGGAGCCGGACCATGCACCGTGTGTCAGGGAGCTGAGTGGAGGCTGAAAGGATGGAACACTTCCCTTGAACTTGAGCTGGCATTGTTTTGTGTCCAAGTAATTTTCACCCTTGTACTGGGGAGAGTCTTAAAACGAATAACTCAGAAGAAAATGCTTTAACAATATTCCGAGATTGTGCGATATCCACAACCATTATCCATAGCCTTATCTTAAAAAAAAGAAAACAAGAAACAAAGCGTTTCTTTCCCTTTACTCAGGCCAAGTGAGCACTAAAGCTCCCTGTCAGAATGAGGAGGCAGTGGGGGTCACTTTGCTTTTGAGACTTGGAGTATCAATGGAAGAACTTCGTAGACTGCCCTGACCCCTCAGGTAGGACCTGTCAGAGCTCCAGAAGACCTAAGGGATGGTCAGAGCTGAGCCATGCCTTTGTCCATGAGGAGAATGGGGTTGAAACTGGAGACTGATTTTCACTGAGTCAGATAGCCATTGGGATCATAATGATATCCATAACTATATTTAAATATGCTTGTGATGTAGATGTCTACATTGGCACATATATGTGAGTGTATATCTCTGTGTGTGTGTGTATATATATATATGAATATACTGTTGATATTGAACAATACAAACTATATAGATCATGTTTCATATACTGTTTTGTTACATACTGCTCTTTCACTCTGTATCAGAGTATTTTCTGCCGGGCATGGTAGCTCACGCCTATAATCCTAGCACTTTGGGAGGTCAAGACAGGTGGATCATCTGAGGTCAGGAGTTTGAGACCAGCCTAACCAACATGGAGAAACCCCGTCTCTACTAAAAATACAAAATTAGCTGGCTGTGGTGGTGGATGCCTGTAACCCCAGCTACTCAGGAGGCTGAGGCAGGAGAATCACTTGAACCTGGGAGGTGGATGTTGCAGTGAGCTGAGATCACACCATTGCACTCCAGCCTGGGCAACAAGAGCAAAACTTCATCTCAAAGTCTCAAAATATGTATATATATATATTTTCCACTATAATACAACTATCTTCTATATGATTGTTAATAACTGTTTGCTCTTCTATTGTATGCATTTATACTTGGATTTCTTTCTTTCTTTCTTTGAGGGCAGTACTAGAAGGAACAAATGGTCTCTGAATTTGTAACTTACATGGGGTAAGAATAAGGACATAATGGGCCTGTGGAGTTGATGTGTTTTCTCTGGATATGTGTGTTATGTGTATACATGCAGTTGTGTACACGTGCATATTTAGGATCTGGAACTGCTTTTTCTTAAGTAATTCAGACTCTCACAGCTCCTTGAAGTTAAAAATGCATCCTATCCCTTCATAGCCCTGTTCAGCCCATTAGTGACATCTGTGTCTTGCTTTTTCTTGAGCTCTGATAGTCATACTTAACTCATTTTGGTTTGCAGCTTGGAGCATGTATTAGGGATGAAGTGGAAAAAAAATGCTGTTCTCTGCATTAAATATAAATTTTTGAGAATCGAGGACAACCAGGTCTCATAGAGTGTAAATAGCCCATGAAACAAGTTGTCTGTGAAAATGTAGTGTCAAAATCCATGTCTTATGAGGCATTTGAAAATTCACAGATTAGGCTGGGCACAGTGGCTCATGCCTGTAATCCTAACACTTTGGGAGGCTGAGGCAGGTGGATCACCTGAGGTCGGAAGTTCAAGACCCATCTGGCCAACATGGCAAAATGCTGCCTCTACCAAAAATACAAAAATTAGCTTGGTGTGGTGGCTCATGCCTGTAATCCTAGCTACTCAGGAGGCTGAGGCAGGAGAATTGCCTGAACCCAGGAGGCAGAGGTTGCAGTGAGCTAAGATTGTGCCACTTCACTCCAGCCTGGTTGACAGAGCGAGACTGTCTTAGAAAAAATAAAAGAAAAAAGAAAATTCAGAGAACAAACAAAAAGCAGGCGAAGACCAGATGTATAATCTGCTGGCTCATTGAAAAATTAAAATCTGTGGTCCCTATTTAAAAAGTAATAAGTATGTCAAGCAGAGCATTAAACCAAGGGTGGGTGGGATTCTTCTGAGCTCAGGGCTTTTCTGAACTAAGTTAGGCTCTGTGGGACTGCAGAGATCATATGTCCATGATACCAGCTCTGCCTGAGATTTGGAAACTGTCTTGAAGGGCTTTGCTTCTCTGCACTAAGGTCTTTTCCTCTGTAGAACGGGAAGACTGGGTTGGGAAAGGCATAGAAGTCCGAGGCCCTCCTGTACAGCATGCACTCGTCCATCTCAGTGTGCTCTATTGCTAATCCAGATTGGGTTGCAAATTCCTCAGGAAGCACATACCGTCTCCTGGATATGCATTGGGTGCAACATCTTGGCCATTTCCAGGACTGGGTGTTCTCTGCAGGCCTTCTGCAAGGTCCCATGAAGGAGGCGAATCCTGCTCATGTTTTCTTCCTTCCTTCCTTCCTTCCTTCCTTCCTTCCTTCCTTCCTTCCCTCCTTCCCTCCCTCCCTCCCTCCCTCCCTCCCTCCCTTCCTCCTTTCCTCCCTCCCTCCCTCCCTCCCTCCTTCCCTCCCTCCCTCCTTTCCTCCCTCCCTCCCTCCTTTCCTCCCTCCCTCCTTTCCTCCCTTCTTTCCTCCTTCCCTCCCTTTCCTTCACCTTTCTTCCCTTCCTTTCTTTCTTTTCTTTATCTCCCCTCCGCCTTCCTTCTCTCCCCTCCGCCTTCCTTCTCTCCCCTCCCCTCCCTTTCGCTCCGGTCCCCTCCCCGTCCCTCCTTTCCCCTTCTCTGCCTTCTCCTTCCTTCCTCTTCCTTTTCTTCTATAGCCCTTTCCCCGATTTTACCACTTTGATTGTATCTTCCATTCCAGTCACCTTCCCTGCCCTTCTTTATTGTCAGCTGCCCTTCACTGTCACCTGCTTTGTTCTGGAAGAGCCCTCGGGGCCTACAACCTGAAGGCAGCCTCAGGAAAGAACTTTCACTCTTGCTTTTATCCCAAAGTGTTAGTTGTTAAATAAGGAGATTCTTCCTGGAAGTGCACTGTTTGTTTCAGCTTTCAGGAATTGCAAGCTAATCAGGCCCCATCAAGTAGAGATTTGGTTGACTCAAGCTTTCAGAATGCAAAAGTCATTTTATGGACATGTGGTGTGGCTGCATTGGACAGTTAGGGCTCCCTCACTGATGAAGCTGAAATGGCCTTCCCTGAGGGTGGCTTAAGTACAACTGGCTTGAAGTCAAGAGGGGGTTTTTCGGTAGTACCGAATTTTAGAATCTTAACGTAATTAGATCATTCTGGAATGTTTCACCTTAGACTAGGTAGCTTGCGTTCTCTCCTGTAATATGCACTGATTGTCTGCCACTTAGCAGCTTTGGCGCCCTGAGCAAGTGACTGAGTCTCTGCATTTCGGTTTATCTTGGTGGCAGTTATGGACCCTGATGTTGGGATTGATGGGAGGCGTCAATGAGCAAATGTGTGCAAAGCCCCATGAGTGTTGGCTCATGGTAAACACTTGATTCTTGGTGGCGGTTTATTAATAATGAGAAATGTTTCTATTACCTGAAGTTGTGTTTTATGGGAACAATGTATTGACAGTCCACTTTCTCATTTTTCTTTAGCATGTTTGAAGATGGAAGTGGGGAAGCTTAACAAACTTACCTCCCTTGCTTTCTTGCTGCGTTCCCACTTTCCCCACGTTGTTTGCCTGTCAGCCTCTTTTCTCCTATCCTCTTCTTTCCAGCACAATAGCTCCCCCTGACACAATGGTGTGCAGCAGTTTGGAGGGCCTGTGAATTTTGGTGGGGTGCGTTGTGAGGTGAGGGAGAGCCCAGGGAGAAGAGGCGTGTGTGTGTTTTTTAGGGGACAGAGTATGATGAGTTTATTAGGAGCACCCAGGGGCCAGGATCAAGGAGAGACTTCTCATGTCCCTGTGGCCTTTTGAAGCTGAAGATGACTAGATCAGGTGAGCACTGGAGTCAGCCCCCACCTTCAGGAGGATGCTCTTTCAGAATCAATGGAGAAGACAGTGCTTTTTCTCTAGAGAACTGCATTGACTTCCCCACCCATGGGTCTGGTACATAATAAGGAAAGGAAGGAAAAATAAGTTGAAGGAAGGAAAACAACTGATCCCCTGTTGGGCTTCTCTCCCTTACAGTCATAGGTTTTGAACATCAGCGCGTTCCTATCTATTTTCCAGATTGCCTGTTGAATTGCCTTTTCACAACAACCTTAATTTTCATACTACAGGGACTGGCAATGATACTTTAGTTGGGTCAAACGTTAGACTACACAAGGGTTTTATAGTCAGGTTTGGGATTTGAATGTGTTTACGTAGTCTGTCTGTATTATTTTTCCCTGGCAAGGTGTCTGGTGTTGCATTCCTCAGGGAACGAGAACGCGGCTCAGGACAGCTCACCATTTGCAAACCAGTTATTAACTTGTAATCCACTGACCATTTTCAATGTCTCTATTTCCCCACCTCTGTCAGGGCAGCTGGAGAATAAACTGGCTGGGCTGCTTTGCAGGTTGGGAAAAGGGACCTCACGTTTGCCAACTGTCACTGCCTACCATGATCATAACTCCCCGTGAAAGACACACTCAGCCACATCTGTGCTGAGTGTGTGTGGAGCGGCTCGGACAGAATCTTTAACTGCCATCATTGTGGTCAGTGAGGGGTATGCCTGTCCGTGTACCTGTGCACTTTTTGGGGATTATACAAAACAGTGGAGAATTCGGTTGTTTCATTGGCCATTGTGGAAGTAACACGTGGATCTGTGTTCATTTATTGACTCACTCACTCGTTGATTTATTTATTCCTCATTTGTTCATCTCTCCTTTGTTCCGTTATCCACCTCAAATGATTCCTTGGGCAGAAAGCGTTGCTTCTTGATCACCCAACACCACCCCCTGCCTTATTTTTGGATGTCTTCAGTTAGGCATTCTAACACAAACATCATTTAAACATCCAAACCCAACATTACTGTGCACAGAGATCTTTGTCAACAAGCTTATGAGATTCATCTGCTTCAACCTTTTATTTATTAAATAGTTGGCTGCCCAGGATCAAATGAGCCATCTTTATGTATAGTTACCATTTCTGCAACAAATACGGCTTTTACTTACGTTTTGACTACTGAAAATATACTAGGTACTAGACCAAGTAGAAGCAGCCGCTTTTTCTTTCTAGCCTGAGCACTTAATTAAGACCTGACAGATTGATTTTTCCATTAGGCCAGAAGGCAGGTGTCGTCTTGAGTAATTCTTGATTTGAATTTCTTATTAAGAGTCTGTTTAGCTCCCCCTGTCACTGCCACCAAATATGTGTATTTAGCAGAGACTCCCTCTCACTCAACAAGTTTTACACAACGAATTTGTTAACAACCAAAATAAAATATCCTAACAATAAGATCCTGTTTCAAAGGTACCGATAGGGAACGCTGCCTTCCTGCTGCAATGCGCCTGGTATCCCTGTAGAAGGCCTGCCCTTGGGTTAATGCGGCCTGGAGTCTAAAGCCCGTGAAGCCATCATTTTTAATCGTTTTTAACCCCTAACACTCCACTATGGACAGATTGACAGAAGACATTGGTATCTGAATAGCCCCTAACTCCTCAGTGGATGATTTGATTTCTTTCTTTTTTCTTTTTTTCATTTTTCTTTTTTTTTGAAACAAAATCTCACTCCGTTGCCCAGGCTGGAGTGTGGTGGCACTATCTCGGCTCACTGCAACCTCCCGGGTTCAAGCAATTCTCCCGCCTCTGAGACTATAGGTGCTTGCCACCATGCCCTGCTAATTTTTGTTTTATTTATTTATTTATTTATTTATTTATTTATTTTTTGAGACAGAGTCTTGCTCTGTCACCCAGGTTGAGTGCAGTGGCGTGACCGTGGCTCACTGCAACTTCTGCCTCCTGGGTTTAAGCAATTCTCCTGTCTCAGCCTCTTGAGTAGCTGGGAATACAGGCACATGCCACCACGCCCGGCTAATTTTTTGTATTTTTAGCAGAGACGGGGTTTCACCATGTTGGCCAGACTGGTCTTGAACTCCTGACCTTGTGATCCGCCCATCTTAGCCTCCCAAAGTGCTTTAATTACAGGCGTGAGCCGCCGCCTGTAATGATTTGATTTCTTTCCTTTCTCTTTTCAATTTCCATTCTCCAAAAATGGCATGGAAATAACTTCCCCAAAATGATTGTTTGCCTATTCATTGAAATATAAATTCTCACTTACAAATAATGTTTAAGAAAACTCTGTAATTGCCATTTAACTCCAGGCAGAGAGAGTGTTGCTAATGTCAGCCTGCAACACTGGCCAAGGGTATAACCAAATCCTCATCCAATGTGGTCACGTGTGTCAGTCACGCTGCAACGTGGTACTTATGGGCAGCGACTCAAGGTCGGCCAACTCTGGTTGAAAGAGACTTTTAACACTTGTTGGGTGACTCAAAGCCTGTTAACCTTTCTAATTTACCTTGATCTTCCGTAAATGTGTGTGTGTGTTTAAAAGGATGCAATAATAGAACTTACCTCATCAATTTGTTGTGTGGATTAAATGAGATAATGCATGTGGAATGTGACATGGGGTGCCTGGCAAATATAGGAGCTTTATATATGTTAGCTCTTCCGATTATTACTATTCTGTCTTTATTGGTTAAAAGTCACAATAAGTAGCCAAAGCAGATAACAAATGAAGAGCTTTGCAAAGATGACTAAAAAACTGAAGGAGGCTTACCTCATATATATGACATGAACTTTGGAATATCAGGTTAATTACCTTATTGTTGGTGTTGGGGTTTGTGTTGACTTGCTTTGGTTTTGTCTGTTTGCTTTTGAATAAGGTCCTAAAATACGGTTTTGTTGGGTTTTTAATTTGCTTCTGAAATTAGTGCAGGTGCAAGTAACAGGAAGTGAAACCTTAGGCAGCCCGAGAACCTCATTCAAATGGTGCCAAGCAGGTATAATATACAAGTGTTATCACCTTACTGATAATCTGGCATACTGTGGGTACTCACACGTGCCATTTGGATTTCAGAGAGTGAAGTCATATGGCAGTTTGGCACCAACTTGGCCAGCTCCTTAGGAAAGGTGAGAAAGAGGAAAGCCCTCATTTTTTTGAGACAGTGTCAAAAACATGGCTTTACTTGTCAAGAGGCCCAGGATTGGGGTTGTCGTTTGGTCACGTTGTCTTTTATGTTCCACCTTGGATGCAGGGAAGATATCCTTAATAAGTGAATTCACACCCTGTTTATAGACTTACAAAGTCTCCTCTGGGTTTGAGACTGTGTTACATATTTCCTCATAGTCTAAAATGTAGAAAAATATAAATATTGAACACCCAAGACTAGAATACCAAGACTTCATGGCTACAATACCAAGTTTTCAAATGTTCAAATATTCTCACAGCCCAGTAGTTATATCTAAATAAAGTGTTGTCTTTAAGGCTTACTTTGGTTCTTTGTCCTGAAGGATTTAAACAGCACCTACAGTTGCTTTGCCTTTGTGGTAGGTAAGGTGACCCTCTTCTTGGCCAAGTGCTGATCTTTGCATGCACTGAGCCCTTAGACATGCATTGAGTTGAATAAAATTTGCTCAGCTTGGTCTCCCATCCTAGACGGGCCTCTCCACGTGCCCTTCTTTGTTGAACTCAGAAGTGGGTCGTATGTACAAGATGCCATGTGGAATGTGACAGAGGGTGCTGTCACATCTATGTCTTGATTTTGGTAAGAGAGAATCTGAAACAACCTCCTTTGCCCACAGAGCTTTTACATCTTTCGCCTAGGGCGCCACTTAGTCAGGATGTTGTTCCTTTCCCTTCAGCTTACTCCTCCCCAGACACTCTCTGGCGGCCGTCACACACATACACATACACACACCCCTCTGCAGTTGGCTCCCACTTTGTCTTGCATGGCCAGCCTGGCT
Organism: Cebus imitator; assembly: GCF_001604975.1. NCBI lineage: Eukaryota > Metazoa > Chordata > Mammalia > Primates > Cebidae > Cebus > Cebus imitator. The sequence goes on along the minus strand of NW_016107467.1, from coordinate 264,596 downwards.
CCTCATTCATCTCTCCAGCCTCATCAGGCTCACATTCTATATTTTCCAGGAAAGGCACTTGCTGGGGGCACAGTGCTTCTCTTCCCATTGCTCTTAAAGGAAGGGATGGAAACAGAGAGCGATTGCCTGAATAAGAGGGAACACCAAATAAACTAGAGACAAAAGAATGGGCCCAGGAAGTCCAGATTATGTATCTGTGGGGCCCAGAAGTCATTGCTCAACTTCTTATTTGAGTATGACCCAAGAAAGATCCAGTTCTACTAATAGAATAACCGAATTATTCTATTCCTGACATGTGTTGTCTCTGAAGCAGACAGAGCAGGATTGAGCCTCATTGTGGTCACTTCGTATTTGGGTGACCTTGGGTCAATTTCTTAGCCTCGATTTGCTCTTTTGTAAGGTGATCTTGTTGTTGATAATAGGAACTGTTTGGGTTGTTGTGAGGATAATTCACCAATGCCCAGCGTCTGGCATATCCTAAACCCTCAATAAAAGGTCAGTAATATTAGCTCTTATGGATTCTGTTGGTTAAAGGCAGTAGTTCATTGTGCCTAGTCAAGCATCCAGCCCAACACATAGTTTGATGGATACTGAGCCACTGTCTGATTCCCAGCCTGACCACTTCCAAGCCACATGAGCTTAGAGAAGTTACTAACTTTTCGATGCTTCAGTTTTCTTACCCACAAAATGGTATGATAGCACCTGCTGCGTAAGGCTGGTGGTGAGGATTAGATAAGTTAATGTATGTAATTCACTTGGAACAGGGCAGAAGGCCTAAAATATAGGGAGCCCTCAATCAATCACAGGCACTACTGTGGCTGCCCTTATTATGCCCACGGTGATGATCATTGCTCCCTATCCAGGCAGAAACAACCATTGGGAGGACTCATGTAGTTCTTACATACCCCTCTATTTCTTGACAGCTTAGAGGGCAGAAGCACAAGACTGAGACTTGGTTGGAGAGTCTTGGTTTTAAACCCAAACTCCTATCATCAGGCGTCCATGCTTGGCCCTTTTTCCTCTTTGCCTAGGACGGAGGCACATGGAAGTAGTTTGTAGCAGTCTACAATCAGGCCTTGGCTTCGCAAGGAGAAGATGCAAAATGTTTTCTTGCTGTTTGCTGTACTTACTTGCATTTTCTTTCTTCCTTTCCACATCCCCCAGGAGAAAGAAAAAAAGAAACTGAAGGTAGGAATGCATCTTCAGGGTTTCCTGACTTAGTGGAATAGTGAATGAAAATACTGTGCAAAGGAATATACTGGTGCTTGATGATGATTTGCATGGAATAGAATTTGATTCTGTCTAGGATCACATAAAAGGGACTAGTCAGCAAATGCCAGCTCTGCAACCACCACGTCACTCAAAATGCTTAGTAAGTGCCAGTACTGTTGGAATGTTTTATACATGTAATTCATTCTATTCTCACAGCAACCTTACAGGGAAGAGACTTTCATCCCCATTTTATAGATGAGAAAACTGAGTTCCAGAGAGGTTAAGATCTTGCTCAGTCATTCAGTTTGATCTTTTCCTATTTCATCTAAAATACTATAATCACAACAGGTCATAGTGACAAGGGACCTTGGCCATAGACTGATTCAGCTGGCTTGGTTTTGTTTGTTTGTTTGTTTATTTGCCAGCTTTATTGAGATATAATTTGTATACATAAACTCACCAATTGAGAGTATACAATTCAGGCTAGGCACGATAGCTCATTCCTGTAATACCAGCCCTTTGGTGGGCAGATCACCTGAGGTCAAGAATTTGAGACCAGCCTGGCCAACATGCTGAAACCTCATCTCTACTAAAAATACAAAATTAGCCAGGCGTGGAGGTGCATGCCTGTAATCCCAGCCACTTGGGAGGCTGAGGCATGAGAATCACTTGAACCTGGGAGGCAGAGGTTGCAGTGAGCTGAGATCGCGCCACTGCACTCCAGCCTGGGTGACAGAGCGAGACTCCATCTCAAAAGAAAAAAAGTGTACAATTCAACAGTGATTTTTAGTATATTCACATAGTTGTATAACCAGCATCACAGTCAATTTTAGAGTATTTTTATGTACCTCAGAAAAAACCCCATGCCCTTTAGCAATAATCATCTTCTCTCTACCCTGTTTCCTTCCAACTGTTTCAGCCCCAGGAAACCACAAATTGACTTGCTATTTCTATAGGTTTGCCCATTCTGGATGTCTCATGTGAAAGGAATGAAACTCTCTGTGCTTTTTGTGTCTGTCTGCTTTCACTCAGGATATTTTCAAAGGTCACCTACATTATAACACAAATCAGTACTTCATTCACTTTATGGCTGAATAATATTCCTTTGTGTAGACATACCACATTTTGTTTATCCATTCATCTGTTGGTGGACACTTGGCTTATTTACACTTTTGGCTATTTTGGTGAAAACTGTGCTGAACATTCATATACAAGTTTTTGCGTTTATATATGTTTTCAGTTTTCTTTGGTATGTGCTTATAAGTTCAGTGGCCGGACCATATGTTGCCTTCTACGTTTAACCTTTTGAGGAACTGCCAAACAGTTTTCCAAAGTGGCTGAACTATTTTATATTCCCACCAGTAGTATTCAAGGGTTCCAGTGACTCTACATCCTCACTACTTTTGTTTTTGAAATAGAAAACTGAGCTTGGGAAGGTTTTAATGACTTGCTGCCAGTACCACACCTGGTTGTGTGAGCCAGGTTCTCTATATGCCTCTCTGGGGGTGACAGGAGGTTGGGGGTACCCTTCTAGGCCAATGAGAGACCTACATAAGCCCCCTAGAACCATGGGGAAGGAAAAACTTCTATTCTGCTGGAAATGCTTATATGGCAGATCATAAACCTAGATGTGCTAGTAGCCATCTTCCTACAAAGAGAAAGTGAGAGGGCTAAGAATGAAAGAGACAGTGAGAAAGCAAGGCAAGAGATGGAAAGAGACAACTAACAAGGAACGTAAAGGACCTCTTCAAGGAGAACTACAAGCCACTGCTCAACGAAATAAGAGAGGACACAAACAGATGGAGAAACATTCCATGTTCATGGTTAGGAAGAATCAATATCGTGAAAATGGCCATACTGCCCAAAGTAATTTACAGATTCAACTCTATTCCCATCAAGCTACCAATGACCTTCTTCACAGAACTGGAAAAAACCACCTTAAACTTCATATGGAACCAAAAGAGAGCCAGCATAGCCAAGTCAATTCCAAGCAAAAAGAACAAAGCAGGAGGCATCACACTACCGGACTTCAAACTATACTACAAGACTACAGTAATCAAAACAGCATGGTACTGGTACCGAAACAGAGATATAGACCAATGGAACAGAACAGAGGCCTCGGAGGCAACACAACATATCTACAACCATCTGGTCTTTGACAAACCTGACAAAAACAAGCAATGAGGAAAGGATTCCCTGTTTCATAAATGGTGTTGGGAAAACTGGCTAGCCATGTGCAGAAAGCAGAAACTGGACCCCTTCCTGACGCCCTACACTAAAATTAACTCAAGATGGATTAAAGACTTAAGACCTAACACCATAAAAACCCTAGAAGAAAATCTAGGCAAAACCATTCAGGACATAGGTGTAGGCAAGGACTTCATGACCAAAACACCAAAAGCATTGGCAACAAAAGCCAAAACAGACAAATGGGACCTAATCAAACTCCACAGCTTCTGCACAGCAAAAGAAACAGTTATTAGAGTGAATCGGCAACCAACAGAATGGGAAAAAATTTTTGCAGTCTACCCATCTGACAAAGGGCTGATATCCAGAATTTACAAAGAACTAAAACAGATCTACAAGAAAAAAACAAACAAGCCCATTCAAAAGTGGGCGAAGGATATGAACAGACACTTTACAAAAGAAGACATACATGAGGCCAACAAACATATGAAAAAATGCTCATCATCTCTGGTCATTAGAGAAATGCAAATCAAAACTACATTGAGATACCATCTCACACCAGTTAGAATGTTGATCATTAAAAAATCTGGAGACAACAGATGCTGGAGAGGATGTGGAGAAATAGGAACACTTTTACACTGTTGGTGGGAGTGTAAATTAGTTCAACCATTATGGAAGACAGTGTGGAGATTCCTTAAGGACCTAGAAATAGAAATTCCATTTGACACAGCAATCCCATTACTGGGTATATATCCAAAGGATTCTAAATCGTTCTCCTGTAAGGACACATGCACACGAATGTTCGTTGCAGCACCGTTTGCAATAGCAAAGACCTGGAACCAACCCAAATGCCCATGGATGATAGACTGGACAAGAAAAATGTGGTACATATACACCATGGAATATTATGCAGCCATCAAAAATGATGAGTTTGTGTCCTTTGTAGGGACATGGATGAACCTGTAAACCATCATTCTCAGCAAACTGACACAAGAACAGGAAATCAAACACCACATGTTCTCACTCATAGGCGGGTGTTGAACAATGAGAACACATGGACACGGAGGGGAGCACTACACACTAGGATCTGTTGGGGGGAAATGGGGGAGGGACGAGGAGTGGGGAGTTGGGGAGAGATAGCATGGGGAGAAATGCCAGATACAGGTGAAGGGGAGGAAGGCAGCAAATCACACCGCCATGTGTGTACCTATGCAACAATTTTGCATATTCTTCACATGTACCCCAAAACCTAAAATGCAATTAAAAAAAAAAAAGAGAGATGGAAAGAGGCAATCACCCCCTGTCAACATTGTTTCAGTACCTGGACCCATCTGTACCTGAAGCTAATCACCACCATACTTTCCGGTTATGTGAGCCACTAAATAATCTTCCATTTTTTTAAGAAGAAAAATAATGGTGCTCCATAATGTCTTCACACCATTACTCTCACCATCACTGTGTAATGTGACTACATTTGACTCCCCCCCAGACAGTGAACTCCGGCCGGACTCTGTCTAAAAAAAAATACAGGTTTGCAGTGAGGCCCTGTGGGTGGGGAAGCATGGGCAAAGCCATTCTCTTTCAATGTGGCACGTAAGGTAGAATACAGCATCTTGGTCATTCTTTCTTTTCATTGTTTGAATAAAGAGCCTGAAGAGCAGAGAGTCGGAGGCAGGACTGGCACTCTTCCTATCTCCTGACCTCAGTCTTCTGTGAAGGTGAGACGGACTTGAATGTGACTGGCAGGCCTTGGAGCTGCCTCCCTCCTGTGTCTCACTGCAGAAGCAGACACACAGAAGGACACCTTTTCTTTTTCAAAGTTCTTAGCTTGGGTTGACCACCATGAGGAGGGGGAGTTTTGAAGGATGCTTTCTCAGGGTGATAAGTATTTCATGGTGTGTGCCATAATTGCGGGACACAACTTTCTTATTTTTATTTTTTTAACTTTTTAAAATAAGCATACTTTTTTTTCAAGGAAAGATATAAATTGATGATTTGAGATGTGGAAGGTAATATGGAGATAATGCCAACATTTAATCATTTTCATCCAAAATACATCTTACGTGTTCTAGTATTTTTCCTCTCTTACCCATGTAGCAAGCTGGTGGTTTCCCAGTTCAGAAAGATACCTTTATGATATACCTAACTTTTAGAATTGTGATGCTCTAAAATTCCTAGTATGTCTCCCTCCCATAAGAAAACAGTTATGGACATTTTTGTGTATTTAAATATAATTTTTAAAAGTCTGTTTTTATGAACAAACTCGTGAACAATTTGGTGTCTTGCTCATTTTCACTTAACATTATATCATGAACGCTTTTTGTATCACTGTATATTCTCTGTAAGCATGATTTTTAAAGATCGCTACAACTCCAGTCAACCTACAGTGGACCATAATTTATCTCATCATTGTCTTTCTGTTGGGTGTTTACATTGTTTCCAGTCTTTTGCTGAAATAAGTAATATTGCAGTGAACATTGTAGTACATAACATTTATTTTCACCTCTGATGATTTTCTTAGGATAAATTCTGTAAGTGGATTTATTGGGTCAAAGGATGGTGAACATTGATATTCTCTTGACTGTGTCGCCTCTTTGTTTATGGTTTTGGGAATGCTAGTAAGAAGAGTTACAATAAAACTTAAAAGGCTATGGCAGTTTCCACTTCGTTGCAGTTTGGCCAACATTGAGTAAACTAACCTTTCCAGCTTTTTATTTTTGACAGTTTTCTAGGTGAAAGATGGTATAGAATTCTGGAGTTGTGCTGTTCTTTTACAACTAATGAAATTGTCCTTTTTACACCCTTTGGTTTCTGGCCATTTGTAGTACTTTTGTGGTTTACCTATTTGTATTATATACAGTGATTTTACATGTGATGTTTTATTTATTAGAGGTCTTTTTACATTATAGACTTCCATACATGTTACCTATACAGCGTGTTTGGGGAAAAATTACTCCCATTTTTATGTTTTCCTTCTTTTCATTTATGCCTTCTAACATTCTCTAAGACAGAAAGATTTTTCTGTCCATCTCATTTATTTTCTTATAATTGCTTAATGTTTTTTTCTTTTCTTCCTCCTCCTCCTCCTCTTCTTTCTTTTCCTCTTTTTTTTTTTTCTTTTTCTTTTTATGGTGTTTAATGTTCTATCTTAATTTTATTTCAGTGCATGGTATGAGGTAAGGGTTTAATTTGATTATTTTTAAAAATAGCTCTAGAATTATTTATTAAATAATACTTCTCTGTAATGGATTTTAAATGCTGTAATATGTGCTAAATTTTAATATAAAATAGGGCTTATTTCCATGCATTTTTTTTCTGTTTGAGAAGCAATGTTAAGTGTTGATTATATGCATGGACTCTGGTGTTAGGCTCTGTCAATATAAGTCTTGTGGCCTTGAGCAAAGTACTGTAAACTTCTAAGGCAGTGTTTTTTTACATGAAAGTGTGGATTATAATATAACCATCTAATCGGGGTGCCATGGGTAGTAAATGAAATAATTATATAAAGAAGTGATTATTTATGTCGGTTTATCTGAGACAGTGACTCCTAGGTTAGCATTGTCTCAGATTTTTCGTTTTACGCTAAAGTATTATTACAAGCAGACTATGTGCAGTTTTTGTTTCTGCATAGTCTTATCTTGTAGTGTGTGAGAGTCTTATATAGTGATATCTGAAAGATGGCCAGCAGTCTCTTTTCTCCTAACTCTTTCTGGGCACACCGTTATGAACACCTCTATTTCAAGGAATGTGTGCTGTGGTGTAAGTGGCTAGGGATCAATGACTGTATTTGGTCAGTAGGGTCGGGGAAGGATTGGAAATTTTAGGTTAGTTTACATGACATGCATCTGAAAGAAAGGCTGAGAAGTCCTGTTGCAGAGTGTGAAGAAGCAGTCTGAATGTTCTTAATACAGTAGGCTTTATGGTTTTGTCATTTTTGAATACTATAAACATACAAATATTTGTTTTTATTATTTGGTAAAGTTTTAAAAAATATATGTTGTAAGAAACCATTTTGGCAGCTATGAACTTAAAAACAACAGTTTGTTTACTGAAATATTACATGATTTCCCTCATTTTTCAAGGAAGTTGACTACAAACATTAACTTCTTTTTTTTGAAATGGAGTCTCACTCTGTCACCAAGCTGGAGTGCGGTGGCGTGATTTCAGCTCACTGCAATCTCCACCTCCCAGGTTCAAGCGATTCTCCTGCCTCAGCCTCCTGAGTAGCTGGGACTACAAGCATGTGCCACCACGTGCAGCTAATTTTTGTATTTTTAGTTTGAGACAGGGTTTCACCATGTTGGTCAGGATGGTCTTGATCTCCTGACCTCATTATCTGCCTTCCTTGGCCTCCCAAAGTGCTTGGGTTACAGGCATGAGCCACCATACCTGGCAAACATTAACTTCAATAAAATGTCTTTGACATTTACTGTCTACTCTAGGGAACATAATGAACTCACCGAACATATAAAAATCAGGGGACCCGTTTACCCAAGAAGATACTGCATCTGTTTCAAAATTGCTACATATTTGAAGAAGACTATGTCCATACAAAGTGAAAGAAAATGTGTTTACATTTTACTCTGTGAGGCATGACTTTTCACTTAGATCAAATGACTTTTTCTAAATTGGTTTCAGTTGCGTTAGATTCTAACATGTTTTAAATACATTCAAAAAGAGGATTGATAGCTTTAATGTATTATACTGTTTACAGAACTTCTTTATAGACAGTAAATGTGCCAGTTTCACATCAATATCATTGGATGCTTCAAGTAGAAATTCAGATAAGGTAAAATCGATCATAGTTTGATTTTTTTCTATCTAATACATGGAATCAAATTAAACAACAAATTAAGTCAACAGAATTTCATTCTGTTGGAGGTAAAGCATCTAACATTATTTCAAATGATTATGAATTTCGTTAAAAAGTTTAACATTGAACATGAAGTTATTTGATTTTGTGGTGATTAAATACATTTGAATTTTTAATTAAAAAAAAATTTTGTTTTAAAGAGACAGAGTCCCCCTCTGTCACCCAGGCTGGAATGTAGTAGTGTGATCATAGCTCACTGCAGCCTTGACTTCTGGTCTCAAGCTATCCTCCTGCCTCAGCCTTCCAAGTAGCTGGAACCACAAGTGTGCACCACCATGCCTGCCTAATTTCTTTTTAAAATTTTTTGTAGAGACAGGGTCTTGCTGTGTCACCCAGACACATTTGGAACTCTTGACCTCAAGCAATCTTCCTGTCTCGGACTTTGAGATTATAGGTGTGAGCCACTGCACCCAGCCTAAATTTAAATTTTGATGGAGAACATATTGTGGTAAAAGCTGCTTTTACTAGATTCAGAAACCCATGGAGCAAATATGTACTATACTTGGAAGTGATTATAGTGACCATAGAGTTCATAATTGCATCCAAACTGCTGTATATGTCACTTGAATAGAAACTGTAGCTAACTACCAACATTTATAAATAATTTTATATATACATAGATAACCAAACTATAAAGTTTTTGTTTTGAGACTAATGTTGAATACAAATAAGTACTTGAGCTATCAGTTAGGTTTTAGAAATGTTTGAGACTTCGAGAAACTATTTTTTGTAAATCAATATAAGTGTTCCATTGATGTTATTAAACTTTTATAAATGAGCGCTCTGAATTGTGGTTGCATGCTATTCAAACTCTGTTGGAATTTTAATAACTCAAAGAATGAACATACATACTTACACAATTTCTTTTTTTTTTTTTTGAGACTGTTAGCAAATTTCAATTGGGAAAAAAGATTGCCAACAGGACAATACTACCATTTTTATCCCTGAGAAAACAAGTGAAGAACCAAACAAGTTAAATTTGAGCTCAAAAAGTGAACATTTTTTAATTCTGAAATTCTATAACTATTTGGAAGTCTCTCACCAGTGGGAAGAAGCTTTTGAGGGAACCTCTATTTTAAATCAGATAATGTAAATTCTATATAGAAATGAAATGAAATTAATGAGGCTGCAATTTTGCACCATCCAAATTTGGCCAAACATTTCAAGCAATTATAAAGCAAATTTATTTATTTGATGAGTTTTAACTTGTAAAAATATTTGTCAAAAAAATATTCAGAATAGAGTTTAAATCATGACCTATAAAATATTTGGGCTGTGATATTTAGGCACTTCAATACAAAATAGTAGAATTGAGAATATCTTCAATTTAGAAAAATTTGTTATGCTAACAGGTAACTCTAGTATCTGTGGAGTGAGTATTTAGAAATACATTCGAAGGTATAATTAAATGAATTGTATTTATTAACCATAAAATACAACTTTGAGGGATACTGTAGGCAATTTTATGAAAATAATAAAAACAATGAAGACTGACATTTTTCCTAACATTATTCCAGAAACTTACTGGTGATGTGGTAAGAGACAATTTCTTCAACCAAGAAACTGATTGAAGTACAGGGATGTGTACTAAGATTATGCTGCTTATATTATTATTGATGTTCAAATAACCAATTTCAAAAGCATCTAAGAATCTATTTTAGGATGCTAAATTATTTGGTAACTGTAAATACAAAGCACCTGGCATTTAAGTAACTATGCAAATACTTGCTGTCATTGTAATACCATCAATATTATTATATTTTGTGTAGTTCTTTGCCAATTCCATACTGTCATAATTATTGTACTTAATAATATGTTCAATATCAAATATTTCATAGTCCCTATTAGACTTTAAAACTTTTTATTTGCTTTTATTTTTTAGTTTTTCTAAATGACCTTTTGAATATTTCATTATTTCATTAAAAATAATTTCCTTTTTAAATTTTGATTGTAATACTAAATATTTTAATTACCTGAGAAAAATTGAACTTTTCTGTATCACATCTGCTTATTCCAGAAAATAATATAATTACCTATTATTCAACTATTCCTTTTTGTTTTTCATGAAAATTTTGTAGTTACGTGTCTGTACATAGACATAGAAGAAACGTGTTTCTAGAGAAGAAATATTTATATTTTCTTACTGATTATTTTTAATAAGGACATAGTTCTGTATTTTTGTACATTTTACATTTGATTATCTTGTTGAAATTTTATTAGGGCTATGTTTTTGTTGTATTTCAAAAGCTAAGAAATTTGATATTTCATACATAGCAGTAACAGCTTCTTTTTCCATGTTTCTTTCTCCTGCTTTATTGCATTTGTTCTGCCTTACAGAATAATGTACATTAATAATGGTAGCAATTAATTCGTTATACAGTTCTCTTTCGAGCTAGACTTAATTCTGTAGAAGGTGGATTTTGTTTTGTTTATCTGTGTGTCTTTGTGGAATCTTTGCACAAAGATAGGCACTTAGTAAAGGATGAATGGTATGCTTGGTAGAATATTGTTGCAGAAATTAGAATAAAATAAAGGCACTAAACACTGAGTATTTAAACATTTCCTGGAGGGAATAGTTTAGAGGTGATTGATGCATTTGATGAAATTAAATAATATGAAAAACTTAAGGGGATTTGCTTTAATAGTATATTCCATCCTTTGAATTCTTTCCATGTGAATTATACTAGAATCCCAATCATAGATGGAAGAGATCAAAAGATTTAAAGGTTTTATATCTGAGGCAGATTCGTTGTATCACAATTATAATCAGTTCCACATATGTGGCAATCATCCCTTCTCTGTTTTTGTGTATTTGCCCCTCAAAACAATTAAAATTGTTTTTTGAATAGAAATGCAAAATTCCCTTTAAACAAATGACTAAAGATAGAATGTTTGTTTTGTATGCCAGAAATTTATATATTGAACATAAACTATAACTTGAGACACCAGGAAACATTATGCATGTGAATTGTGGCTGTCATCTTTGTCATCTGCCTATAGAGGCCATTGCCACATTTGTTACTTTGGTTTTTGGTATGCTTCTAAGGATTTCTTTTGACCAAGGAAATGCCATTCACCAAAGAGAAAAATAATTCTCTCTGCCTTACCCTTGCATTTGAGTAATCCCCAGAGTATTTTGGGGGAAAGATAGTTATATATTGTTGTGTTCAGAATCAACAAACAGAAATATCCTGTAATTTATGTTATTTTGTTTTATAGCACACTTTGCTCTTATAAATGTCTTGACATTTTATAGAACGTTTTTGTGGATGGAACCTTGATAGTTTTATGCTGTAGGAATTGTTTCCTTTGGAAAAATTTATATTTACACCTTTGAACGTTTAAGCTAGAACACGTCCACCAAACTCACCACTGAAGCTGTCCATTCCAGGCATCATTTGCCTCAGAATCTCATTCAGAAGTGCATAAATATTAGATAAAAACCTGTTTTCTCAGTGTTCCCTGGTAATATTATTGAAGTGAGCATGAATTTTTGTGTCTCTGGTTATATAATTTGTCTCCTAAGTGAAACTCAACTCTGTGAAGTCTGGAAGGAAACCCTGGCAACAATGGTGGCTTCATCATGTCTGACTGGGAGCCGCAGAGTGCCTTCTGTTTGAAGGGGCCTCTCGGAAGCAGCAATTGCATAGCACGCCTGCTGCTTTTTACCTCAGCTGTGTGCTGCAGAGTGGTATAAATATGATAAATATAAATAGCTAAAGAAATTCTCTTTTTTTTCCACCCGAATATACAAGCTGGTGTCTAGGACTGATCTTTAGGGTTTGAACCACAATCCAAGTTGAATTAATAAGAATGGAGCCTCAGCCTGGGCATGGTGGCTCATACCTGTAATCCCAACACTTTGGGAGGTCGCGGTGGGTGGATCACAAGGTCAGGAGTTTGAGACCAGCCTGACCAACGTGGCGAAACCCCATCTCTACTAAAAATACAGAAGTTAGCTGTGCGTGGTGGCACGCACCTGTAATCCCAGCTACTCAGGAGCTTGAGGCAGGAGAAATTGCTTGAACCTGGGAGGCAGAGGTTGTAGTGAGCCGAGACTGCACCACTGCACCCCAGCCTGGACACCTGGGCGACAGAGCAAGATTCTGTCTCAAAAAAAGAAAAAAAAATGGAGCTTCTGTTCATATAAGTGGTAACCTTATGGGTTTATGAAACATAATCTATTTTCTCCTTTTTCCAGTAGTTTTCTTTACAAGTTAAATTGGTCACTTTCAGCACCTGCTTCCGTGGCTTGGCTTTCTATTCACTGAATGTTAATTTAGTTTAAAAATATATTCAATAGACACCTAAATTAAAACTTTTATGCCAGCATAATTGTAATTAGTTTTATAAATATTAGTTTGTGTAATTTAACTCTCACCGGGCCTCAGTGAGATGATAACTTCTGTTGTCCTCATTTTGTAGATGTGGAAACTGAGGCACGGAGAGGTTATATAACATACTGGCTCATGGTCTAACAGCGAATAAGTGGAATAGGTAGACTTGAGACCTACGTGGTTTTGTTGAAGGGTCTGTGCTCTCAACCGGCTTTGCTGTGTGATTTATAATCGTTTGACTTGGGGGCAGGCGGGGATCACAGAGATGAGAGAGCTAAGTCTCCACAGGCCTCCTCCTACCCCGCTCTGTACCATCACCGACTCCAATGATGTGGCTACTTCTGAAGAATAAACTGTGTTAGGGTTGGAGGCGGGAGGGTGAGCAGGGCACACACTTGCTTTTGATTTATTTATGCTATACTGTTTGCAGTACTTTTATACAATGAACTTGTCTGACATTTGTAGTTATAGTTTTAAAAATAAGGTTCTTTGAAAAAAAATCTTTTGACATATGCTTAGCTTCAAATTTTAGAAAGGCATGTTCTAAATATAAAGAGGCCTAAAAAAATTAAAAAGTTTACCAGAGAGCATTTTTTTTTTTGACTCAACTTGCAGCATTAGAGTATTCTGTGATATAACTTAACACTTCTTCCATCTTCAAGGGCTTTCAGCAAGTCTCAGTTCACGGGAAGATTTGACATTACAGTCGAAATTGAGACAGTTTTGTTCCCATTATTATATCTAACCTGTGAAATGAAATATTTGAGATGTGTTTTATTAAAATATATATGTTTTGGGCCAGGTGTGCTGGTTCATGCCTATAATCCTAGTACTTTGTGAGGCCTAGGCAGGTGGACTGCCTGAGGTCAGGAGTTCAAGACCAGCTTGGGCAACGTGGTGAAACGCCATCTCTATTAAAAACACAAAAATTAGTCACGTGTGATGGTACATGCCTGTGATCCCAGCCGCTTGGGAGACTGAGACAAGAGAATCGCTTGAACCCGGGAGGTGGAGGTTGCAATGAGCCAAGATCGTGCCACTGTACTCTAACCTGGAGAAAGAATGTTACTCCATCTCAAATAATAATAATAATAATGATAAAACATACATGTTTTGGATCTAAAAACACGTGCTTTTACTCAGTGGAGAAGTGAGAGATGAGTAAAAACCCCAGCAACTGAATTGTTGCCATGAAAGAAACACTAGGCAGGGGAGAAGCTTATTTAATTTATCATTCTTTCTGTTGTGTTAGTTCTAAGTGGTGTATACGCAGTATGTTTTTAAGAATTGACTTGCATCATATATAATCACTGCATAAGTCTCATGAGGTTAATATTAACCTTGAAAACCCAATATATAACCAACTGGTGGGCCCTTAGCAGCTCAGAAGTCAACAATTAACTTCTTTGGATTAATACATCTTTGAGGCAGTGTAGTGCAGTGGTTAACATGCCTAGTTTGAATCCCAGCTGTACCTCTTACTAACCTTGGATATGTTATTGAAATACTCTACCTTAGTTCCTAAATCTGTAAAATGGCAATATTTACCTCATTGTGTTCTTGTTTTGACTAAATGAGTCAATACAGTATAAACAAAATGCTTACTACTTTTTACATAGCAAATGAAGATGAAATATTAGTGATTCTTACTAGTATTAGCTTTGTCTTTGTATTTTGACTTCTGTCTCATTTCTTTTGGGGTGGTAAAGGCCAGGTCTGGTTTGAGGAGGCTGGGGAATATAGAGGAAGAAATAAATAAAAGAGAAATGGGGTCAGGTATGGTGGCTCACACCTGTAATCTCAGCACCTTGGAAGGCCAAGGCAGGAGAAGCATTTGAGCTGAGGAGTGTGAGACCAGCCTGGGCAACATGGTGAAACTCCATCTCTACCAAAAATACAGCAGTTAGCTGAATGTGGTGGCTCATGCCTGTAATCCCAGTACTTTGGGAGGCCTAGGCAGGTAGACTGCCTGAGGCCAGGAGTTCAAGACCAGCTTGGGCAACATCGTGAAATGCCATCTCTATTAAAATCCCAGGTCCTTGAGAGGCTGAGGCAGGAAGATCGCTTGAGCCCTGATGGTTGAGGTTGCATTGAGCCATGAGAGCGGCACTGCACTCCAGCCTGGGCCACAGTGCAAGATCTTGTCTCAAAACAAAAACAAGATAATTGAGGAAGGAGGGCAGGAAATACATACGTTGAATTCTACTAGCCTGTTGACAGACTGTTTGAGAGAAAAATAATCAGCATGAAAACTTATGCTCTTCGTGTGTGTGTATGTATTTGCGTATGTGTGTATTTAGTTTTAAGCTAGAGCTGGATCTTGCATTCAACCTCCATTCATACGGCCAGCTTTTTAAAACATCCACATTAATGGTGATGATCAGTGGTTTACAATAATCTGCAAGTCACCCACATTTTCAAAGGTGTGTTTAAACATGGGGGTATTGTCCATGCTGGAATTCCTGTCTGTCTTTGAAACAAAGAATGAGGCCCCATTGAGAGGCCCCAGCCAGAGAGGAACTGCAGATTGCTTCATCCTCTCTCTCTGTTCACTTTTCCAAGCTGCCCTTTGGCCTCTTATGAAATTGGTTGTTTGTACTGGCCTGGGGCTGCGTAAGTTAGTTTGGTTTAAGAGGCCTTTACTGTTTTGGGAAAGAAACCTTAGATCTTTTCTTCCAACCAATAAAGATGTACACAACAAGAGCTCAGACCATTGTGGCCAAAAGGCCTCGTAAATATGGGAGGTGATGATGACCACCAAAGGATTGAATAGTCACAGATCTCTCTCTTTCTCTCTCTCTCTCTCTCTCTCTCTGGACCTTGCTGGAATGTGCTGCTTATATGGTTGCTACTGATAAGTAGCAAACCAGGTGTGTGGTTGTAGAGGCCATTAGGCAATTATGTCAGGACTAATTCTTTGCAAGAACTCTGTGTGTTCACATTCTTCTCTGCCTTGGGCCCCAAGAACAGCAACTTGCATTCTGATGTCACAGAGGAAGAAAATACATGCATTGACCCTTAAGTTTGGCTCTGAATGGCCCTTGCTGGGGTGACATGGGTTCCCCAGTGGTATTCAGAGCCATTTAAAAAGAGGTCAGGGCCGGGCGTGGTGGCTCACACTTGTAATCCCAGCACTTTGGGAGGCCGAGGTGGGTGGATCATGAGGTCAGGAGCATCCTGGCTAACACAGTGAAACCCCGTCTCTACTAAAAATACAAAAAGTTAGCCGGGTGTGGTGGTGTACACCTGTAGTCCCAGTTATTCGGGAGGTTGAGGCAGGAGAATTGCTTGAACCCGGGAGGTGGATGTTGCAGTGAGCCCAGATAGTGCCACTGCACTCTAGCCTTGGTGACAGAGTGAGACTCTGTCTCTAAATAAATAAATAAGGTCAAACGGGGCACACAGGAGCACAGCAGCCCGTGTGACCATCTAGGCCTCGCCCTGGAGGCCCCACCCCTGCCTTCTTTTTGGGTAAGGCCTAATATGGTTGTCTACCTGCCAAGCC
The DNA here is from genome assembly GCF_001604975.1 of Cebus imitator. Lineage (NCBI taxonomy): Eukaryota > Metazoa > Chordata > Mammalia > Primates > Cebidae > Cebus > Cebus imitator. The sequence goes on along the minus strand of NW_016107467.1, from coordinate 248,482 downwards.
CTCCTTTCCTCAAAGAAAGAGCGTTTTTGCTGGGTTTTCACAAACCTGCTGTCTAGCCGTGCGCTGTTTGTTCCTTGATCTGGTGGTTGGGGCTGCACTGGTTACATTTGGGTAGGTAGACAGACCCCTCATAGTGTGAAGGGGAGGAAAGGGCAGCCACCTAAACTGCCTAAGAAGAACGTTGCCTAATCCTAAGTGTTTCAGAAACTTATAATTTTTAGTTAAGGTAAAACTCAGATTGAATTCCCCCTTGAACCTTTTTGCATTTGATAAGAGTTTTATTTCCTAAAACTGACAGCAATGACAGTTGTGTTGGATTTCAGCCCTGAGTATTTATTTCTAGATTTAACAATTTGTTTTGTCTTCGTAGCAAGCAATTGCCTTCCTTCCTTTCTCTCTTCCTCTGTGTGTGTCTCTCTCTCCCCTTCCTTTCTTTGCAATTTCCTTCCTTTCTCAAGCTCATGATGAAAATTGACCCTTCAGTTTTGTTTTCAGATGAAAGCTCGAGCAGCAAGCCGGCGCTTGCCTCCATTAGTGGCTGTGGGTAGTCCTTGCAGGAGACATCACCGTCAGCAAATCATCATCCATTTAGAGTGGGCTGCAGAGGCTAGGCAGCTCCCTGACTTCACTCTCCGGGAGCCTCTTACAAATAGGCAAGGAGTGGCCCTGGTACAAGTGCCATTCAGCGAGGCACTGGAGGTGCGTTTTGCTGTGTTGTGGTACCTGATGAACAGCATATGGTGGTTGGGTACCTTGCACCCAGGCTAGAAGGTTAACTTCCATTAAGCTTTATTCAACCCTGCGTCACAGAAGTGGTGGGTATGTGTTTGTGTGTCTCTGTGTGTATATGGTTGATACGGCTAGAGGCTTAGCTGTCCATCATCAAAAAGTTTCTTAAAGGGACCTTATGATGAACCACATGGAATTTGTAACTTGATCACAAAATTTGGACCATTAAAGGACCTGAAAATAACGCTTCAGTTTTGTAGGTCACACCTTTCTCTAAGCTCAGTTAATGAGCAAATCCTTATTCTTTACAAGATTAGCCAGGTGTATTTGGTGAATGTTAACTTTAGCCTTGGCTGCTTAGCCCTGCTGCTAATGAGGCCAAAGTGGGAATTCCTGCCTCTTGTGGACCAGTTACCTTCACTCTCTTTCCTGGCCACCGACCACTAACCCTCGCCAGCTGGCTTGTAATGTCTGCAGTTGGATGTTGGAGTGCGGGGAGCAGGGGAAGGTGTTGTGTGGATTTGTGCAAATCCATGACCGCTCCTGGGGAAAAGCTGCACACACATACTTCACCGAACAAGGGTCAAGTGCGTTGTCTCCACTTTTGAAAGGCAATAGAGTTGATTAAGGTTAACTGGAAAATGCTGATGTGGGCTAGAATTTTGGACTTTTGCCAGGATATATGCAACATTTAAAGTGATTCCTGGAAACCTGTGCCCATGGTTCACTGGTAGAAGAACTTAGGAAGAATAAAACAGTGGAAACCAACAAGGAGAGTGTGATTACCTTTAAATATGCAGCAACAAAAGGGACATAACAATAGCTTAAAAATATGTTTTCTAGGAAAGTAATATTTTTGAAAATCTTAAGATGGCTTACATCATATTTCGGTTGTAGGTTCTTGGTTCCTACCTATTGCCAAAATGAGATATATAGGTTCCATTTATATTATAGCTATTTATTAAGGAATTGCATGTTAAATAGAAATCTTGCAGTTACTGAAAACTTAGGGTTTTAAACAAACATTGAGGAGTATATAATGTTCTAGAAGATAAATATTTGTAAACAGTTCAGTCCTTCAACATGTGTATTTTTAAAAACAAACAAAACCCCATCAATATTTACCCTAAGTGTAATTTGCAAAGTAATTCGCAAAGTAAAATGAGAGTAATTTGGAAATCTTATGTAACTCTGATTCATTTATTTTCATAGGATGGATTTACGTTTTGGAATGATAAATGTACAATAAAGAGCTGTTAGAAAAACCATTATTTCTCTTAGATTTCGGAAATTCTAACATGGCTTTGTTACATATCACTATTTCCCAAAGAAAAGAAAATTAGACCCAGAAAAATTGTGACTGACCCAAAGTCACTTACTCAGCTAGAAAGTAGCCATGCTTTGGGGAAAACCAATCCTCCTGTCCTGATGGTATTTTCATGACAGCATGCTGATTATTTTGGGGTGCATATGTGCACATGTACATGTATAAATAAAATGGTTATTTTTAATTAATTTTTTTTAACTACCATGGTCCTGGGTAAAATTGCTGTTTTGCTTCCTTTTAGCAAATTGAATACAAACCTGGTGACTTGGAAATACCATTTTCTTTCTCATCCTTTCAGGAAGCAAATTCAGCCCATTGCTTTACAGTCTTAATTTTTTTATGTCTCTAGATACAGGATTGACTTTGTCTTTTCTTTGCCTTGTAAGCTGTTTAGAGCAAGGTAAGATTACAGTCATAAGCTGAATCTGGGAAAAAAAAAAAAACCCTATTATCTTTCTTGATTAACCTCATTGCCTTGAAAAAAACTGTTAACCAAGTTTCACTTAATCATATGGTAACTTACAACTGTTGTGATTTGTAAAATACATGACGATTTGGTCTTGTCTCCTTTGTCTTTCTTTCCTCTTCGTGATCGAATTCTGCTTATTTTAATGCATGACCAGCCCACTGTGTTATTTTTCAGAAAGACTACCCCACATATAAAATGCAGTGGTCTTTAAATGTCTTTGGCTTTGAAAGATTGTTTAGCCATTGCTTCCCAAATGTTTCAGGTTTGGATTTCGTAAACGAATATTTTTGCCATTGGTGCCACTGCAGATACTCTCATCTTCCTTTTTTCTTTTAATTTGATCAAACTTTACTTGTAGTACTTCTGTGATCAGCAGAGTCTGTCTAGTCTTTCCTGCTTTTTCTTTTTTTTGCTCCAGATTTTCCTTTGTAACTTTCCTTTGATATATCTTTAAGGAAAGTCAAAGTGGAAATATGTGTAATTGACCAATGCTATAGCAGTTTAAAGATGATATAAATTATTAAAAGAAGTAAATAGAAGATATTTTGTAACTGGATTTATATGATAAAATATTTCTAACATATAAAAAGACAAATTTTTATTTATATCTTTTAATTACTTACATCTTTTCAAAACTGCTACGGCATTGTTCACTTGTTTGTATTTCAGCTCTGATTTTCCTAAAAAACATAGAAAAGGAAAGTAATATAAATACACACATATATGTGTATATATGTGTATACACACAGATGCACAGTATATAGTAAATAAGAGAATTTCGTATCTTTACAAATATATTCAAAAGAGAACCACTTCAAACGCATGGGTTTTACTGAAGATCGCTTCTACCTTTATGTGGTGGTCTAAGGTTTCTGTCACTTTCTTTGTTAGTTGTATTTGAAAGCAGGTGAGTAAACCAGAAAGAAATGATTCAGTCTGCCTGCTCCAGGCACAGAATTAGGGAAATATAGGCATGCAGCTCTCAGGCGTTCTGTGAGCCTGCTTATCCACTTTGTTTTGAGGCAGAAACTGGGTAATGTCAACTCAAGCTTTGTTTGACCACATCTGCTTCCACGGCTAGCTGAGAGCTGCATAGATGTCACTTGTCACACACACCCTTGGATCTGAGCTGCTTAAGGGCGTTACCACACATCACAGCTTAGTGCTGTGGTTCAGCGTGGCCGGGTGGCTAACCAGGACTTGGTGTCAACCACATTTGGGGTGATGAGGACACTTGGAGGACACAGAGCCACCGTGCAGCAGGAGTCGCCACTGTTAACAACCAGAGGGATTGGTGCCCATTTTGCCCCAATCCTCCTCAATCCCTTTTCAAGTGGAAATTTTGCAAGTCGACTTCTGCAGCATGCGTAGTATAATTTGGCTGACAGCAGTTTCTGGCAAAAGAAATAACCAAATTATTATTCAGTCATGGGTTTTTAACAGCCGCAAAGCAAGTGGATGTTAACTAAATGATGCAATTTATTCCCTTCCCTCTTATTGCCAGCTTGCCTATTACAGAGCGACTGCCAGTTTTCAATAAGTGGTACCCAGATGGTATTCGCATGCCGCCCACTTGGTTACAGAGCCGAAGCGGGGAATAACTCGGCAGACACTACAAGCTGTGGGTCAATTGAGGGGGAATGCCTGTTGCTTCACAGTTTTGCATATGTAAATCTGTTAATGTTATGTCAGTATTGTGCGGGCTAAACACAAGCATTGCCTTTCTCTGGGGGCCCAGCTGAACTTGGACCACAGCCCAGTTATACCGAGACTCGGAGAGCGAAGCTGCAGTTTGAGGATGCTGCACCGCCTGCTCCCCTCCACTCCTGCCTCCATGTTCTTGTGTTATCTGCAGCCCAAGCTGGATGCAGGAAGTGTCTGCCATAGGCTGACTCCATAATAGGACAGGCAGGCCGGGTTTTATGAGCTGGCTGCGGAGGGAGGAGTGTGAGTATGTGTCTATTTTTAGGCCAGCGTTCAAGACAGTTCCTTTGGCCCAGCCTGCGCCTGCCTGCCTCGCTCACACTCTCCTCTGTGTGTCTGCCACACTTCTGCTCTCCATTTCATCAACTGCAGATGTGGCACACAGCCGTCTTAGAAAAGTCATGAACTGTGTCGTCTGTGCGGCTTAACAGCCAACATCTGCTGCAGCAGGCTGAAGGAAGAGGCAGGGAAGTCGTTTTCGGGAATGCATTCAAGTGCCTCGACTTAGCCTCTGCTTTGGCCTGTGCAGACAATTATTTTACACTAATTGCATCAAGATAGCAGCTATAAAAACAAGATTTCAATCGCTCTGCTCCCCCACCCCTCTTGTGAAAGTTGCAGTTACAGAGGGGTAGTTCTTTTTTCTTTTTATTGTGGTTTGTTTCTTGTTCTCAAAAGCTTATTACATTGGGTGCAAACAACAACAAAAATGCCATAAAAAGCCAAGAATTGTAATATGCTTAAGAGCTAAAAAGACCTATGGTGTTGATTTAACCAATGAAAATATTCCTGCAGGTATTGTAAAATTTATGTGCCATATGAAAAACATTAAGGGTGGTGTTTGTTCACGGAGGAAAATGTTCATTGTTGAGCCATTTTGTAAATTATTTTAATGCTGCATTTCTGCTCAAACCTCATGATTTTGATATATAAGGCAGTTTAATGTTTTCTGTACAAACCCTGGCTTTTCTTAATTTTTATGTATTGGAAAGCCCATGTTTGTATTGGAAACTGCTGGTTTCTTTCATATTGAAAATCTGTCTTGCGTGGCGTGGTGCCATGTGGCAAAGGAGTAGTTTGACCAGAGTCAAACCTTGAGTGTTGACTCTTGAGTCCTAAAAACTAGGCAAGACCATGTGAATAAATATCTAGAAGGTGTTTTTTGGTTTGTTTTGAAACCAGGAGTCTTTAGACAACAGTAAGAATAGCATCCCAGCAGTACAGTGCGGACTTCCTAATGCATTGGTCTGTTTGCAACTTTTCATCTTGTAACAGAGGCAACATTGTGTTCAGTATCTGAGCCTTAACTTTTTTTTTTAATGCTCTCAGAGTAAATTCTGGTGAAATACGCATTCCAGCATCTCGGATTCTCTTGAAAGATTTGTTTCTGTGACATTTTGCTGTATCTGTTGTGCAGCTAGAGTAGCATGCTTCTCTCCTCACATTTCAAGTCTCTAGACTTTGTTCTGAAGAGCCAGATGGAAGTATGCAGATTGTTTTTATCTTTTGTCCTTCACACTGTAACCTGATCCCCAGCATATCTAGACATCTAGCAGAAAATTTACTATGTGAAAGCACAGAAATGATTTAGAAATATGGACCAGCCAGGGAAGAAAGGGCTCAAGATGTACTTTATCAGAGTAAATCTCTCCATCCAACTCCTATACCCTTCTTTTTTATTTTCATAAAAAATGCTTTTCTAGGATATGTCTACATATGCCCAAATATTCTTCTTCCCCTTAACAGAGACTGAGAACTTTAATTGACCAATGAGATTGGTAAAGGTGTAAATAGGCGTGCAATGAAAGTTGATTACGTAATAATTGAAGGCTGGGAAACAGCATGAATTGGTAGAATCCTAGACTTGACAATGGCCTTATAAATTAGGGCAGTGCAATTTGCTAAAAGAAGAGACTTGTCTAAAGTTACATACCACCGTTGAGACAGATTCAGGACTCAAAGCCAGCATTGCCTCAATGGCTGCAGGAAACAATGGAATCTCAGGCTTCATGGTTTGTGAGGTATTCATGGCAAGATATTTGCAACCTTTTTATTGATGATCTCGTACCCCCTTAATTTCTGGTCTTAAAAACCTTGTTTCCTTCTAATCTATGATTGCTGTTTGGATTCACGTTAGCAACTAAACATATTCACCACCTTATTAGGGCCTTGCATATTTGCTACACTTGTAAGTATACACAGTATGTATGCTCTTATGTCTGTATTCATACATACTGAGCTAAGGCTTCACCTCTCCAGACCCACCTAAGCCTTCACTTCTCCAAATTGCCATAGTTGGCATTTAAACCCTGGTCTCCTGAATCCAAATGTGTACACTATAACTATGTACACCGACATCTCCAGGTCTCTGTTCTCTCTGCTCTAGAATGGTGACGACAATAGTACTTGCCTTAGGGTTGTCACAAGAAGTTAATGAGATTATGTACTTGAGACACTTAGCATGGAGTTTTCTTAGCAGCGTATACAGCTTTCTTGTCCTTAATGAAAGTTTGTTATTTTAATTGACTGTTATCCGTGACAATGAAGGAAAGGTACAGTAGTGATAAATGCCATATTTAGCCTTCGTTTCAACATTTTTCTCCTGTAGATTGGTTTGTGCTTCTCACCCTTCTTGTCCCCCCACCCTTCTTTTCTAGCACCTTCTGCAGCATTTCTTGTTTCACCTTTGGGTATCATTAGACGTTGTTTAGATCATTGTCTAGAGGACCAATGCTGTTTGCGAAAGCTCAGCTGCTTCCTCTCCTGCTCACCTTTCTTCTCTTGCTTGTCTAGTGACATTTTCTTGAACTTTCTAACTGCGAAAAACCAAAGGGGTGTTTGTCACCTGGCAGGGATCCTTACCAAACTTGTGTCATGCTTGAGAGTATTTTGCCTCATTATTGTCAGTAATATCTTCAATCCACACCATTAAGACCAGCCTAGGGCTTGAAGAAATGAATATTTAAGGGCATATTTATTGCCTAGAATGCAAAGTACAGATTAAGTCTTTTCTGCTATCGTTAAACTTTGTCCATTCAATAGGTGTTCATTTAGAGTGCCTACTATGTGCTAGGTGTGCAGGATGAGTAAGGCAGACACTATTTCTGCCTGTATGAAACTTAAAGCCTGACATGAATCTTGACATAGTTTATCTCTCTGAAATCCAGCTTTAGTTTTACCTTCGATTTCTGTTAGCTTTCGGTCCTTGTTTCTTGTACATCTACCAATTGACTTTCTACAATTCCAAGTTAAATTTTATGTTAATAAAAAAGATTTCAAGCAATTCTATTTATAACAGCATCAAAAATACTTAGGAAAATGTATAATCAAAGAAGTATAAAACTCATACGCTGAAAACTACAAAATATTACTTGAGGAAGTTAAAACCTAAGTAAATGGAAAGATATCATATGTTCATAGACTGGAAGACTTAATATTCTTATCAAGGTGGCACTCTCCACGTTTATCTACCAGTTTAATTGCAGTCCCTACCAAAACCCCAGGTATCTTTCTTTTTTTTTTTTTTTTTTTTTGCAGAAATTGACAGAGTGATCCTAAAAGTCACGTGGAAATGCAAGGAAGCCAGAATAGCCAAACAACTAGAAAAAGAACAGAATTGGAGGACCCGTACCTCCCAATGAAAAAACCTAAAACAAAGCTACAATAATTAAAGTATGGTACTAGAATAAGTACACAGATATAGATCAATGGGATAGAATTGAGAGTCAAGAAATAAACCCTTAGATTTATGGTCAGCTGATTGTCAACAAGGGTGCCAGGCCAATTCAATGGAGAAAGAATAGTTTTTTTCAACAGGTGACGCTGAGAAAAACAGTATATTCATGTGCAAAAGAATGCAGTTGGACCTCCTGCTTTACAACGTCTACATCGAAGACCCGAACGTCTTAAGACCTAAATGTGTAAAACTCTTAGAAGAAATTATAGGAATAATTCTTCTTCATGACCACGGATTAGGCAGTGGTTTCTTAGAGGTGAAACCAAAACACTAGCAACAAAGGAAAAATAAACTGGGACCCAGCATTTCTACTCCTGCATATGAACTCAAGAGGAATGAAATTGTCTATCTACACAAAAGCTTGTACGTAAATATTCATAGGAGAATGATTTATAATAGCCAAAGAGTGGAGACAACTCAAGTGTCTATCAAGTGGTGACTCAACAAAATGTGATGTGTGCTTCCAATGAAGTAGTATTCAACCACGACGAGGAATGAAGTACTGATGCTGAAACATGGTTGAACCTTGCAAACATTATGCTAACTGAAAGAAAGCAGACACCAAAAGACCACGTACTTAATTCCATTTATAAGAAGTTTCCAGAACTGGCAAATCCATCGAGACACAAAGTAGATTTGTAGTTGCAGGGGGCTGGAGAGAGGCATGGGGAGAGACTGCTAACAGGATCTCCTTCGGGGGTGGAAAAATCTTCTAACTTACATTGTGGTGACGGTTTCACAACTCTTAAATATACTGAAATCCATTCAGTTCTGTTGTTTAAAAGAGTGTATTTTATGGTATGTGAATTGGATCTCAAAAAGATTTCACAATCTCTCTGTCTGCATTTCTTGTAGAGTGAGGCACTGCTGATTGTTCTTTCTCTTGGCTAATGCAGGGATCAGCAAATTTCTGTAAGGGGCCAGGTAATAAATCCATTAGGCTTTGCAGGCCATGTAGTCTCTCAGCTCTCTCAGTTTTGCAGTTGCAGTGCAAAAGCAGCCATAGACAATCTGTAAGTGACTAGGTGTGGTTGCGTTCCAATAAAACTTTATTTATAGAGTGCCAAAATTTCAATTTCACGTTGTGTTCATGTGTCGCCAAATAGTATTTTCATTGTCTTGTCCAACTGTGTAAAAATGTAAAAATCACTCTCAGCTTATGGCCTACAAAAAGCAGGTGGTCAGAAAGATTTGGCCTACAGGCTAGTAGTTTGCCAACCTCTGTGCTGTTGCTCCAAAAAGCTTTAAATACATGTTAGCAACTTCATTAGAAGAGGTATTATTCTTGTCCCTATTTCAAAGATGAGGCAGTTGAAAATTCCAGAGGCTGAGGCAAGTCCCCCAGATGTTGGTTGCCAGGGCTGGGCCTTGACTCTGTTGAGCTCCAGAACCTGTGCCAAGAAACCACCGTCTACCTGTCTGACCCATCTGAGTCAGTCAAGGCAGCCCAGACCCTCCTAGCTGTGCAGGTCACTGCTTGGTTCTCGGATTTGGCCTCCGCATCTGCCTGTTGCCATTCATTATCCTGCATCTTCCATTAATTCTGGAATGCCCACTTCCTTCACTCCCTTCTAGTACGCTTTTCCATACTGCTGAGCCAATACCCACATTGAGCTGGGGAAAAAACAAATCCGCCACCTTGCCTCACTTTCAGACTTTCCTCGTGACTCACTCCTTCTGGGAAGGCAATGCCTCGGCTACCTTTTGACCCTAAATCCAGCTGGAACTGAGTCCGCCTTGCTGGCTGCTGGGCTTTGCCTTGATCATCTGTCTTTCGGGAGGCAGATTAGCTGTGCATCATTTCAACCCTCTGCAGTAACAATTTTTTTTAGAGCCTTTTTGTTTCATTTAGTACCAAGTCCTTGGTTAGAACCTTCAAGGAAGTTAAAACCCCAGTGGCACCTTTTATTTAGGGATCACTCGCTTGCTCAGCCTCAGTCCTCTGTTCGCCTTTCCCACCTCCACCTGACATCCTGGGACACTTGGCAGACCTTCCCTCCATGGCTCAGGTGGGTGGGAGGCAGAGTCAGCAGGGGAGGTAATCTCTCTCACTTCTGTATCTCTGCGTGGCTGTCATTGCTACTATTCTGCACATGTTGCCACTGGGGAAAATGGGACACAATATAGTGGGTGTCTTCTCCCACCGCACTCTGTGTGGGTGGGAGGACCAACACCAAACCTTCATCATGTTGGGTTTGCATCATGGCACATTGAGAATGTGTTCAATGGTACTATGGATACTATGGAACCTTTTCCACAGAGTGCTTTGTAATGCCTCTGCTAGGATCTAGTTCATTTCTCAAACACCCATACATTTTTGCCCTTCATATGCAAGGATTTTATTCTGGAAGGTGTATTATGTGTGCTTTTCCAAGACAGAGCAACAAATACAAAAAAAAAGAAAGAAAGAAAGAAAGAAAAAGACCTGGTTTAGAAGTGTTTAAGTGATAAATGCAAGCTCTTTATGACTTATAATGTGGTTAAGAGTCCTTCAACTTAAGTACGGTCTCCATTCCTAGTAATTTGGACTGCGTGAAGTACTAAAATTCAGAGTCTGGGAGAAGATGACCCTGCCAGTCACTGACCAGGGTGACTGGGTGTGGAGGTGAAGCAATGGACCCTCTGAGCATTTGGGTAGGGGATGTTTAGGATAGGCAAATTGCATTGTTCTGCAATTCCCGGGTCACAAATGAATTATTGAGAATCCAGAAACAACTTCTTTGGCCTAAAATACTTAAAAAATATTACTTGTAGGAATTCTTTGGTTGTAAGGAATGGAGAGGAATTCTTTGGGATGTTTTAGAGTTGTATCTTGGAATCCATGGTGAAAGTGAAAACTGGAATCCTTCAGGATGTGAGGCACCTTTTCTCTGTGTCCCTCTTCTTTTGTCTCATTGTATTTTGACTGTAATAGCATTGTTCTTAACCCAAAGAGGCCTCTTCTAAAAATTTCTATATCAGCTAAACTAATTATATTAGAAAATATCACCAACTAAATAAATAAAACAAGGTTAAGCTTTTTGCTCATTATTTTTGAATAATTTATTCCTGGGCTCCCTACGATTTATTGAGGAATTGCAAGATACTGGAAAGTCTCTAATTAGGGAGTTTTAGAATAAACAGAAGTACAAACATTCATAGGAGTTAGATTTGAAGACAACTGCTTTTAACATACAGACCCACCAGGAAGTTAGCATCTTGGTGGGAGTTATTTACTATATGTTTTAGTTTGAACAGAGAACATGCACTCTGAGGATCTCAAAAGTGTTCTTATCCTTGTATAGTGAAGGAAATGTATGCAAGGCAAAGTGAATGTGGTATGCAGGGAGATCCAGGCACAGCTGCTGTTTGGCTTTGCTATTGGCTGCCATGTGGACTGTGGGCAAATGAACTCACCACTCTGTGAATGGCCCTTAGATAGGAAATCCTAAAAAGATCCCAGGACTTACAGCAGTCACACAGGAGATTGAGTCTTCAAGGGAACACAGTGCTGGAGAACACAGAGACACTTAGGTTAGCTAAAGAAGATGAAACATGAGGGTGGGCACAATGCTTCATACCTGTAATCTCAACACTTTGGGAGGCCAAGGCAGAAGGATCACTTGAGCCCTGGAGGCTGAGACTGGCCTGAGCGACATAGTGAAACCCCCATCTCTATAAAATAAAAAGAAACCAATCGGGCCAGGTGCGGTGGCTCATGCCTGTAACCCCAGCACTT
>NW_016107467.1:210767-236789 GCF_001604975.1 Cebus imitator | reverse complement strand
GTCTCCATTCCTAGTAATTTGGACTGTGTAAAGATGACCCTGCCGGTCACTGACCAGGGTGACTAGGTGTGGAGGTGAAGCAATGGACCCTCGGAGCATTTGGGTAGGGGTTGTATAGGGTAGGCGAGTTGCATTGTTCTGTAATTCCCGGGTCACAGATGAATTATTGAGAGTCCAGAAACAACTTATTTGGCCTAAAATACTTAAAAAATATTACTTGTAGGGATTCTTTGGTTGTAAGGAACGGAGGAGAATTCTTTGGGATGGTTTAGAGTTGTATCTTGGAATCCACGGTGAAAGTGAAAACTGGAATCCTTCAGGACACGAGGCACCTTCTCTCTGTGTCCCTCTTCTTTTGTCTCACTGTATTTTGACTGTGCTCTCCCTCTCTGCAAACCTCAAGGCAACTGTTAGTCTGCACATGGCCTCTCAGAACTGCCCCCAGGGGTCACCCTTGGTTTCTGAGGTTTTCAGAATTCTGTCTTATTCTGTCTGAATACTTAGTGTTCCTGATAGGAGCCTTGCTGTTGCAGGTAGCTAACAGACAAGACAGGGTGGAGGGGACGGGGAGGCGTTGTGGGTATTAGAAGGATCCTGGGATATCTTTAGGACTCTGGGATGCCACCATATCTCAGAGCGGGGCAGAACCAGGAATGGGAACCACCAGGAGCTTGAACAAAGCCCTCTAATTTCTCATCCCTGTTTCTTTCTTTTCTTTTGGGACAGAGTCTCCCTCCGTCACCCCGTCTAGAGTGCAGTGGTGCGACCGTAGCTCACTGCAGCCGTGACCTCCCCCGCTCAAAAATCCTACCTCAGCCTCCCAAGTAGCTGGGACCACAGGTGCATGCTACCATGATCAAGCTAATATTTCACGTTTTTTATTAGAGATGGGTTTGTGCCATGTTGCTCAGGCTGGTCTTGAACTCCTGGCCTCAAGTGATGCACCTGCCTCAGACTCCCAAAGTGCTTGGATTACAGGCATGTGCCACCATGCCTTACTTCATCCTGTTTCTGGCTGTGTATCTCTGCTTTGCCCCTGGCTCTCAGCGGACTCGCGCCTCTGCTTCTTAGGTCATGACCTGCTTGCCCTAAATTCTGAGTGGACTTGTTAAGTTCCCCTCCAGTGAAATCACATCTTACCTGAAGGTTAGGTTCTGAAGTTAGCATATGAGATGAAAATTGCTTATGGTTAAAATGTCCTTTCAGAGCCCTGGAAGTCACCAGTAAGCAGGGCGAGATGCGCCCGGTCTATGGGGCATGTGGGAGCAGAGACCCACTAAGGGAACATGGGATTTTCCGTTCCTTTTGCTCCCGGGCATTTGCTCATCATTTGTACTATTACCAAATGCTCTTCCCTTCCCTCCTCCGAGTATTCATAGGTGTCTTTGTGCTCCTTAAGCTTGAGTACATTGTGATTTCACTAGATTACACTCCCAATTTCAAGTTCAGTGTGAAGAATGTAGAGGTTCTGGTTGGCCTACCCTGGGCCACGTATGTGTCCCTGGTAGGTGAGCTCTGGCTCAGAGTGACCAACTATGTTCAGGAAATGCTCATGCTTTTAAATTAAATTTGCAAAAATAAGAGGCAGACTTGGAACAAACAATGAGAATGCGACCTAGAAAAGTAACGGTTGGAATATGGTCTCCCTGGCTGTGGTAAGCCCTTAAATATAGTTTTCCAGGGTCTGCATAGAGTCACCCATGGACCACTGTTGAAATGCAGATTTCTCAACCTCATCCAACCCCACTCTGGCTCTGTCCCATCCTCTAGAGGTTGAGCCAGAGATCTGCATTCTCAAGTAAGCGAGCCAGATGAATCTTACCCACACTAGTAACTTTGTAAGAATTACTGCTTGTAAGAGGAAGATACTGGGCTGTTTCAACTACATTTGAAGTGAAGCTTTTTAATTCTAGTGAGAAGTGGAGTTGACTCTTGAATTGTGGGTGTCCACTTACACGTGGATTTTTCTGACCACATGCAGGGCGAAAATTCATCATCAGTGAATGAGAAACCGGTGTATAGTGAGAGCCTTTGAGGGTTTTTATATTTTTATTTTTTTGAGACAGAGTTTTACTCTTTTTGCCCAGGCTAGGGTGCAATGGCGTGATCTCTGCTCACTGCCACCTCTGCCTTCCAAGTTCAAGTGATTCTCCTGCCTCAGCCTCCTAAGTAGCTGGGATTACAGGCGTGTGGCATCACACCTGGTTAATTTTGTATTTTTAGTAGAGACGGGTTTCACCATGTTGGCCAGGATGGTCTCAATCTCTTGATCTCATGATCTCCGGCCTCGGCCTCCCAAAGTGCTGGGATTACAGGCGTGAGCCACCACACCCAGCCTATGTTCCTTCTCTTTTTTGAACAATTGGGCTTTCTGAAACACCAAGGCCTAGGGCTTTTTCTGTATTCATTTTGGGTTGCAGTCACCTTAAACCCATTTTTGAGGAAGGTAAGTTCCAAAGAAATGTTGAGTTCTGTTATTTTTTCTTGTCTTTCTTGAATCTCTCTGGAGGGTTGCATCATAGTGGCTGAAGACTCATTATTCATTCAACAAAAGAATAAGATGGAGATTAAAACTTGTCTGGAGGATGTTTTGAGTGTCATTCCAATCTTTTCTATTGCCACCTTTAAAACACCTGAAAAATAATTCTGCAGAATTAAAGAGTGAGGGGAAGGATTTGAAATTTTTCACAGAACAACCATGGGGTTGGGGGCTTCAGCTTTCCACACAGTCGAAAATCTGGTTGTAATTTAGGATTCCCCAAAAACATAACGATGAGAGCTTAGTGTAGAACAGAAACCTTCCTGGTAACGTGAACAGTCAATTAATACAATTTTGTATGTTCCATGTACCTTCTATTGCTGTATTCTGACAATAAAGTAAGCTAGAGGAAACAAAATGTTATTAAGAATATCATAAGGAAGAGAACATATATTTACTCTTCATTAAGTGGAAGTGAATCATCATTCTTTACACTGAGTAGGCTGAGAAGGTGGAGGAAAGGGAGGGGCTGGTCTTGCCTGCACAGGGGTGGCAGGGGTGGAAGAAAATCCTCATATAAATGGACCTGTGCAGTCCCAACCCATGTTGTTCAAGGGTCAACTGTACGTACTATGAGATTGCATCTTGCCTAATTAACAGTTGAGAAATGTTGAAGTTATGTGGTATTTTTATTTCATATTAAGAAAGTCAAAAATATTTTTGTAGCAGTTGAGTTCTTACTGGCCGCTGCAGAAGTATTTGTTAGAACTTGTATGGTAACCCTACCTTCTGGTAGATTCTGAACTCTTTCTTTCTGATTGCATGAGCAAGATGTATCAACCAGGGTCCTCTGCTTTGATTTGGATTGTTTGATTATGACTCATATTTGTTTCCTTCAAGGACGAAGTGTGTATACCTCAGTAGATCCTGTTCTCCCCTGAAAATGTATGCTTAAAAACAAATCATGAAGTTACTGCTAGACATGTGGTTGGAGTGGCCAGTGTAAACCTAGTTGTTGCTTAAGGCACTTTCTGTTCTCTGTGGAATAGAAGGGCGGGGCAGGTGGGGAACTGGGAGAAGCAGCTTCCCTTTGCTTTTCCTGCCAAATTTAGTTAAAAAAGAAAAAAAAAGAAAGGAGGCCCCACCTTGTCTTCATCTCCTCTCTGCACAGTGGGGCATGGATTGGGAGGAGATCTTGGCAACACTGCAAGTTTTATTATTTTTAAAATTTCCTACCTTAAGGAAACTCACACTGACACCAAATTAACTTTTTTAAAAAAAAGCATTCCACTAGGACCTGTCTTGCCAACAGTTTTGGGTAAAACACTGAAGGTAAGATGACAGGGAGAGTATTTGGTTTGTGGGACCATCCACTTTTGGGTGTTTGAGTAACTTCATTAATAGTTTTTTTGGGCCAGCACGGTGGCTCATGCCCATAATCCCAGCACTTGGGGAGGCCAAAGTAGGCGGATGGATTCAGCTCAGGAGTTGGAGACCAGCCTGGGCAATATGGCAAAAGCCCATCTCTACAAAAAACAAAAATTTGGGTGTAGTCGCTGGTGCACATTTGTAGTTCGGCTACTCCGGAGGCTGAGATGGGAGGATTGCTTGAGCCCAGGAGGTGGAGGTTGCAATGAACTGAGATCACACCACTACACTCCAGTCTGGGCAACAGAGCGAGACCCGGTTTCAAAACAAAAGAATTATTTTCGGCCGAGTGTGGTGGCTCATGCCCATAATCCCAGCACTTTGGGAGGCCCAAGGCGGGTCAATCACGAGGTCAAGAGATCGAGACCATCCTGGTCAACATGGTAAAACCCCATCTCTACTAAAAAATACAAAAATTAGCTGGGCATGGTGGCGCACACCTCTAGTCCCAGCTACTCAGGAGGCTGAGGCAGGAGAATTTCTTGAACCTGGGAGGCGGAGATTGCAGTAAGCCGAGATCGTGCCACTGCCCTCCAGCCTGGCGCCTGGTGACAAAAGTGTCTAAAAAAAAAAATAATAATGATTTTCTTTGCTGTGCCAGGTGATAGAGGAACTTTTGCAAGAAAGGAAAAAAAGGCTGCCTATTAAGTCAATGGAAGCCTGTAGGACTTGAGATTTCATTGAAATAAATGATAGGAATGGTAGAATCAAGTATATGGAAATCACATAAATGACAGTCAGTTTCTTTTCAGCATTCTGAAATGGTGGGGTACACAACGCATATAGTTGGGCTACAAATTTCATGTGTCCTCCACTTACCTACATACTAAGTTAGGAAGATACAAACTCTTGGGTCTACAGGATGCTGTGATTGAAGAATCTATCTATCTGAACACGCATGCGTTCCCAGTTAAGCCATGTCCATGTAGGTTTCAACTTGTTGGCCCATCCCAAACACCTTTGGCTTGAAGATTGTTACCTTTACCTAGTCAGAAATGATAAATCATTCCTTGCCTAAACCATTGCACTGGAGATAACTGTGCAGTTGGGGCAGCAAAAGGAGAAAAAAAAGATGGTCATGAGAACATTGGCTGATGTGTATTCTCCTCTCACTCCTAACGAGGCCTTTTTTGTTTCCTCATTTGTTTGTTTCTTTCCTTCCTTCCTTCTTTTCTTTTTTTTTTCTTTTTTTTTGGTCCAATTTGTTCCTCAAGCAGACCACCCCTATTTAAACCAGGCGGACTGGCAGTATATTGATCTAAGGACTTTTCCTGTGGAGGGTCCCAGTTTCTTCCTGTAGAACAGTAGTAGTCTGCAGCTGTACCTGGAGCCAGGCAGATAGCCGAGTGGCTTCTTGCCGTGAGCTGCTGCCGGGCAGCTGCCTGTGTTGGTGGAGATGGCAGGCCTCTTCCGAGTGTCCTTGGCAGTTTATACCTTTGTAATTCCCATCTCATCAGGGTCCAGGGATTGAATCCTAAGCCTGGATTTGAACCGATATCTCCTACTTTGCGTGAGCATTGTGCTCAGCCCTGGACCCGGAAGAAATTATGTTTATTTATGTGTGTCCCTCCTCAGAGGTGGAGATAGTGGAAATAAGGAACAAAGATTTTATTCACACCTGAACTCAGATTTAAACATAAGGAAGTGAGAAACAGGTTTATTAATAGCTGTGCTGTTGTTGCTGTAGGAAGAATCTTGATTTACAAAATTATGATCTATTTCCATTTCCGCGGTGGGGGCCCATGTGAGGGCAGAATGGGAAAGTTAGTACAAGTTAACTGAGCCTTTCTTTTTTCCCCTTTTCTGGATGGGGTGGGGGGAGGCTTTCTTCAGGTTTTGATTGACCTCTATATGCAGCCTGAAATCACATGGCCTTGGGTTCAAATCCTAACTTCGCTAGGGCATGACACATCTTAGCTAAATTGCCTACTCTTTGTTTTCTAGTTGTAAAACTGGAAAAATCACACCTGCCTTGTTGTCATGATAGTTAAATGAGATAGTGCTTAGAAAGGGCTTAACACAGTATGTGCAACATAATTACTGATTTTGTGAGAAATGACCTATGAGATACAATACCTCTGATATGTCAGTTCCTCTTCAGATAGGGAGTGAACAGTACAAAAACTTCCTCATGCTACACTCTCCACACAGAACACTTACAGTCACCACAGTGTGTAGGGGGTTTCTTTCACACTAACTGTCTTCGTTCACTTTGTGTTGCTCTAACAGAATCCACACACCAGATCATTTATAAAGGAGATAAATTTCTTTCACTTCTGGAGGCTGGGAAGGTCAGGATTGAGGGGCTGTACCTGACGAGGGCCTTTTTTATAATCACATGGCAGAGGGCATCGCATGGTAGGAGGGTATGCCTGAGAGCAAAAGAGGGCTGAGCTCGATTCTGTAACAGCCCCACTCTCAATAGTGAACCCACTCCCGAAGTAACAGGGTTAATCCATTCATGGGGTAGAAGCCTGATGACCTCATCACCTCTTAAATGGTCCCAGCTCTCAACACTGTTGGATGGGGGATTTAGTTTCTACACATAAACTTCGGGAGACTCATTCAAACCATAGCACTAACCACTTGTCCAACAGCAGCTGGGTGTCCCGTAATTCAGTTCATCTACCTGGAGATGGCATCAGATCCCTCAGGTTAAGACCTCAGGCCCACAAGACTGCCCTGACTTTGGACGCAGGTGCCATGTTGTCACCTGTGCTTCTGACCCACCAGCTAGAAATTGGAAGTTCCCATGACCCCCTCCTTGGATTCAATCATTAATTAGAATGGTGTATACAACTCTAGGAAACACTTAGGTTTACTGGTTTGTTATAAATAGTATTGCGGTATTACCTCAAGGATACTGATGAAGAGCCAGACGAAAGACAGTCACAGGACAAGATATGTAGGAAGGGGCAAGGAGATTCCATGCCCTCTCTGGAGGTGCCAACCCCAGGAACCTGCACACGTTCAGCATTCAGAAGCTCTCCAAATCTTGTCCTTTTGAGTTTCTATGGACGCTTCATTATGTAGGCATGATTGATGATATCTTTGGCCATTGGTGATCAACTCAGCCTTCAGCCCTTCTCCCCTCCCTGGAAATCAGAAGCTGGAGGTCAGAGGCTGGAGCTCAAAGTTCCTACTCTGCCATCATGTAACTGGTTTCCCTGGCAACCAGCTCCTCCATCCTGAGGCCTTGCTGGAGTGCCCAGCCATGGCATACAGAAAGACACCACTTTGGAGTTTCCACGGTTTTTAAGGACTGTGTGCCAAGAAACAAGGGGAGAGACCAAATATTTTTTTCTTACTATGTCATAGGAAGTTTGATGCAATTTTTCGAAGAGGGCAAAGAGACTTGGGTGAGATAACACACTACAATAGTACTTTCTTTCAAATTTTGACTCAAATTGAACTATCAACATGAAGAGAATATTGTTGTCGCTAATATGCATGTGAAGTATTGACACATACTAACAGGCTTCGGTGAATGTAAGATAAAACCCTTCCTCCGATCCTCAAACTGAAAATTTTTTGTGAAGTCACATCAGCAGAAAAACTAAATCATTAGATCAACGGGCAGGAGTGTGCTTTTGCAACCTAGCTGAGTTAGAGTTGGATGTCAGGAGGTTTGACTTGGTTTTCTTTTTATTCATCACAGAAAAGCCTCCTGTATTGAATGCTAAGGTGAGCCTTATAGATAGAGTACACCAGTTAGTTGGTGCAAGGTTTTGCCTTATATGGCAGTCTCTTTCAAAACCAGAGGTGTTTCTTAGTTTAGCATTACTAAGTTAAACATTTCATAATCGCTGTTCCTTGAATATACTTAATACTTCAAGACTGTCTTAGAAATCAGCTAGTAAAGAATACCCCTTTGTTTTCCTTCTTTCATACCTACCCCCCACCTTCAGGCCAAAGCTGTGGCTTTTAAGCTCTGGGTGAAATGATCCACTCTTACTTGTTTGGGGTAAGCTATCTCAAACGTCACATGTTTTGTTTGACTTCTTCCCATCCTCCTCTCTTTTTCTTATGCAAGTAGTCCAACCTCCTTATTAATTTTGTTTATCCAAGTCAAGTGTTTCTTCAAAACATAAATGAGTCCGCATCATCAACTTCAAATTAATCTGTGACCTCTGCGTTCCCTGACAATACAGGAATGGAACGCCGGCAGTCCACATCCTTTGATATTGTGAATAATTTTTGAGGACATTAGAAGGTCAAACATTATTTATTATTTCTCTGAGTTTGCTTGATGGCAATCACAGCTCTGTGGAAGTCAATCAAGTCTCTTGATAATTCTGTTTAGGCAGTATATAATTAGGCGTTTAAAATTAGTTAAGTGCCTGTTTTGCTATGCATTTCACATTCTCTTTGGAAGACATGTTTACCAGATGACTTTGGGGACATCTTTTACTTGAGCTTTCTTTTTTTTCCACTGAGCCAAGAGTTTGAAAGTTAGGGAATTCTTTCTACTTGTATTACCTGTTTGTCAGCAATTTACTGGAGTTGTTTTTGTTTAACACTGAATAAGTGCCGGGAGGTGTAAGCACAAACATGTTTTCATAAAGAGAACAAAAAAGAAGCCACAATAGTGCCTGCATTGTTGGGGATCTGTATTTTTAGGTGTGTGAGTGTTCCTTAAGAAAACACTAAACCACCTCTATACAAAGTCTCTTTGCTTTTTTCCTGGCATCTTGATGTCCTGTAGACACCATAGTCTTTCTCTTTGAATGACCCAAAGTCTGTATCATTATTGCAGAATTGCCATCTGAACATTAAAACGTGGGATAGGGATCAAATAAATATGGCAAACTGTAATTTTAAAGGAAACCAATTTATTTGAAATCAGAGTGTATGTAGACAGGACAGGATGAACTGTTTAAAAGGGCAATTTTTGATTCTTAAACAACAGGCTTCCCTTTGGTGTCTGATTTTGAATCCTTTGTAACCAGCATCACACAAGCATATATTTTTGTTTGTTTGTGGTGTTCCCCCCTCCCCGTCCCGCCTGCCATTGTACAGGTTGCCAGGGGGAAACAGATAAAAAAAAAATCTTATACTTAATTATACTCTAAGGAGCAGGTGACCAGATGCTGGTTACCCTCTGCCCCTCTCATTTTAGTCATGAATGGCAATGGATGGAGTTGAACTTGAACCTAGGCCTGTGTAGACCTTGAGCATTTGTGCTGTGTTTATACCTTTTGGCATAATCTGAACTTTTTGGGTGAGAGATCATCTCATCAAACCTCTAGCTTGGTTGTGGAATTGAAGTAGTGATGGGTTTTAAGGACTTTGTGAGGGCCACCTAGCTTGGGAGCAGATCTCATCACAGGGCCCCACCTAGTCTACTGGGTGAGAGAGTGAGCTTCTGGAAGGCAGGGCTCTGTCTGTCCTGATTTTGAACTCATTGGTCTTGCTGGGGATGCTTGAGAGAATCATTAGCCATTGTTAACTTAATTATTCTTTGCTGCTTCTTGCCCTGGAGTTGCCTGACAGTCACAGATCACCTGTTGCTGTTTTGACTTGCTGCTCTGCTGTGAAATTGAGGGCACAGCTTGCCTGGCTCAGGGGGCAAGTAGGGGCTAATACCCTGCCTGTGTTCTTATTTTTAGGCCCTGGGCCCTGCCTGCATCAGCCTGGAGGAGGAAGAGTCTTTACGATTTTGTCCTGCATATACAGTAGTGCCCTCTGCTCACCAAGCCATGTAGGGCTACCTCTCTGCAGAGGGGAACTTTTTTATTCTTTCCTTTTTTTTTTGAGATGGAATTTCACTCTTGTTGTCCAGGCTGGAGTTTTGTGGCGCGATCTTGGCTCACTGACTTCCGCCTCCTGAGTTCAAGTGATTCTCCTACCTCAGCCTCCTGAGTACTTGGAATTACAGGCATGCACCCCCATACCCAGCTAATTTTATATTTTTAGTAGAGATGGAGTTTCTCCATGTTGGTCAGGCTGATCTCAAACTGCCAAACTCAGATGATCCACCCACCTCAGCCTCCCAAAGTGATGGGATTTACAGGCATGAGCCACCAGGCCTGGCCAGGAACTTTTTTCTAGTTCATACAAATGCATGGGTGGGATGGCTGAGGGTTGGCAGTGATGCAGTACACTCCCACAGTGCCACATTCAGAGAAGATTCTTAATAAGCACTGATTAAAATGTAAGACCCTAAAATGACTCATTTGCTTCTTAGAGCCCGGTTTCTGCTTCGGATGGAATTCCCTTACTATATTAATGTTTGTCCCAGTTTTTATTTCTTGTAGGTTTCAATAAGATGTGTAGTTTGGTTAAGACTGTTACTGACTGCATCTTTCAGCGGGGATTGTTTGTATTTGTTAAGGTAGTTTTAAAAGATATCCCTGGCAGAGAATGTCCACTTTGTCCACAGAGAGACAGATTTAGGCCTGAACTCTGCATTCTGACTGCATATACATATTCCTGGGATCTATAGGTGAGGCAGAAGGAAGGGGCTGGCCTTGGGAGTTTTAGCTCATCATGTATCAGTGTAGCCATAATTTGGGTCATTGTGTTCACCAGCATCGTAGCGAGTACTCTTATTTATGTATGTGTTTATTTATTTATTTATTATTTTGGAGACGGAGTCTTGCTCTTGTTGCTCAGGCTGGAGTGCACGATCTCAGCTCACCACAACCTCTGCCTCCCAGGTTCAAGTGATTCTCCTGTCTCAGCCTCCTGAGTAGCTGCAGGCATGTGCCACCTCACCCAGCTAATATTGTATTTTTAGCAGAGACAGGGTTTCTCCGTGTTGATCAGGCTGGTCTCAAACTCCTGAGCTCAAGTGATCTGCCTCCCTCCGCCTCCCAAAGTGCTGGTTTACAGGTGTGAGCCACCACGCTCAGCCATATGTGTTTGTTTATTTAGAGACAGAGTCTCCCTCTATTGCCCAGTCTGTTGTGCAGTGGTGTGATGTTGGCTCACTGTAAACTCTGTCTCCGGGATTCAAACAATTCTCCTGCCTCAGCCTCCCAAGTAGTTGGGATCACAGGCCCCCACCCCCATGCCCGGCTCATTTTGTTTCTGTATTTTTAGTAGAGACACGGTTTCACCATGTTGACCAGGCTGGTCTCAAACTCCTGACCTCGAGTGATCCACCCGCCTCAGCCTCCCAAAGTGCTAGGATTGCAGGTGTGAGCCACTGAACCAGGCCAGTACTCTTATTTTTAAATGAATAATTTTTTATATTACCTGATTTTTAAAAAATGTGAATCATACACCAAAAAGAAACTTTCCATGAATTATTTTAATTAGAAAATGAATCACTTGCCATAAGAAGGTGATGATAAAAGTAAGTAAATATAAGAGCCTCAGCAAGATTATGAAATAAGGGAAGGCTGAAGAAGAAGGAAGATGGTGAGGTCTTTCTCATTCTCCCTGTGG
This sequence comes from Cebus imitator, assembly GCF_001604975.1. Taxonomy (NCBI): domain Eukaryota; kingdom Metazoa; phylum Chordata; class Mammalia; order Primates; family Cebidae; genus Cebus; species Cebus imitator. Next base: position 225,490 of record NW_016107467.1, on the reverse strand, counting down.
GTTCACAACCTTGTGGAGACCTTCATTCTCAGCGTGGACCAGAGCTCTCAAAGGTGGTGGTCTGTAAGAATCACTTGGGAGTTTTAGAACAATTTGACTTCCTAGGGCCACAGATCCCGTTGATTCCGAAAAAGGACTTGAAATCTATATATGTTTTTTAAAGTTCCCTCAGTGATTGCCCAGCTAGTAAAACCACTGCCTTTTTTTTCATCTGAAATTAGTGGAAATTAGGGAATTTCTTAAAAATAGATTCACATAGTTTGTAGCAGCCCATAATCTCCGTTTGCTCTCTTTAGACATGCAGGAATAGGCGTTTCATTCAACGCTGTGTTTCCTTTTATTCCTAAAGCTAATTTTTTTTTTATCCACACCAGTTTGGGCGAAATTATGTATCACTTGTGATAATTCATTTTAAAAAATCCTGAGCTGTGTGGCGCACTTTCATGAAAATTCATTTAGATAAAATTAGATATTATTGTTTAATGAGGTGGCATTTCAATTTGGACCCTGCATCAGGCATATACCAAGAGTTTTTTATGGAGGAGTTAGGTTCATTTGAGTAATAAAGGCTGAATCATGGGGGCTTTAATTCCTAATCGCTGTGAGGATTGTTATCCGTGGGATGTGAGCTGTCTTAGTGGTATTCAATCAAGTGTCCACTTAGCCATGACTGGAAGTAATTGCTCCCAAGTGGGCTGCACGGTGACCTGTTAATACTCACTTTGACCCTGTGACCTTGTCTGCCCCATTGTTTAGGATTTTATAGCAGGCGAGTCTGCATTTCTGTGGGGTCAAGTAGATATCTTGAGGTCAAACATTTTCTGATTACTGCCTAGTCCACACTGTAAGTCCACCAGAAGCTGTTGCATTGTTAATAGTCATTGCTTTGTAGCGGAACATGAACAGTTTGAAAATTGTCTTCCTAGCCTGCATGTAAACAGTTTAATATTTTACGGAAAGAAGTTCATCTTGTAAATTAGGTATGAATAATACATTTGTAATTACTCCTTGTGTCTTTAAACACTTGTGTCTTAATTGGCTTGCTTTTTTTTTTTTTAAGATGTATTTGCATTTGCTAGCAAGTTAAAATTAACTCCTGTAGAAACCCAGCAACTAAGTGAGGACAGAGCATCGCAGGCCCCTCTGGTTCTGCTAGACTTGAAACTTGATTGAGTTTTTGGAAGGTGCATTCATTCTTTATTTTTATTTCTTTATTTTTTGTTTGTTTTTTTTGAAACAGTGTCTCCCTCTGTCTCCCAGGCTGGAGTGCAGTGGTTTTGATCTTGACTCACTGCAACTTCCGCCTCCCGTGTTCAAGCGATTCTCCTGCCTCAGCCTCCCTAGTGGCTGTGGGTTACAGGCGTACACCACCATGCCCAGCTAGTTTTTGTATTTTTACTAGAGATAGGATTTTACCATGTTGGCCAGGATCATTCATTCTTTCTTTTAAACATTTGTTTCTCACTGGAGAGTGAGGCCATTCAGCAGGAAACAAATGTGTTTGCTGTGCCTTCTGGAAAAGTGTCTGTCCCATCACTCACTGAATTGAGGTTGTTTCTTGTTTTTTCCCCCGTTTTTATTTCATGGCACAGTGTTACTTTGTGTTTCTGTCTGTCGGCCGGTAATATACATTGCTTTTTCCAGTAGTTACGTGGACACATTCTCTCATCTCCATGATGAGTCAAGTAATCCAAGCCTGCTGTACCTCTCTCTGCTTTGTGGGTAAAACTGGCTCTGCCCTCCCTTGAGTTTCGCAGAATTATAAAATGGGGTTGAGAGAAGGAATTAAACTTGAAAGGTGAATTCAGTCATATCTGAAATCATTTTAGGGTCCTCTGAGTCATTTTAGGGCCTCTTCTCACTGTATCCATGCCTTATCTCACTCTTGCCCCATTCACACAATGGATGTTTTACAAACGCCTGTGTGGAAAAGTACAGCTAGGAAGAAAAACAGAAGAAAATATACCATTAGAAAAGGTGGCAAAGAGTGAATAGAATGCCTCCTAAGGTAACTCAGGATGTCCCCCTAAAATAAAATGCTTATGAAGAAAACTTAAGTGGCTCTTCCTACTATTTGGAATGTATTATTCAAAACAATCTATTGGCATCTTGGCTGCTCCTTCTTGATCTAAGTCTGAAATACTTTTGTACAATTTGTCGTAAGAGAGAAAGCCTTAAGAGCCCAAAAATAGAGGGTCACTGTTTATCACAGCTTCAGCAGTGGGGCCCATCCCACTGAGGAAGCACATAGCTTGCTACGTAAAGTATTGTCCCCCTGCCTCTGGCTTAACAGAAATTTGCTGTCTTATGTTTCTAGAGCCAGGAAGTCCAAGATGAAGGTGTCAGCAGAGTGGATTATTTCAGAAAGCTGTGAGGGAGACCGTTTTAGGCCCTTTACTGCCTCAAGCTTGGCAGTGGCTGGCAGTCGTTGCCGTTCCTTGCCTTGTAGGAGCGTTGCCTCAGTCTCTACCTTAATCTCCTTGTGGTGGCTTTCTGTGTGTATGTCTGTGTCCCAGTTTCCCCTTTTGATAGACACTAGTCCTATGGATCAAGGTCCCACTCCACTTCAGTATGACCTCATCTTAACTAATTACATCTACAGCGATCATATTCCAAGTAAGGTCACATTCTGATCCATCTGCTCTTTTCACTCAGTTCATGTAGTTGAATTCAGAAAAGTTAAATCTGTAAGTGCTACAGCTCCTCAGAATATTATGGAATAGAGTGCAAAAATCTCTGGGAATTTGAAAGGAAAACCATAGGAAAGAGACATGGTAGTGTCTCTCTTGACTTTGTGGTAGGCCCATCCCAGCTTGAGACCACCACATTCTCTGTTGGTGCAGACATCAGACAGATATGCAGTAGGTGGGCCCAAGTCATAGGTCATATTTTTTTTTTTTCAATATGAAATCAATGCATGACTGGCAAAGGCTGGCATCGGCCCAGAATGGTCTGTGTTATGGTCTCAGTCTTAAATCTCTGTAGCGCCACCTGCTATATTTGAGTCACTTGATGTGAATTTTATTTATCCCTCAATGAATCTGGGAGGTGGCCAGTGCCTTTTCTACCTTTTAAGAATGAAGACACCAAGAACTGGGGAAGTCAATTCCCTGGCGTAGGTCTCATGGCTAATTCAGGATTGGAACTCAAGCCTTTCTGAACCCAGAGCCTGTTTTCTTTCTGGCTCTTTGGCTCTGACTTATTAAGTGCCCCAGTCTCCTATCTTCTCTTGGAAAACACCATCACAGGAAAAGGAATCTGGTGGTATTTCCTGTCTTTGGGTCTGTCTGTCTGTCTCTCTTTTTAAGCAGAGTAGAGTTTACCCTGAGAAATAGGAATATTATGAAAAAACAAGTTTCTCTAGATCGGATGTGCCAACATGGACAGACGAGCCCAGGGACCCTTGCCTCTGTCATTGGACAGCTGCCCACGGGGAGCACAGCGTTTCTGGTGCCAGTGTCTCTCTCGGAACTCTTGGCAGGCCCAAGGATATACTTGCAATTGCTGGTGCGTAGTGTTTGGGATGTTTGTATGTGGCTGTTTTTTATTTTGGTTTTATTATCTGCCCTTTGCGGTAGTAACTCTGGCACCATTTCTTGCTGTTTGGATGTTCTGTGACTTTCAAGCAAAGAGATCTGAAAATGTACCAAATCAGCGGGTTTCATAAAAAGTTTGGTGCATCAGAGCCAAGGCCGAGGTTTCTTGGGCCATCAGTGATGTGCTTAAATGTCCTCTGGGCCTTTCCATGAGCAGTTCCCCCTGCCTAGGAGGATACAGACTCCAGAGCCAACAGGAGCAAGCAGACAGCCTGATCCTGTTGTTGCTGTGGGAGGAACATTAGTTTTATGTGGCTACATCTCCTCTCCTCATATCTTCCAAAGAAACCAGAAAACTCAAATTAACAAATGCTTAATCTTGATTATTAAGTGTTGGAAATGGAGTAAAAATAAAGTCTATCTAGTCTTGCCTAAGCAAAACACATCTTTGGACCACATTTGGCTCTCAGGTCATTGATTTGCAATTTTAGGCTTAGAACAGAGCCTCTGCCCTTCACCCCGGTCCTTTTTTTTTTTTTAAGACAGCATCTCACTCTGTTGGCCAGACTGGAGTGCAGTGGTGTGATCTTGGCTCAGCCACAAGCAGTTCTCCTGCTTCAGCCTCCCAAGTAGCTGGGATTAACAGGCACTTGCTACCATGCCTGGCTAATTTTTATATTTTTAGTAGAGACGAGGTTTTCCATGTAGGCCAGGCTGGTCTCGAACTCCCTACCTCAGGTGATTCACCTGCCTCAGCCTCTCAAAGTGCTGGGATTACAAATGTGGTCTCTGTCATCTTCATGGAGCATGGCTTTTTCCCCATTATGTCCATGGTCTTGGCACCTAGTAGATGCACACTGAGTGATTGCTCAGTGGATACTGAGTGGAATTCGGTGGGAGGGAGAAACGTCCTCATTTCTCACTTGGTGTATTTTTTTTTCTACTCTGATTTGCATATGTGCGGCTCCATGTGGGTGTCAGGGAGTTAGGTCATCCTTTTGTTCTCAGATGGCAACTGTCGTTGCTGATTATGCTTTGTGACTTTACCTGAGGTACTTTAGAGAAAAAAATGTCACAGAAATTTCAATTGACTTGTCAGTGCCAACCTGTTTTGTCTCCTAGAGGCTAAGTGAAGACACAAGACCGACAGGTTTCTGATACACACTGTTCTCAGCATTCTGGGTATGCCTGACTTAACTCATTCTTTTGCTGAACATTGTAGATCTGAAACTGTTTTCTCGAGGGCAGTCTCCCACTGACATTTTTAGGGCAACTGGAATAGTGTTTTGTTGCTGTTCTGGGAACTGTGGGGGAAAGGCCCCCTTATATCCTTGTAAAAATGTCCTCAAATCTAACCCTAGTGACAGACGGGACTATTTCTAATGAGCCGCCAAGTGGTTCTCATCTGATATAATTCTGCAAGGATTCCTGTGGAGTTGCACAAGATGGGCTTTCCCTTGTATTTGGAATGAGAACATTTAAAGGGGTCAGCCAGTTTCATGCTGGGAAGTCATTCTGCACATATGCTAAGAAATGGATATATGTTTTTAAAAAATGTGAACTCTCTCCCGTCATTGGAAAGGAATGTAAAATGATCTATTTTTCAAAAAGGTGTAGAAATTGATGAGGCAAACAGAAGTCTATGAGTGGTTCATTTACAGGTTAGAAGAGAACATGTTCTGTGTTTCAGACACTCATAATAAGATGAAGAAATGTCCCAAGATAATTGGGGAGATGCGTTGAGTTAATAGGGAATGGTATGTGTGTGCTGATGCACTTTCTTTTCTTCTTTCTTCCTGTATGTCTGCCTGTCTCTTTTTCTTTTGCTTTTTTCCCCCTGTACCTTATGGTAGAAGTTTGTCTAATTTTATTTTTTAATCCAAAGATTATTGGTCACCTACTTGATCCTTACTTGGAAAACTGGGTCCCAAGAGTGTCTTGGCATGTGTTTGCCTCAGTCAACACGGCCCCTTTATGGGAGACATTGCATTCAGCAGGGACTGGCCCCCGCATTTATGGGAAAGCATTTCAGACTCTGGAGAGAACAAAGCATTTGCTTACATCCCAGTGCAGCCGGTCAGCACCTTTATAGAGATTTAGCAGCAAGCGAATGACACTTTGTCATTTAAAGTACTTATTCCACAGTATCATTCTTGTGTAAACACACTGAGGGAAGAATTTAGGTTTTGGTTTGTTTCTTTGAGGCATGCCAAAGACCGAGTTTTGAATTTTTTTGTGGTTGGGGGGCGGGGGGAGCCAAAGCGTAGAATTAAATTTACTCCAACTTAGGTAAATATACAGATCAGTTGCATGGGACCAGAGAAACCATGGGAAGACAATGCCCAGGAAGGTGGGGTGAGTGAGTAGAGGTGTGGTCTTATAAAATGGTCTGCGTCTTCCCCAGAGAATGCTAATATACTTACCAGATAGTTAGGAGACTCTGTGCTTTGGCATATGAACTAGGAAGAGGTGGGTTAGAGGCGGCTGATCTTCATGGCAGAGAATAAGGGCTTAACATGACATCTGATGTACAGTACTTTTCTGTAATGATTGTACTGTGTAAAGTCTCCTCGGTTTTACCTTTCATGGGGTCCGCAGCTTTCTAGGCAGTTCATGCAATTTCCTGCTCACACATTATTTTATCTCCTGCTATGTAGCCACCTTTGTATATGCAGGAGCCCTGCCAGTTCCTTCTCCTCATTGTGTCCTCTGATGCATTTCATAGTGTCTGGCATCCAGTTAGAAGTTCATCACATGTGGATAGAATGGCTTATAAGGCCACAGGGTGTATTAGCCAAGGAAATGCTAGCTGCTGTAACAAACCTGCAAATGTTTCATGACTCAAACCCAACAGGTGTTTTTCTCCAAATTGGCAGGGCCTCTCTTGCAAGCATTGTTTCAGGTACCCTTTTTTTCTTACATTTTATGGCACCACCATCTTCTCCATGTGTTTTCTAAGTGTACCAACTTGGGGAAAGGGCAAGGTCATATAAGTAAAATGGTATGGACCTGTCTTGCAAGTAGTATGTATCACTTACACCAACACTCCATTGAAACAGGTGAAGGTATTTGCAAAAGGGGGAGAAAAGGGCCCAAAAGCGATTTGTGAATGTAGCTGTCTTTTGGAATGAGACGGTGATTCCTGAGACGGCGAGGATAGTGCCTTCTATATATTCTTTTAGCTTTCATGGGCATTTCTCACATTTCTAAGCAAGTAAGCGTGAGGAGGTTTTTGGTGGACTGACCTTGAGCTTGCATTTTCTCATCTGTAGAAGAATTCTGTTTGCCTGACGAGGGTAGAAATTTGGAGTCAGGGAATTTTTTTTTTTTTTTTTTTTTTTTTTCCAGCAAAATCTTGCTCTTTCGCCAGGCTGGAGTGCAATGGCGCAATCTCGGCTCACTACAACCTTGCAACCTCCGCCTCCTGGGTTCAAACCATTCTTCCGCCTCAGCCTCCCAAGTAGCTGGGACCACAGGCGAGTGCCACCACGCCCAGCTAATTTTTTTGTATTTTTAGTAGAGATGGGGTTTCACCATGTTGGCCAGGATGGTCTCTGCTGGTGATCCGATGAGATAATTTGGTCCAGCTGGCTGTTTGTATTAAGTTTCTTAAGAGTTCTTAGAGGATGCATGTGCTTAGACAAAATGCAAAAAAAAAAAAAAAAACAAGAAACCTGTTAAACATCCAGCAATATTTTCTCCGGTTTCCCCAAACAGTTGTTCATTAAGAGGAAAAGCAGAGAGGTTTTCACTGGGGAGCGTTTATTACTCTAATGCTCCATTGTGCCATTTCTTGAATACCTTGTTACTGAGTGGACCTATGTTGGAGATAGCATCCAGTGCACCTGATGTATTTCGAGGGGAGAGCTAATCATGACACTTATATACCAGCAGAATAGGACTTAGTTAAGATGAAACAATCATTCCATTCAGGCCACATTAGATGTAGACACTAGTTAATTTTATCTTTACAATAACCCAGTGAGTTTGTTTTCCCATCTGACATTTGAGGAAACTGAGGCCTTGAGAGCATAGGTAGCTTGTCTACGAATGCAGCTAACAAAATGGAGGAGCTAGAATTTGAACCAGGTGGCCTGCTGATCCAGTATTCAGTAAAAGAGAGTGTTTTTTCTTCTCTCTGGTATGAACATTATACTTAAGATAAAGGAGAAAGAAGTGATTTCAGTTCAGTGTTCATGGAATGCTGGCCATTTCTGGGAGGGATTGGATGAAAAATCTCAATTTGATTGGTCAAGTTGCTGTGTTAGTAAAATAAACATCATTCCACTGACAATTATTATAATGGACGTTTCCCTGACAGTTAATAAAGTGGTATAGAATACTACTTGATAGTATAATCCCTGTTGCTAGTTTGGCTGCTAAACCCAAGAAACCCCTGGGCAATGGTAGACAAATACATTCGTGCATTGTTACTTATTTAAGTCATGTCACACATGACTAGACAGCGTTTCCATCATTTCAAAGCATGTCGCTATTGCCTTCTCTTCAATGCTGTGAATCTGTATGGACTTGGACTTGCAGATGTGTTGTGAATATCATCTGTGTTTTGCATAGCCACATCCATTTTTTTTTTGATAGATCACCTTCAGTGTAGGTTAATATTTTTTCCAAAAGACAGACATAATATTTTGATCCTCTTCTCTGAGTACTTAAAACTTTATATTAAAGAATGGGTTGTTTTCTCAGGACCAACTAATGTGGCTGACATCATTTCCAAATTGGAAAGCCATGTTTTTCTCCTACCAGTAATGTAGCTATTTAAAATTCACAGGGGGTGAAAGAGAAAGCAGACACAGTCAGCTCTGACAGGTGAGACACACACTTGGCACTGGGTAGGTGCTTCATATATGGTGTATGTATCAAGTGGCTAAGTGAATGAATGAACAGACAAATGAGTCTTATTCTGATTAGCAGAGTTCATTTTCTAGAAAATAACCAAGATAATATATTTTAGGAATGAGATTAGGATGCAAAGTATAAGCTCATTTTAATTTTGGTATAATTATAAACTTATACAGATAGTTGCAAGAATAATACAACAATTCCTTATGCCCTTTAGCCATTTTTATCAATTGGTTACACTTGGCTCCATTTGTTTATCATTCCTTTTCTGTCCCCCTTTCTCAGACACACTCTCAGATACACCCCGGTGTGTGCGCATGCACACGTTTGCATATGCCTTTCCTAGATCCTTTGAGAATAAGTTTGAAACCTCAAGCACCCTTACCATAAAATGCTTCAGCGTGTGTTTCCCAACAAGACCGAGGTACGATAATCAATCGGGAGGTGTAGCACTGATAGAAGATTGTGGTGGGATGTCAGTGTCTCTGATCTCTTCTGTAGCTGCTATTTTGCCCAGTCCAGAATCCAATCCAGGGTCACACACTGTATTTAGTTGTCACTCTCTTTTATAAGTTTGTATTTAATGAACATTTGATTAAACAAAATGTGTTTTGGAATCTCAGATGAACTACACTGGCCGTTCTTCTAATCCGTTCTCCTGGCTGCAAACAAAATAGTTTTGAAATACCAGAGACAAGAGTGTATTCTGACCCCCATTCCTTCCTCAAAAAGATGACGGTTTTTGTGTTCTTTTGTTCTAGCAACTTTCCTTAGTAATCTCTCCCTGGTCTCACTTACCCTGGTAGCAGCTGTGTTTTTGCCTGTGTTGAACCAGTAAAGGTGAGCTAGATATAACTTATGTTAAGTGCTGTTTTCTTCACAATGTTACATTCTTGGGTTACTTTTTTTTCTCTTCTGTAGCTGCATAGCACAAAAGTCTCCCTTTCTCTTCCTCCTCCCTCCCCAGACCTCTTTAATTTCACTATGGGACTTTGCAGTAATGTTAGATTGGCTCTGGCAAAGGCATTTTGATAACCCCTGTCTCCAATCATTATAGTAACTAATAAAAGCTTGAAAATGACTGTTACCCTGCAAGCGTGATTCCAATGACTTGCGGCAAGCTCAGCTGTATAAATATGCAGTTTTTTTGCTGTGTAAATTTTGATCAAAGGGAAATGCGTATACCATTTAGTTGAATGTTTCTTTTAAAATTAATCACATCTTAGTGTAAAACAACCAGCAGGAATAAAATGGCATTGGAAATGTGAGCTTCGGATTCAGAAAGAGCGGAGGCACTGGTCCACATAGAAGCTTTCCATACCACACTGTGTGAAGGATTTTGGTTAGATACAGAGGGTATGGGATAGATGACATGAATACTAAAGCCATGGTTATACATTCAACTGAAAGGCCTGGTATGGTTATGAGAGGGTCTAGAAATGCCAGTTTGTACAGAAGAAAGTGGAGGTCTGTTGTGAAATTCATAAACTACACTTCCTGAGTTAAAGTAAAACTTGAAAGCAGATAGCCTGACTATCTTCATGCTATTGAATTAAAATTTTGACTTCTCTAAAAAATGGTAGTTTTCGTATTTTTCTTTTGAAGTTGCCTGCTGTGAGTCTAGTTAATTTTTATTGAATAATAGGTTTGCACCTTTGAACTGTGTCTTGTCTTAGGGCTGGGTATCTTGTTTGAGAGTGGAAAGGAATGTTGTAAGAGGAGCGATAAAGGACGTTTCAGTCCCTAACTGGGTGTGGTGTGAGTGAGATGAATTCTGAGGCTGTGACTGGGCCCAGTGGGTGAGAGAAGTGAGCCGCTCACCTGGGTCTGCCCCACGTGCAGGTCACGGAACTGTGTATGTGCTGGGTATTTGCTGAGCTTAGACAGGTCTGTATTTTCAACTTGTATGAAGGAGAAAAAAGGAGGTGAAGAGAACATACCCTTCCCAACAGGGGAGAGAGCCTTCACAGAAGGTCCACTCCCGGCTTCATTCATCTGTTCCATTGTTCAGTCAACAGATATTTACCAAGTGCCTGTTTTGTACGTGACACTGTTCGAGGTATGTGGGATAAATCAATGAGCAGAACAGACAAAAGATCCTGGCCTTGTGGGAACTCATTCTGGGGAGAGAAAGGATGGAGATAGACAGACATCATAAGTAAATTAGGAGGTTAGAAGAGGGAAGAAAAAGCAGGGAACGAGGTTGGCAGTGCTGTGGAGTGAGAGTGGGCTGTACTTTCGATTGTGACACAGGTAGTTCTTTTCAAAGGTGCTGTTTGAGCACTGACTTAAAGGAGGTGATGGAGTTAGACTTGTAGAACATTCCGGGCAGAGGGAACACTTAATCAAAGGCCCCGTGGTTGGGGGCAGGTCACGCGTAATCAAAGGGCAGTCAGGAGGCTACTGTGGCCAAGAGGAGTAGACTGGGAGAGAGTAGTGGGAGATGGGACCCGGGAACCAACTGGGGCCACACCATTAAAGGACCTGCTTTTGTTGAAGTCAAAATAATAGAGATGAGTGTCTAAATTCAGCATTTTATTTGGGAATCACAGGATTGCAGTTTGAGGCATGTACACAGACCCATTGGAGGAAAGGTTGGGGATTTTATGAGACATAGTTCTACTAGAAATGGAAAGAAAGCTCACTGTCAAGAGAAGCAGCTTAGGGGAGCTGGCAGGCCCTAACAGTGAGTGATGCTGATAGGTAAAGCTAGCCTTAAGAGTTGCGGCTGGTCATTTCAGCAGCTGTTAGGTAAACCTGGTCTTATCATTACAGCGGGCCATTTCAGCAGCTGGGCTTGATGAGAATTACATTCTCGGAGCAGTGCTCCGTGCCCTGAGTGCCTTTATCCTCCAGGCCTCCAGACTCTGATTCAGTTGGGGTATGGCAAAGAATGACCCATTCCACATCCTGAACCATCACACCTTGTGCTATACCATGACCCGTTTTGTAGAATCAACTTTCGAACAGTTATGGTGCCATTGGAGCTGTTGATCTGATACAAGATTTTAGAGGTTCCCTTTTGCTGCTGTGTTGAGAATAGACCATGGATGGGGTAAGAGAAGGAGCAGGGAGACCTATTAGGAAACTTGTGGGGAGGTGATGAGGGCTGAGACCAGGAAGTTGGCAATGAAGGTGAGGAATAGTGGCTTTTTATATCTGTTTTGGTTTTTTGTTTTGTTTTTGAGATGGAGTCTTGCTCTGTCACCAGGCTGGAGTGTAGTGGTATGAACTCTGCTTACTGCATTCTTTGCCTCCCGGGTTCAAGTGATTGCCCTGCCTCAGCCTCCTGAGTAGCTGGGATGACCACATCTGGCTAATCTTTTGTATTTTAGTAGAGATGAGGTGGCACCATATTGGTCAGGATGTTCTCGATCTCCTGACCTCATGATCTGCCTGCCTCGGCCCCCCAAAGTGCTGGGATTACAGGCGTGAGCCACTGCGCCTGGCCTTTATATTTGTTTTGAAGGCAGACTCCATGGGATTTCATAATTGAATAGATGTAGAATTTGAGAGAAAGACATGAGTCAGTATTGACTCAAAGATGATTGGCCTGAGTGTGATGAGAAGGATGTAGTTGCCCCGTGGACTGTGATTGGGAAGGACCAGCCGTGTTGGGGAAGGATGTGGACAGAGCCTGCTTGAGAGGGAAAATCAGGTCTGGAGGTGTTGAGTCTGCGATACATAGGCATCCCAGAGGACAGGCAGTAGAGGCAGATAGGTACCCAGGTCTGGAGTTCAGGAGGGGGGTATGGGCCAGGCTGGGGGCCTGTGGAATGAGAACGCCTGGTAAGTGTTACTGGAGCAGATTGTTTTCATGCTCCCCTAAAACTGCCCTTACTGGTATCTCAGGGATCCTCCTGTATGCTGGCCGTATAAGGAGATGCTTGGAGGAACTCTTGAGGGTGACATTTCCCTGGTGTTAGGCATTAGTGCTTGAGCTGCAGGGCTGGAGTGCTGGTTCTGTGTACCCAAAGGAAGCGCTCAGAGTCACAGAAAGCCTGAAATAAACACGGGTAGAGATGGTCTTTCCTCCCTCCTTACTGTGTGTGGGAAGAGATGACGGTACCAGGATGTGGGGCAGAGTGGAACCGAAAATCCAAGTTGGCTGACTCCCTTTCTGTTCTCTTTCGGCTCTACTGGGTAGTGACCAGCTGTTCTATGAAGTGGCATTCACAAATGGATAATCCAACACCTTTGCTTCTCTCCTCCCTTTATCCATTTTGTCACCCAGGAAAAGCTGGATTGCATTGTAGACAGAAGAGGACTACTATTGCTTTTCTGTCTTAAATATGTACTACTTGTGTGTGTCATGACGGGGGAAAAATAGACTCTTTAGGAACATGCATATGGTGCTTTTGGTAACAAGGCAATAAGGTAACAGGTGGAGGAAGGTTAGGGGTTCATTTTTTGGGTGAGGATTTCTTCCTCTGTGTCTGCAAGAGAGGTGGGATATGACCCTGGCTTTTTACCTTGCCTACAGGATGTGTCTGCTCTTAAATCTCCTCCTGAGATGGGGTCTAGGCTGTGCTACCTGTCCCTAGCCAAGATAAGAGGTCGTTTAGGGGCCAGGTATATTACCCTGCCCTCTGGGAGGCCCTATATCCTAATGTGAAGTAGGTTCAACCCCCTGGTTCCTTCACTTAGTTACTATGTGACTTTGAGCAGGTGACTTCACATCTCTGAGCCGTGGTTTCCCCATGTATAAATCTGCATTCCTGCATCAGAGCTTTGTTGTGAGGAGCCAGATGTGAAAATCTATGTCAAGGGCTGAACACGGCACTGGGCACAAGTGTTGACTAAACGGCAGCTATGATCGTCATTGTCATCACCAGCAGTTCCCTCAGCTCCTACCTGAGGCTTAGGCCAGTTTTGTTAAGATTAATTTAGTTTCCAAAAACAATGTGCTAATTGGATTATTACATTTTCATGTGTTTACATCTATATATACATGCATGGCTTTGAAATCTACACATGAATATATTTATCCATTCAAGTTTCTCTTTTAAAAATCTGTAAGAATTATATTTTTAAGTCATTGAACCATGATGAGATTCTTTTTCAAAAAAAGGATTGCTATAAGTGATCATTATGTAGGCCATCAAAATGGAGAATAATGTAGACACGGAGCTAAAAGCAAAGCAGAAAAAGGAAGTCAGTGTTCATGCAGGGCCACCAATTGAGTACATATTTTTATGGCCTGGGTATTTAAAAATATTGGCACTTGCTTGCGTTGTTTAGGATGGAATGGCCCAGACAGAGATGTTTTGGGGTTGGGATAAATATTTTTTTTTGATTAATTCTACAACTTGTAGGCTTGTAATCAGGAGTGGCTTATCAGCAGCTTTTCAAAATCTGACATTCCACATGGCATGCCCCAATGCAGGAAATTTAGCACTCTGTGAATGCTTTTACAGTTGAATTCCACACACATGAATTATGACAAGTGAGGCTGACTACACTGTGGTTTGTTGTGTCTGGTCTGGTTCCTACTTTTAAAGTTGCAGTTGCGTTTGGTCATTTGAAGCTTATTTTCACAGTCTGGCCAAGCCAGCAGGGTCCCGGGGCTCTGCAGGGGACATAAACCACCAGCCTTTAAGCCAGAGTGCTCAGTAGATAAGCATTTCAAGACTTCATTGCATCATACAAAAGGACTTATGGGCTTATTTAACATACACTATTTGACTTAATTTAGATATTTAATGGAAAGAAAAGCCTTTTATTATCACCGAAGGAAAGAACTGCCAAACATTGTGAGGCTCAGTTGAAATATTGTAATGGATATACAGGGTGCAAATATATTTCACTGCCTTACATAATGGGGTGTTTAATAATAGTTGTTTCTTTAAATTTAGCACACGTATCTCAGACATTTGCACTTTGTAAATTATAGACCGTGGTTCAAGAAACTCAATTTTTAAAAAAAATTTGTTTTAATGAGGTATGTACTGATTTTTTAAAAATGACCTTCAGCTTTGATATACGTTTATGAGCCCAGATTGGGGAGTTCATGCCAGGAATGGACACTTTCCATCCTGACTTTTTACAAACATAAATATGAGCAATGGCTGGGTCCGCTGATCCGATTGGACAGAGCTTAGCTTGGGCCCCCTCTGCAGGTCTGGGGGCAGGGAAGAGCAAGGAGCTCACTACAGCCCTTGGAGGACAGTACACATGAGTGTCCAGGGGGAAGCCTTTCCATCATGCTGTACCTGTGTGCTTTCATTTTCTGAACTACCTGGACTGGCTCAGATTGCCAAAGCCCAAGACCTGAAATCAACTGAATCTTTTTCTTTTTCTTTCTTTCTTTTTTTTTTTTTTTTT
>NW_016107467.1:133908-209832 GCF_001604975.1 Cebus imitator | reverse complement strand
TTTTTTTTTTAAGAGACAAGCGTCTAACTGTGTTGGCTAGCCTGGAGTGTGGTGGCATAATTATAGAATTATAGCTCACTGTGTTCTCAAACTCCTGTGCTCAAGTGATCTTCTTGCTCAACCTCCTGAGTAGCTAGGAATCAGGTGCATAATACTGAGTCTGGCTAAGTTTTGATTGTTTGTAGAGGCGAAGGTTTCTTTATGTTGCCCAGAACACCTAGCCTCAAGCAGTTCTCCCATCTGAGGCTCCCAGAGCGCGCTGATTCTTACTTTGAGTCTAGCTCTGTCTTTTCAGGAGGTGAGGCGCTGTTGTGGGTTGAATTGTGTCCTCATGATGCCCTAACCCCCAGTACCTTGCTCGGAATGTGACCGTATTTGGTGATAGGGACTTTAAAGATATAATTAAATTAAAATGAGATCCTTAAGTTGGGCCCAAATCCAGTATGACTGGTATCCCAATAGAAAGAGAAGATTCGAACAAAAACCCAGACAGAGGGAAGATGGCCAAAAAGAGAGGCCTCGGAAGAAACCAACCCTGTTGATACCTTGATCTTGGACAAGTTGTGAGCAAATTTTTTCTGAGACAGAATCTCTGTCGCCCAGGCTGGAGTGCAGTGGTGCAATCTCAGCTCGCTGCAATCTCCACCTCCTGGGTTCAAGCAATTCTCCTACCTCAGACTTTTAAGTAGCTGGAATTACAGGCACGTGCTACCATGCCCAGCTAATTTCTGTATTTTTAGTAGAGACGGGGTTTCACCATGTTGGTCAGGCTGGTCTTGAACTCCTGATCTCAAGCGATCTGCTCGCCTCGGCCTCTCGAAGTGCTGGGGTTACAGGTGTGAGGTGAGCAAATGTTAATGGAGGCCTGTTGTTCAAGCCACCCAGTCTGTTGTACTTGCCTATGGCAGCCCTGGCTGACTAACGTGGGAGCGCACAGTATTAGAATCTGGTCAAGGGCATGCGTCATTTCTATTCTCTCTTATAATACAATGCTTAAATATGGAAAAATGATGGCAAGAAAACCATTACAGGGAAGAAATCCACAAAGATTGGCAAAATCCATATGGACAGTGGAGCTGTATCAGAAAACACTGAAGCAGTTATCATGGGTCAGTTTATTGAGAAGTCCCAGTGGGCTGAATGCAGAACTCAGCATATGTTTTCTCCTTTTGTCCTCACCACAATCCTGTGAGCTAGGAGCTGTTGTCATCTCCATCATGTAAGTGAGGAAACTGAGGCAAGGAAGTTAAGTGACATCCATGAGATTTCAGAGCCAGCCAGGGTCGGAGCCGGAATTCCAAGGCAGGTATCACTCTCCAGACCTAAGTTGTTGCTTTGACAGCCCTTGGGAGGTGGGGGGCCAGAGAGGGGTGGTTGTAGGATCTATTATGATAATTGGTTAAAAGATACTGGGACACGTTGCCTTAAGGATGTTCTGGTCCCATCTGCAGAGAGAGGGTATAAAATGTATTGAGTATGGTGAAGATGTCCCTCGTAACAATAAGTATCACTAATATTACAAAGCACTCGGGATGTATGAGCCTTGATCCCAGCCCTGTACATACCTGCCTATTTCTAATTCCCAGAGGCTCAAGCAGCTTCCCCAGAGCTTCTGGGGAGTCTGCACCCAGGCTATCTTACTCCAGCACCTGGACCTCTCACCGCTGGGTAGGCACTGCCTTCCCTAACCAGCCCAGTGCCTGCACGGCATCCGCATCTGTCACAGTGAGGGAAAGATGACAGCTGCCATTTAAACTTTTAAAACAGAAAAATAATTCGTCCCCCAAATTTCCTCCCTTTATTACAAAAATGTTTTATGATAAATGTAAAGAATCTAAAAACCAAATCAAAGTGAGAATAAACATTATCTGTAGTTCCACCCCCTAAAAAGAATTACTTCTAGTATTTTTGTCTGCTTTTCTAGTCTCTTTTCCCCCATAGAAATATACTTAATGCAGCCGTAAATACACTAATGAGTTTGTAAGCTGCGGCATTCATTAGAAAAGAGCAAGGGCTTTGGAATAAGACTTGGGTAAAATTCATTACTCGCCGTGTGCCTTTGGACACGTTACTTAATTTTCCTCTCCCCATTTTCTGTCTGTAAAATGGGGCTAATAAAACTTCATTGAATTTTGCAGTAGCCTAGTGCATGTAATGTGTTCCATCCTAGCAGCCAGCACACAGTAAGAACCCAAATAACTTTAAAAAGAAGCAGTTTTATAACACCTTTTTATTACTTCACAACATCTCATTCAGTAGACATTTGGTAAGCAGGTATGGTGTAGGGATCACGTTTCCTTCTATGCCCTTGTTTCTTTTTACAATAGTCTTTTTGTGTGTGTGGGAAACTGAGTCGAGCTCTGTCGCCCAGGCTGGAGTGCGGTGGCACAATCTCAGCTCACTGCAACCTCCACCTCCGGGGTTCAAGTGAGTCTCCTGCCTCAGCTGCTCCCCACTCCCCGAATAGCTAAGACTACAGGTGCGCACCATCACACCAGGCTTATTTTTTGTATTTTAGTAGAGACAGGGCTTCACTGTGTTGCCCAGGTTGGTGTCAGATTCCTGAACTCAGGTAATTCGTCTGCCTTGGCCTCCCAAAGTGCCAGGATTACAGGCACGAGCCACTACGCCCGGCCTACAATACTTTTTAATGGTTGCATAGTATTTCATTATCATATGAATCAGAAATATGGTTTTTAACTGACATTTATTTTTCTGTTTTCGTATACTAAATAATGCTATGATGTATTCCTTTGTGACCTTGTAGTTGAATTTTCCCCAGTGATGACTATTTTGTTAAAACCATACATTCCTGTTCACTCCTTACTCTTTGGAAGGGATTCTAAGTCTTGTTGAGCCAATCACCACCCCACTGGAAAGGCGGTATCAGTTTACCCTGGCCCTGGCTGTGCATGAGAGTACCTGTTTCTATTTATGAAACTTTGATGTAAAATTAGATCAATGGGTATGAAAGAAAACTGGGGCATAATTAAGCTCTGTGGTTCGCTGACCCAAATCTGGTATCATGAAGGACTAGCAGCCACTCGCAGATTTGAGAGAGGAGAGAGCGGTCGGGGACATTGTTGTTCAGTTAGTTGTGTAGTCCAAGCAAAATGAGAACAGCAGCTCTCGGGTGGAGCCCTTGCTGGTTGGCTAAGCATTGAGCAAAGTACTCTCTAATTGGATAATTTAATCTCAGCAACCCTTTGGAGGTAGGGACTTCTATTAGCTCCATTTTACAGAAGCAGAAAAGGAGGATTAGAGAAACTGTGTAATTTGTGCAGAATTACAAGGCTACTCTATAGCAGCGTTGGGAGCTGAACCCAGGTACCCTGATGTTCAGCTTCCTGCTCTTGTCCTAGGATATTAGAAATGGAGGTGGAAATCTGGACACAAGAGCCAGCACCATGCCCAAGTCAAGGGCAAACGTGGAGGAAGGCCACCATGGAACCCCTTAGTTGGAAAAGTTACCAGCTAGCTGGAAAAGAAAACCTGGGGGCTTTGTCGAACACAGGAAGGTGAGGAGAGGGAGCCAGTGTAGGGAGAGGGTACAGATTCAAATGGTAGATATGCAGCCGTGGAGACAGGAGTCCTGAGACCACCACTTTCCTGCCTAAAGGTTTACATGCATTATCCCACTTAATCTTCAAACCATTCCATGTTGTAGGAAGTATCATTACCTCAATTTTGCAGCTGATGAAACAGAGGCCCAGAAAGGTTAAACAGGGTTGGACCATGAGTAGCACAGTCAGGATCAGACCCCAAGCAGTCAGCTCCCAGCACTCTGCCAAAGCCAACCTCAAACTAGGACTCAGTGGAGAGTTTGCAACCTGGGATATATTTGTTGGAAGCAATTGCTCCCTCCTTTTGAACTTTGCAGCAATTATTGTCTGTAGAATTCATCTGGCAATTAATCATGTACTCCCTATGACAAGGCTCTTATTGTTGTCTTGAAATGTTATTTAAATCGCGCATTGTTATTTAACTTCTCAAGCTGAGAGGCAGACTGGGCCTGGGTATCCCCCACCTTACCCAATGCATGTGTACCACAGTGCAAGAAATGTTTGCTTTCATTTCACTTGAGAGGCTTCCGGGTGGAAGTGATAATCTCATCCTTTAGACTTTAGACAGGTGATATTTGTGGAGGGGAAGAAGTAGGAGAGGAAGGGGGGCGATGCCCACAGTTGTGATTCAGAAGAAAATGGGAGAATTGATGGGAGACAGAGAGGAACAGAAAGCATCCCTCTTCTACAGACTGATAGGAGGACTGCCTCATCTGCCGTCATAAACCCCCTCCTCGTCTCCTTTCTTAGGGGAGATGTCCCGTGTCATTTCCAGGCTGCAGTACCAGGGGTGACTTGGATCCTTGCTTTTCTGCTTCCCGGATTTGCCTGACTTCAAGCAAGAAGCCAAGGGATTTAGACAGTGAGAGGCAACATAGAGGTTCGAGTAGAATTATAACCCTTGTATTCCCAGTTCGGCTTTATTTTGGGAACCCTTCCAAACATTCCTACGTTTCCTGTTTGAGCTGTTGGAAAAATGGTACTCAGTAGTGTTCAGTGGTGGTTAAGGGAGGAGGCTTGGGTTTCAGAAAGAGGTAGCTCTGTCACTTACTGACTGTGGTCTTGGGTAAAGGACTTCCCTTTGCCAGCCCTGGCTCCTTTATCTGTTAGATAATAGCATTTAGTCTTGCCACAGTTGTGAGGCTTAATAGGAGGGTGGACGAAAATGCTATGGACAGAGTACCTCACATGCAGTGCAGTACAGGCTTCAGACGTGTTAGTTGGCCTTAGAACTGGATCTACCCAGGAGAATATCCAAAAGTCATATGACCGCATTAAACACCAGGGTGAAGGACCAGTGTGTTCCTTTCCTTTCTCATATCTGCAACAGAAATGTCACCGCTTGGGCCCTGTGACGCTTTTCTTGATGACATTATCCTGATCATCAGCTCTTCTCTTGGCTCCCTGAGGCATTTCCAGACCACATCGTTCCACACCCTGGAATGTGCACGTTTCCTTTGTCAGAAGGAACTGTGGCCACCAGACGTTGGACAGCTCTGAGCTGGGTTTTCTTATCTACTTACTGTTGTGCTGAAGTTTGGTTTTATTTTTTTAATGTTGTAAGAATTGTCTGGAAGTTATTCCTCAGTCATTTCATTAGTCATTTACTTTCTTGGTTTTGAAGACTGAGGAAAAATTACTTTGAGGCAGTGGGTCAGATGAGCGTGGCTGGGCTGGGTAACCCATTCCCCGCTGAGTCACCTGTCTGCTCAGACAACTAAAAGCTGAAGTATGCTTGATGACTAGTCACTGGCCAACGTCATATTAATTTGAAATTTCATTTCTGCTCCTTTTAAATTGTGGGAGCTTGGGTTCCTTGGTGGGGTTTTTTGAAAGCGCTCCAAGTATTTTATTGATTGGAGGATGTAGCCTGGAATTCTCGGCTATCCCCCAAAGTGTATTTTTTCTATTTGAGGCATAAAATTGGGACATAGTATTGTTCAAAAAGATGGATTCAAATGCCTTCATTTTATAGGAAGGGAAACTCAGGTTCCGAGAAGCTCACTGACTTGTGAAACATCTCAAACAGTTGTTGGCAAAGCTGGGATGGCATTGATCTTCCTGGGAATTTTTGATGTGTACTCATCGCATGGGCCTTGTTGCCTTTCTGCTGAAACTACCTGGAAATTATTTATTTTGGTTCTTTCTTGATAGGAGAGAATCTGAAAGTCAGGAAGAGGGTAGCTGCCTCCAAATGCCCTTGGTACCTTCTCTGACTCCCGATGCAGTGTGTCCGCAAAGTGTGTTGTAACCTTAAAAACAAGTCTACTGAGTATGTTTGTACTCTGATGCCTGTGCGTTCCGTACGTGATCCGGCCTGAGTGATGGATGAGGCTCCATACAGGCATGCTGTGTCTTCACCCATTCTCCCCTCCCTGCAGTGCCATACCTGATGAAATGATAACATCCAGTCACTGAGGAGGTGCTACAACCTTAACGTTTTTTTTTTGTTTTTTTTTTTTTTTTTTTGAGACAGAGTCTCATTCTCTCTCTCTCAGGCTGGAGTGCAGTGGTGTGATCTTGGCTCACTGCAACTCCGCCTCCTGGGTTCAGGTGATTCTCCTATCTCAGCCTCCCGAGTAGCTGAGATTACAGGCATGCACCACCACACCCAGCTAATTTTTGTATTTTTAGTAGAGATGGGGTTTCACCATATTGAAATTCTGTTTGTTTTTACCTTGGACATAAGCTTAGAAGATGATTTGGGGGCTGAGAGTATTATTTATTTTAGCAAATAATTTGGGCTGTTTTTTTATTCCTTTAAGTAATTTGCAACTAAGTGCAAAGGCCTGTGGTGAGATGGCTTTTGTTTCTAGTTGGAACATGGGGACCCAGAGAATTCTCTAGAAGAGAGATTTGGCCCGACTGCCATGGGACTTCACACTCAGCTCCGCAGAGGGGCTCTTCTGATGCCTCTATATAAACAGCACTTTGAAATCCTACTTCAAGGACCACTGGTTTTCTCTCAAGAGATATGTTCCTTTTTTTCCTTCTCTTAACTCTCCTGTTATTTTCCTCCTCTTCCAATAATGGAAGGCTTTTCAGTTTTACATTAGAGGCTACTACTATTTTTTTTTTTTTATTTTTAAGGCGGGCAAAATTCTTCCCAAAACCCAGATCTCAAAAGAATTGCAATTAGTGTTGTGACTTAGTTGGTTTCTTCAATCTTTGAAATATTATTTGTTTTTTTCACCTGTATTAACTGTTATGTATGCCAGTTATATAAGCTTAATTTTTCACGGAAAATATGGATGTCATCAATTAACAAGACTACCCCTGGTGTTGTTATGGCTGGCTTATTCTAGAATGTTCCCACTGGGGAAACTGAGGCTTAGGTTTGATACTCCTTGCCTTCAGCAGGACTTGCCATTGTAATGTTTTCCTTTTAGTAACGTCATCACTATGAATATAGTTCCTGTTCTCATCCAGTAGACAGCCTTGGTTACTGCCATTCCAGTTCAAGCCTTTGAATAGATAAAGAGGGATCACCTCTCTTGTGTGAAGATGAAAATAGTATAATTTGTTTACCACCTTGAGTTGTTTACCACAGGCTGTGAAAAATATGTTTTGAATTTAAAAGTGTGAAAAACAAGTATGCTAGCTATCAAAAAAGCTCTCCCCTCAAAGTAAACATGTTTATAGAGCAAGACTCAAAACAAAATACTTGATAAGCCCAGCCAATCAAAAGAAAGTAAACATGTTTACCACAAAAGCCTTATAAAGAACCCAGATGGCAGCCAGCTCTCTGTTCGGTTGACCGTCCTTCCAGGGAGCTGTGGAGGCTCCCCCGGGCCTTGGGGACAGGGCCGCCACTTGCCCTGCTAGCAGGGGGCCTGCCTTGTGTGAGCCCTGCTCAATTAGCTAGACTCAGTTTGCTAGTGGGAATGGAAGGTTTGTATTTTCTGCCATTTAGTTGAACTATGAGTGGAAGATATTTGTGAAACCGATCCTGGACTTTCCGTGATTCTTAAAGAGTAACTTACTATAGATAGAGTGCCAAGTGAGCTTCTGGGGACTCTTACTGACTCCCCAAAAGAGTCCCCCAGATGAGCGTCACACCTCCTTACCTTCTGTGTCCCAGGTACTGTGGTGTCAGCATCCAAGATATACCTGTGAATCACAGACCCTGCCTCACTGATCTCACTCTGGTAAAGAAACCAAAGAGCTTGAACAGGAAGTTGGTAGAAACACAAGGCCATCTTGAAGGATGCCAGGGTTTTCGGGGCACTGGGTACCACGATGTGAGTCTTAGATGATGTGAAAGACACAGAGTTCAGAAACAGGAAGGTGGATGGTGTGCACTGGGAGGAGCAATGGATTCAAGGTGGTTAGTGGCGTAGTCTCAGTGTGGTCCAGGAGCAAGTTCAGGAGAAATGACCCAGCTCCATGGGAGGTTATTGGTCCGGGGAGAATTTGAGAATTCAGAGTTTTAGAAGTAGGACAGTTCTAAGGGGTGGCGAGATCCATGTTTCAGCCATGCCCTCAGATGTAGAGGAAGTGGTGACGATTAACTAGCACTTATTAAGCCTTAAGGGGCAAATACTAACCCAGTTTTCAGATGTGTAGGAACTTGATCAAGGTCACAGCTAATAAGGGGCAGAGCTAGGGTTGAACCCAGGCAGTGGCAGTCTGTTTCGCAGCCCACACTCATAGCTCCTGTGCTGTACCGCTTCTTGAGTGCACTAGAAGCTTTTAGAATTAAGGAATTTAAGATAAAACAGGCATATATTCACTTATTCAACAATTTTTTTTTTTTTTTTTTTGAGATGGAGTGTCACTCTGTCACTCAGGCTGGAGTGCAGTGGCGCCATCTCGGCTCACTGCAACCTTTGCCTCCTGGATTCAAGCAGTTCTCTACCTCAGCCTTCTGAGTAGCTGGGATTACAGGTGCTCGCCACCATGCCTGGCTAATTTTTTTTGTATTTTTAGTAGAAACGAGGTTTCGCCATCTTGACCAGGCTGGTCTTCAACTCTTGGCCTCGTGATCCACCTGCCTCAGCCTCCCAAAGTGCAGGGATTATAGGTATGAGCCACCGATTTTTTTTTGAATGCTTTATCCTTATCAGGCCTGATGTAACCCTTGGCCAGGCTGTTGGAAGCATCATTCTTTATGGCTACTGAGGTTGACAGAGGTGACCACACTGCAGGAATCTAGACAGAAGTTGTGACCCAGATACAGGTTGAGTATTCCTTATCTGAAATGCTCGGGACTTGGAAGTGTTTCAGATTTCTGATTTTTTTTTTTTTTGGAGTATTTGCATTTTGTAGACTTAATGGTTGAGCATCTCAAATCTGAAATGTTCCAATGAACATTTTCTTTGTTTTTAAAAAAATTTATTTAGTTTATTTTTTCAAATTTTTTATTTTTCATTTTTTATGGGTACATAGTAGGTGTATATGTTTATGGGTACATGAGCTATTTCCATACAAGGCAGGTGGTGTATAATAATCATGTCAGGAGTATCCACCCCCTTAAGCATTTATCCTTTGAGTTACAAACCATCCAGTTATACTCTTTTAGTTATTTTTAAATGTATAATTAAATTATTTTGACTATAGTCACCCTGTTGTACGATCAACTGCCAGGTCTTAATCTTTCTTTCTGTTATTTTGTACCCATGCAGCGATCATTTTCCTCGAAAGGGCACGTTGGTGCTCAAAATATTTTCACCTTTTAGGCTCGATGCAATGGCTCACACCTGTAATCTCAGCATTTTGGGAGGCCGAGGTGGGCGCATCACAAGATCAGGAGTTCAAGACCAGCCTAGTCAACATGGTGAAACCCCGTCTCTACTAAAAATACAAAAATTAGCTGGGCGTGGTGGCGTGTGCCTGTAATCACAACTACTTTGGTGGCTGAGGCAGGAGAATCTCTTGAACCAGGGAGTCAGAGATTGCAGTGAGCCGAGATGTTGCCACTGCACTCCAGCCTGGCAACAGAGCAAGAGTCTGTCTCAGAAAAAATAAAAAATGTTTTCACCTTTTGGTGCATTTCAGAGTTCAGATTTTTTTTTCATTAGTGATGTTCAATCTGCGAAAGGTGTAAAAGAGCATCCTTGACCTACCCACCTTCCTTCCTCCCTCCCTCCCTGCCTCCTTCCCTCCTTTCCTTCCTTCCTTTTGGGACAGAGTCTCGCTCTGTTGCCCAGGCTGCAGAGACTTGGCTCACTACAACCTCTGCCTCCCAGGTTCAAGCAATTCTCCCACCTCAGCCTCCCAAGTAGATGGGATTACAGGCACCTGCCATTGCACCCAGCTAATTTTTGTATTTTTAGTAGAGACGGGGTTTCATCATGTTGACCAGGCTGGTCTTGAACTCCTGACCTCAGGTGATCCACCCATCTCGGCCTCCCAAAGTGCTGGGATTATAGGCATGAGCCACCGCGCCTGGCTGTCCTTGACATTTAGCAGTATCTGCCAACTGGCAGGGCAGGGAGCAGTGGTTCCCTTGCATGTGACTGAATAGAAAGGTTTCCATGGATCTTGGAATAATGGTGGAGGAAGGCGATGGTATTTTCCTTGAGGGTAGGTGACAGACGAGGTGGGCTGTTGGCAAAGGAACAACTTGGTCATAACAGGAATTGAAGAGAGCCCAACTCTTTCTTTTTTATTTTCCTGAAGCTGCGAGATGTGGAATGAGTAGCTGCTGGAAAAGGAGAGGACGTCTTTAAGGATAAAAGGCAAGTCTCTCCATTCATCCAGATGATAGTAGTGGAAGGTGGTGGAGAGAGGTGAGCACTGAGGCTCAGGGGAAGAAGGAGTGGAGTTTCTTCAACACAGAAGGGAGATTCTGGCCAGGCGTGGTGGCTCACGCCTATAATCCCGGCACTTTGGGAGGCCCAAGGCAGGCAGATTACCTGAGATCGGGAGTTCGAGACCAGCCTGACCAAAATGGAGGAAACCCCGTCGCTACTAAAAATGCAAAATTAGCAGGACATCCTTGCAGGTGCTGTAATCCCAGCTACTCGGGAGGCTAAGGCAGAGAATCGCCTCAGTCTGGGAGGTAGAGGTTGCAGTGAGCCAAGATCACACCATTGCACTCCAGCGTGGGCACCAAGAGCAAAACTCTGTCTCAAAAACAAAAACAAAAACAGGAGGGAGATTCTGAAGGGGGCAGGATGATGGTCTACATCATCCCCGAAGAGGAGAAGTGATCAGTTAGGGCAGTTGTTCTCTACAGCAGGGTTTGGACATAGATGGAGGAAAGGGGCGGACAGATGCCACTGGAAAAATCTCATTAGACTGCAAGTTTCCAGTGGAATATTCAGAAGATTGTTAGTGAAAAAGAGAGCAATAAACAAACAAACTGAAAAAGGTTTCAGGTTGAGCCTCAGAGCTAGAAAAGTAATTACATAGAAACCATATTCCCCATGTGTTCCAATTAATCTAGTGGGTTTACTTAAAAAATAAGTCCTCTGGTGAGTTGAAGTAAATCTTACTAGTGGAAGATTAATAAAAGAAATAGTGATTGATTAGTTTTAGGGACCTTCATTGAGACAAAGTTAGATAAATGGGCTTGCCCAAACCGTGGAGTTTGCTATAGTGACCCATTGGTTAAATCAGGTGACCGTTTTTTACCAGAACTTTATTAGAACTTAGCTCTAAAGACAGATGCTTATTTAGGGTACATTTGAGTTATTATTATTATTATTTTAAAAACAGAAATATTATTTGTTCTTCTTTTCCTAGCCTCTGAATCGAGGCGGATTGGCATTTTATTTATGAGCTGACAACACATACCTTTTTTACAGCTGATGTGCTTTTTGAACTGGGTTCAGCATTGTCAGAAAGTTATTCACAGAGAGTTGGTGGTGGAGCCCGCTCCACCCACTTCTGTTCCCTTTCTATTTTGGTGCCATTTGCAACAAAGGAAACTAAGTTTGTAAATTAGAGAAGGATTGAAGCTCTCACACATGCACTTCTTATCAGGTTGTGTAACGGATTAGACAGAGTGGGCTCACTCTTCCTGTGGCACTTGAGACCCGAGGAAACATCCGTACAAACTCCATCAGGTGGCCCTGGCCAGGGGGCTCCCAGGTCTTCTGGCCAATCTGATTTAGCTCTGTTTAAAAACAAACAGCTATGAAGGTGTATATAGCTGTATATCTTTAGGTTCTTATGTACATGTATATACTTGTGTGTGTTTATATGTGCGTGTATATACCTACGTATATTATGTGTGTGTATAAAATTGCATTCTCAAACCAAGGGAGATCAAGTGGGCAATACATTTAATTCGACTTTTGTTATCAGGGTCCCTGATGGAAATAGATGGCTTTTAATTCTCCTAGGCCTTAAGTGGACCAGGGGAGGGAGAGGAAGGCTAAAAGAAGCCAGAGAGAGTGGTTGTGTGGACAGAGCTGCCTGGTAGGTCAAAGAGGGAGTCAGAACCAGAGAAACGAATACCCCATCTTCTCTGGCCTCCTGGGAAGAGAGCTCCCATTGGTTGGACAGAGAGCAGGGTGGGGCATAGTGGGCAGAGCATCTGGAGAAGCAGATGGAAACCATCCAATGCATTTTGTTCTGGAAACAGCTGTGCAAGGTAACTCCCATAACTCACTGAGGTAACCCATGGGAGAGGTCCAGGTGGAAAATGAATTGCTTTCTAGATCTTCAGGGTGGCTACAGAGCTTCTAGCTTTAGAGCACTGGTTCTCAAAGAGTGGTGCCCAGAATGCTAGCATCAGTATCACCTGGGAACTTGCTAGAAGTTCTCAGGCCCCACCTTGGACCTACGGGAGTGCAAAACTGGAGGAGGGGCCCAGCAATCTGTGTTTTACAACCCCCCCTGGAGATTCTGGTGCTTGGCCAAGATGTCTGTGAGTTGCTGGAAGCTCAGCATATGATGTCAGTTTGCTGAGAGGGCCTTTGTTGGCATGCTCAGAAATGCCCATGATGACCATGTTGTCCATATCAATCCACTGCTTGAAATTCTGCAGTTCCTCAATCCTCTTTTAGGATAGACATTCTTCAATAGAAATGGAATACTTGATTATATTTAGGCCATGGAGGCCAATACTCAGTGCAATTCATTTCTTTAATTTTTCAGTTCTTCTCTCAGCTGTGCAGGCAAGTTTCAGGGCAGACTTTTGGAGGTTGTTTTTGAAAAATAGATGCAAATGCTGTCTGTGCTGTTGTTGTTTTCCCGGTGCCTGGCAGTGTTTGGTAAACAACTTGATTGCTAGGTCCCGGCCTCGGGGAACCACAGCTGCTCTTTCCAGCTCCCTGCAGACTTTGGTAGGGAGCAGGGATTGCTTCAGGGAGAAGTAAACAGGGGAGAACAAAACAAGAAAACATCACTTGTTGTTTTGTTGCTGCCTCTACCTGCTTTCCTAGAGCCGTTTTGCAACCACAGGCCCTGGGATTTGGGTTCCCTTGCTTTACAAAAACAAGGCAGGCCCCAGTGGCATTCTATGCTTCTCTCTCCATGGCTAGACTGTGGCATTTGGAGTAGCCACAGGATTTGGAAAGCATTGGAAAGGACCTAGTAGCCACTGCCAGAACGCATGCATTTTTAAATATGTAAATTGAAAAGGGAGAAAGCTTCATTCTTTCTAATGACCCCCAAGATGGTAATCCGGCTTTTCAGATCTCTAGGAAAACAGATTGAATATGGTACAGTTAATGTTTCAGCACTTCTAGGCTTTTCTCTGAACTATTTTAATGGGCTTTTAATTTATTGCAGCTCTTGATTAGCAGAGTTGAGGCAGGGTTACTGCTGACCTCCTGGGCCAAGATACTCCTGGGGCTGTAGTGAAGTGGAAAGAACAAAGCTTTGATAGTGTTCTTAGCTGGAGCCTCCCAGAGCTGAGCCCCTGGGGGTTCACTGAATAATTTCTTCCCCTAAAGTAGTCAGAGAGCAATGCAGTGTTCTTCAGATCTTTATCAGAGTTATCTGGGGTATCTGTTTGGTAGAACTGCGGATTCCTGGAATATGTTTCAGAATCTCCGGACTATGGAGGGCAGGAACTTGCGCTTCGAGCTGGTGCCCCTGCACACTCACATTTGCAGTCCATGGCCTTGGTGACTGATACTGCTATAGTGTAAATACACGAGCTGGAGTAGAAACCAGGTGGTGGTACTGCCACATTGAAAACAATTTCTGAGACTTGCACATTATTAGTGCATTTACTTTTCACTAATTCTACTTCACAGGTTGGCTGTTCCCTACCTTCTTAAGTCAAAAAACTTTCTTCCAGAAATTGTTTCTTTCTGGCCTGAAATAAGTCTTTTAGAATGTCCTTATAGAGAGGTGATACACTTCTGTTTGTCTGAAAAAGCTGTGATTTCGCCCTCAGTTTTCAAAGATAGTTTTTCTGGGTATAC
Organism: Cebus imitator; assembly: GCF_001604975.1. Lineage (NCBI taxonomy): Eukaryota > Metazoa > Chordata > Mammalia > Primates > Cebidae > Cebus > Cebus imitator. The sequence goes on along the minus strand of NW_016107467.1, from coordinate 195,944 downwards.
AATTCTACATAGGCAGGTAGGGGTTTTTGTCATTTTTTTCTTTTCTTTTTTGTTTTTGCCTCTGCACTGTGTAAAGGATAATTTATTTGGGTATCTGTCTTCTGGTGTTTTAAAAAATTCCAGTTGCTGTATGTTTTATTTCTAGAGTTCAGAACAGTTAAGTATTTTAGTTAGCTATTGGGTTCCATGAAGATGAAACTCAGTCCTATGACTGTTGAATTCTTAGCAACACACACACACACGCACACACACACACACGCAACACACACACTCACAATTCCACAAACCACAGTGGTGATTCACCCTTTATTTTTAGATATGCTTGGTTACTTTAAAATATTAGAAGTCAAATAAGACAGCACTAATGACCATACACATAGAGCATTGTTTAACCAATTTGTGTCTTAGCTAGAAGGTTGCTACTACTCCAGGAATGAAAATTAGACTCCTACATGAAATCTCCCACCAGCCTCTGTTCACAGCTGATCTTTGCTGAGCCTACTCCCCACCCCCAAGCCTTCAAATATGATATTCTGACCTGTGAAATGCTTTTTCTATCCAATCTTCCAATTCCTTCCAAAATCTCAAGATAATGAATTCTTCTAGAAAGCTCTTATCTCCCCAGACACCTACTGGGTTTCTCTGTGTCATCCGTACAGCTTCTCTGTGCTTCTGAATCACTCTGGAATCATAAAACTGGAGACAGTGAGTGACCTCATCCATCATTTGCTACAGGGATTGCAACTTTTGTTTTGTTTTGTTTAAATATAACTTATTTAAAAAGTTAGCTGCTATCTTTGACAAAATTCTGAAATTTCACTAAATAGAAATCTAGATTATTGCCTTTATTTGTAGAATTGAAGCTCATATGGCTCTGGGGATATGTTCCCACGTGGCAGTAATTGGAAAGGGAAGTACATTGGTTTCCCCCTTTAAGCTGATAAAGTGAGGATTTCCCAGCTTGCCACATTCCTTTCCTCTCCCTGTTACCTTACCTCTGGCCTTCCTCGCTCATTTACATTACCTGCCTGTTCCAAAATGTGGTCCATGATTGGTAGTGTCAGCATGGTCAAGGTAATGCAAATGAGCACAGAAGGCCAGGTATCAGATGGGGTTGCCTTAGCTTTCCTTGTATGAAAAAGGAACCTTAGGTACAAAAAGCTTAAGTGTCTTCTACAAGGCCACACAGCCAAAATCCACTTGAGCAAAACTGAGTCAGAAGGGTATATCACAAAAACTCAACATTTCTTTTATATTAGGGTATTGGCTGGAAAAATACAGAGTTCTTATGAGCACAAGCTCTATAGAGTCAGGCTACTAAAACGCTATATGCCTCAGTTTTCTCATCTGCGTATTGAGTTTACAATAATAATATCTACTAAGAACTTCGTTGTAAGAATAGAATGAAATAATGATTGTAAAAGACTTAATACCCAGTACATAATGAGTTTTCAACAAATGGCAATTACATTTTTAGAAAGTGCTGCAAAGTTATTTCTTTCAATTGTTGAATCATTTATTCACTCAAAAGATACATATTGAGTACCTGCTATAAGCCAGGCATTTTTCAGAAATTTTGGAGTATTTGATGAACAACAACAACAATAAAATAGTTCTTTTATCTAATTGAGCTTATATTCTAGTGGGGAAGACAAGTGAGTAAATACGCAAAAAAGTGTGTAGATCATGGCAAGAGCTCTGTAGTAAGCACATAGCATGACACAATTGAGAGTAGCTTGGAACCTAACTCAAGTAGGTAGGCAGGACACGCTTTTTGAAGTGGCCTTTGTCCCTAAGACCCAACACTGAGAAGGGGCCAGCTGTGTAAGGAATAGGCTCATGGCGTCTTGGGAAGCTGAGATAGCAAGCGCACCAAACCTGAGTCAGGAAGATACATGCCTTGCTTGAAACAAAAGGAAGGCCACTGTATCTACATTGGTTATAGTTTGAGATTGGGTTGGTAGTTAAGGTAGTGTCAGCGAAGTAGAGAGTAAGCAGATTATGTAGGGCCCTCAGGCCAACGCCATGGAATACTATGCAGCCATAAAAAACGATGAGTTCATGTCCTTTGTCGGGACATGGATGAATCTGGAAACCATCATTCTCAGCAAAATGACACAAGAACAGAAAATCAAACACTGCATGTTCTCACTCATAGGCGGGTGTTGAACACTAAGAACACGTGGACACAGGGAGGGGAGCATCACACACTGGGGTCTTTTGCGGGGGACTAGGAGTGGAACAGGGGGCATAGGGAAGTTGGGGAGGGATAACATGGGAAGAAATGCCAGATATAGGTGACGGGGATGGAGGCAGCAAACCACATTGCCATGTGTGTACCTATGCAACAATCCTGCATGTTCTGTACATGTACCTCACAACCTAAAGTGCAATAAAAAAAAGTTTGAGTTTTATCCTAAAGATGGTAAACAAATCCAGCCCATTTCTTTTTCCTCCTTTTTTCTTTATTCTTTTCTTTTTTGCTATGTGACATAGGCCTCTGGCTTTAAGGAACATGTCTGAGCCTTGGAAGTATTTCTTGGATCTCAGTGCTGCTTGGAGGCTTGGAGAACAGGACTTTGTCATTTGACGCAAAGTGTGGTCCATGATTGGTAGTATCAGCATCTCCTGATAGTTTTTTAGAAATGTAGAATCTCAGGCCCACTCCAGACCTAATGAATCAGAGTCTTTAGGGATGGGTCCCGGGAATCTGTATTTTGAAATGCTCTCCAGGAGATGTTTATGTACACAAGTTTGAGAAGCATGGATCTAGAATACCTTTGGACAGATTTCTACAGGACTTGGAGCTATGCTCATTGGAGAGGAATGGAAGCCTTTCCTTGGCACCCAGGGGCTGCTGCCAGCCACCGGGGATGCTGGCTCAATAGGGCTAGGCACTGGCGCCAGGGTTAGCATTCTAGGCACTTGAAAAAGTCACCGGTCACAGCACATCTTTGGTGTTGATGGCAGATCAGCATAAGAGTGAATCGTGGTCAAAACAAAACAAAAACCAAAAACCTCTTTTTAATCAGGAAGCTAAAAAAAGAAGTTAATAAAGTCTTTAGAGTAAATATGTTTCTTTCAAAAAGACAGAAGCTTAGGAGTGGAAGGAACTTGAAGAGCATTGGGAAATGCCCTGACCCTACAAATGGAGAGACTGGAATCTGGTGATGATAAATGGCTCTCCTGGGGCCGCGCCGGTGACTGATGCAACGCTGGGTCCAGAACTCAGGCTTCTCAGCTTTAGAGCTCTGACCGTCCCACAGTACCTGCTTTCTTGATGAAAACATCTTCATGAGTATTGCTCCATATGTAATCCGTAATCATTTTTAGAATAAAATAGAATTATTTTGGAGAAAAAAATTAGTGATGATTACCTTTCCTACTAGTTTTAATGTTCATTATTACTATTATTATTTCCAAAATAATTTAAAATTCTTATTTAATTTTTTTTTACATTTCTTGAAAAAAGATCATTGCTTAATAAGGCATGGTACATTTATCTGTGTAAGAGTTTAGTTAAAACCGTTTATTGTTACCTGAACACTTGATAATGGGAAGTGACATTTTCATATGCTAAAATATTTAAAATATTTGGTTCAAAGCCCATAATAAATAACAACTTTTTAGTGTACGTGTTGAAGTGATTAGTAAATGTGTCTTTGAAAACAGTATTTCCGGTTCGTATTTGACAGGATCACACTTGATGCATTGACATACCCTGGCTTGAACGGTGTTTTCCCCTACCTCAAGAATCTATGTCTGTCTTGCTGTTTTCAAGTGTAAGGAAGTGGTGGTTTTAGAACTTACATCTTAGTTATGTGTAAAAAAATATTTTTGTGTTGCAGTGTCCCAGAAGCTTTTGTTGACAATTCCAGTTTCCGAACAAAACATTTCGGCAATGGTGAGGGCTTCAATCCCTTCTCTGATTTGCTGTCGGCCATGAGCGGATGGATGTGATGCCTGCTAGCCAAAAGGGTGAGTGAATGAATGTTTGTGATTGTTCATCTCAAAATTCACAAGACAAAAAGCCCATCAAGACAGTTGCCCACCCAGGACGAGAGCTTCTCATCTTGAAAGACGGGACAAATTCTGTCATTGTTTTTTGGTGTAATCTTTTCAGATAATTCCTACAGTGTTCTGGGGTTCATAAAAGGCGTAATAGGACCTAGGAGAACTTTCTCTGTTTGCTAGTTTAATTGTACTCTGAGGGGTGAACTATCTCAATTTGGGGCCATGTGCAATATTAAAGGAGTAATTGCTTTTTTGGTCCTGTGACAGCTTGGTGATAATATGAGCCACCAGGAAATAAGACACTAACTTTTTCATCTTGAATTTTAGGGAAAAATTGAGTCTAATTTGTTCCTTGAGAGAGTCCCATCCCAAACTTTTTGTATGATGAGGACTTTTAAGAAAGACAAAGGTTGGAAACTTGGGATTTTCAAAGATTTTTTGGAAGACTTCGGGGAATTTTTTCCAATGATAATTTACCTCATTAGGTTGTTCACTTACTTTGTAGGGGGAGGGTGGAAGGGACATGATGTTTTTCTTTACTGTGTGTTTTCCATCCATCGTGTTCCTCAGCAGTTGATGACTCCCCTCTAGTAATGGACACTGTAACTTATCCTTACCAGAGACAGTGATTGGTTGAGGCCAGGCATTTGTGTGACAACTCTGACATCATGTGTGGTAGCCTTGTCACTGAGTAAGGTCAATTTTATGCAGAACCGTATCATTTCAGGTTTTGTATTGAGTGGCATTTAATGGTAAGACCCATTGGCATAAACTCATAACTTATCTTTTTCTGTCTTAGTGCAGCAATATTGGAAACAGATTCTAAATAATGGAGAGAAGTATACTGAAGCAGAAAGGGCACTGTATTGGGAGTTGGGAGACCTAATAGTTACCTGGCATGGGGCAAATTAGTCTCTTTCCTTGATTGTCTTTGTTTTTTTTTTTTGTGGAGGCAGAGTTTTGCCCTCATTGCCCAGGCTGGAGTGCAATGGCATGATCTCGGCTCACTGCAACCTTCGCCTCCCAGGCTCAAGTGATTCTCCTGCCTCAGCCTCCCGAGTAGCTGAGATTACAGGCGCCCACCACCATGCCCAGCTAATGTTTGTATTTTTACTAGAGATGGGGTTTGACCACGTTGGCCCAGCTGGTCTCGAACTCCTGGCCTCAGATAATCTGTCTGCCCTGGCCTCCCAAAGTGCTGGGATTACAGGCGTGAGCCACCATGCTCAGCCTGATATCCTGTATCTAAAACAAAGCATGTAGGTTAGAGGATCCTATCCTGTCAGTGTTATTTAGGACCTAAACACCTCAGCTTACAAATGAGAAAGCTGAAGTCCATGAGTCTAGGTGGGATGGCTAAATCCCTGGGGTTGGTCTAGACTGGACCATATTGTTTGGTCATCATTCAGTGGTTCTTTCTAGCTTATTTCAATTACAAAGATTAAGACATTCTACCCATTTAGTTTTTTAAACCTCTTCTGATGATGTGTCTAAGATACTGTTATGCATTCAACTATTTGGGCCAGATTTGTAAAGATTTTATAGCTAGAGGTTATTTTGACAAATCCCTCCCATTTTAAACATTAAAAACTATGTTAGTGTTATTGTCCAGAGAAACTGTGTTCATAGTGAGGCAACTAGCTCAAATATTCGAGACCAGATGATTTTCAAAGAACTATTGGCTTGAAAAGGCACTGCCACAATTTGTTAACTGATAACTTGTACGGTGTATTCTGTTCTGCTGGAGCTAGAGAGAGAGAAAAAAAATCCAACCTCCTGTCTTCCTTACAGTATTACTTCTGTCAGTGGCAAGAAATAAGGCAACTAGTAAGCAGTAACACACAGGCAAGCATGTCCAGAATGAAAATAAATAGTTAATGGAGTCATGAAATTTTAGAGCTGTTAGTGATCTTTGATCTTTTTAGTGGGTTGTCTTGGGCAAGTCCTTTGGCTCTCTCACTGTGAACTTCTAAGGCTTTCCATTGCCATGCATGTATGATAGATTTTTGTGGATGGTCTGTAGTGAACAGGCAGCACATGTTAAGAAAAGTCGTATCTTTAGGAATTCGGGTAGAGTTGAGAATAAAGCCTGGGTCTATTTCGTATACACATGAGAATTCATGAACGTGGTTAGAATTCTGAAGTCCTGAAATAACAACAAACGCAGGTTTTTGGTTACCTGTCATCTCTGCCTTTGGTATTGAGAGAGCCTGACTCAATCTTACTGTTATAAAATTGGTGTATGAAATTTAACAAAACCACATGAATGGATCTGTTGAAAACGAGGCTCATTTTATTCATTAATTTCAGTTGGGTTTGGCCCATTATTTGGAAAATCAATCTGAAGAACTGTAATGAAAATGATATCTGTTTTGCAAAAATATACTTTTAGGCCTAGTGGAATACTAGTGTTTTGTTTTGTTTTGTTTTGTTTTGTTTTTTTCTAAATAAGGAAGTTTTTAGTATTTATCAGACTCTAAAAATCTTCCCTTCTCTGTATTTTTTAGTAGAAGGTAAAGGTATCCAAAATCCTATGAGTTGGACCACATGTTCTGATTTTCTATCCCCCTCATTTTTTTTCTTTTTTTTGAAACAGAATTTTGCTCTTGTCGCCCAGGCTGGGGTGCAGTGGCACAATTTCAGCTCACTACAACCTCCACCTGCTGGGTTCAAGCTATTCTCCTGCCTTAGCTTCCTGAGTAGTTGAGATTATAGGTGCCTACCACAACACCCAACTAATTTTTATATTTTTTAGTAGAGACAGGGTTTTAACCATACCGGCCAGGCCAGTCTCAAACACCTGACCTCAAGTGATCTGTCCGCCTCAGCCTCCCAAAGTGCTGGGATTACAGGCGTGAGCCACCATGCCCGCCTGCATTTTTTTCTCAAGGTGCATTTCCAAGGCTTGCTCAAAGGATTCACTCTCTCCCTGGGTGCTGCAGTAACTGGCCTTCCATGCATTATGCACCTGATAGTTAGTCCTTCCATTGTCAAACATTTGTTCACAGTCCTGTGCCTTTTAGAACTTCACAGTTTATTGAATAACCAAAAGGAGCACCAATTAATTGTTACAGCTAATAATTTGGAGTCTTTAGGCTTGAAATAAACTCTAATTCTGAGTGAAGCGTTTCATGGTAAGTGTCCTCCTGGTAGACCAGGGTCAGAGTCACAGAGGTAGGCAGCCAGAACAACAAATTGCCTCACTCAAACGCAAGGAAATGAAACCATGAAATAAAAGGTTTGCACAAATAGATCATTATGGCCAATTTTTTAAGGTCAGAAGATGGGTAATGTACTCGATTGATGCTGGCTATAACCATGCTTGCATAATAAATTAACTTAGAGGCAGGAGACAGCGGAAGAAGGGCTGAGCACTTCACATCTCTCTTTGTGCTGTGGTTCTTTAATGCCACCGTTCACCAGGAAGGAGTCGGAGTTGGCTCCTGTTTCCTGGTGTGAAGCTTTAGCTGACACTGGTAGCTACAGGATGCACATCACGGGACTTCCAGAATGCAGAGTGGCAATGCCTGCTGCATATTGAATAGGCCGTTAGCCACAGCGTTATTAATAAATGTGATCATAACAATTTGTATTTGCATAGAGTTTTTTTGAGAAGGGCTGACTAGAGATGGTGAATGTGCTGGCTTATTTGTTCGTCTCTGCCCTGTCATTGTGTGGTCTCTACCAATAATTTGTCCCTTGCTAGTAGATCTGATGAATAGACATAAGCGTCCTGTGACATTCATTGTGTGTTATTTGCTCACAATTATTTTCCCTTATTTGCCCAGCCTTCCTCTTTTGATCTCTCTTACAATCAAATTGCTACCTTTTGACTTACTAGGAAGAGATAAAAACATGGGAAAATGCACCCTTCTCACCGAAGACTTCGTGAAGGGCTACTTTTTGGCTGGGAGTTTCTTTCTTTTTAAAATAAAACTCTAGAATATGGACTTTCTGTGACGGGTTTTGGGGTGGGGCGGTGGTGACGCAGCTTCCAGAAGGTATGTATGGCTGGCAGGTACCTTGGGCCAGGAGAGCCAGCTGACAGGTTTCCTTTCTGGTCTTCCTTGTGCTGCAGCCTGTCAGGTGCCAACCCACTGTGTTGTGCTTAAACTTCCAGTCTTTGGAATTTTGACTTTGAAAAGTAATTTCAACAATTTAATAAACTACATAATATGTTTTATAAGCTGGAGCGAATGATCTTAAGTATTTTGGTCTCTTTCATAACACAATGAACCCAATATTGGTAAAAATACAGATCTTCACTCACACCATAAAGAGAGGCTAGATTTAATAAGCAGTTATGAGTGCTGGCAGCTGCCTATCAGATTGTATCACTTGGGCTCCCGCATGCGAGGACAGTGTCAACTTACATTTTGTCTGTGAAGTATTTTCAATGCGTTTATTTTGCCTTTCTCTCTAGTTCCTAACCCAATACGAATAATGTAATTGGCTAAATATTTTCCACATAGCTAACTGGCTAGGGGCCAAGGTGGAAACCATTGTCTGGCTTGATGAAGATCAGAAATTAACATGACATTTACGTGGAGGTAATGGAATATATTAGTAATGTAGTAATTCAGGATGGTGAGAGACAGTGTCCATCCCTTCCTGCCCATAAGCATCAGGAGGTGTTCAGCAGATGATGAAAGAATATCCACACCCCCACCTCAGTTCCCTAGTACCACACAGCAGTAGCCGGCCCATCCCTGTGTTAAATTTGCTTTTAAGTTCTTCAGACAAAACTCGAAGACAAACTAATGAATTATTCCATTTGTCAATTAAAAAAGAAAACCCACCAACTCCTATTTTAAGAATAAATTCCAATTAGAAGATTCCATTTAATTCAGAAGCTATAACATTGTTTTAATGAATTCTGTTGGAGGTGACAGTTTATGTGAGATAAATTTATATGGTGTAGATAGATATAAATTCATTGGATAATGTTAAACATGTTACTTCATATATATTAGCTGTGAAATTTATTTCTTCTCTGGTTATGTCCCTAAGGAGGTAGAGTCAGAGGGAAAAACATATCTTCAAAGAAAGAACCCTTTCTGTCCTTTCAGATATTTGCTTTAAAACAGCCTTTTCTCACTTTTATTTAAAAAAATCTGTTAAATTTCTGCATTAACTGAATTTATGATTCTTGGTGTATGCTATTTATAAAATTGAATATAGGTTTTATGATATAGGAAATTAGTCTAGGAATGAGAATATGATCCAACTTTGTAATAAAGGTAATCTGCATTTATATTGCAGATATTTTCCATTCCTCTCTAAGCCCCTTATGGGATTATACACACGTTTTTCTGGATATACAAATTCACCGTAAACTTTTAATGTATTGGGCAGACTTTTGTTCACATGATACCTCCACAAAACATCAAACCTTTTGGCTAAATCAGAGGTGGCAAACATTCTTGACACACTTTCGATTTTATAGTTCCCCTTTTCCGTGCTTATCCTGTGCCCCGGCAGACATCATTAAATTGATCGTATTCTTTCTTTTACTGAGTGTGGTTGTTGCTGCAGATTTATTCCACCTAAATCATTGGAGGCAAGCTTACAAAGTCACCATTTACATGCGTATGGCCAATGCAGTGTATAAGGTATAAGGTTGGGGCTTTTGAGTGATCTTTGTAGTTTGTATACCCAATGCTTACCCTGATATCTGGCAGACAGTTTTTAAACAGTCCATATTTCATATATTAATGAAAGAATCTGGGCTGGGTGCTGTGGCTCATGCCTGTAATCTCAACACTTTGGGAAGCCAAGGCGGGAGGATCGTTTGAGGCCCGGAGTTTGAGACCAGCCTGGGTAATATGTGTGCACCACATTGTCTGATTTGTTAGGTTGTTTATTTTCTACACTTCAACTGGTTTTGGGTTATGTCTGTGAAATATTACAGTTTTGTAGTGGTTTTCTTTTTCTTTTTTTCTATTTCTCTAACTTTAGAAAAGACAAGAATGAGTCTATGTCGCTCTCTTTTTACCTATGTATGAACTGAGGCTGTAACATAGCAAGGAAGTGGTGATGTGAGAACCAAACCCAGAGAACCAAACCCAGACTTTCACTCTCTGGGTGCAGTTGCTTTCTCATAGGGAGCGGCACACACATGCCCGGTGCTGACCGGTGCAGGGCAAGTTTCTTACAGTTTCCTTTTGCATATTAATCTTAGTTTTTATCAATACGCTGAAGCAAGCTGTACCAGGGAGGAAGGCATTTAGCTATTACATTTCAAATGATATCTTCCGTGATGTAAAATTCTAGGAACTTAAACTCCATTGCATGTTGTTTTTGAAAATATTCTGCTTTCTGTTAAGTTGGTTCAAGTAATGCACAGAGGCGAAGAGAAGGAAATTTCCATTCAGTTTATATGCAGGCTGCTGAGCTGCCTGTTGAGAATTGCCATCATTTTATTCTGTCTTCAAGAAAAATAAGCAATTAGTACTTTTAAGCTATCATTTAGCTAATGTACATTTTAATTTTATTTCAGTGTGTTGCATATTACTACTTCTTTTGGTCATGAAAACCAGAGTTTGGGAAAGTGACGGTGGGTGAACATGTGAATTGTTACCTTCTTGGCCCGTAATAATAGGATGATATGGTTGACCTTGATTAAGGATAACAAAATCAGCAGGCCTCCAAAACAGCAGGCCTGTTTTGATGGTAGCTTTTGGATTTTTCCCTACAGATATTCTACGTAGCACCAACCAATTGATTGGAATAGGCTCACGAGATAAAACCTTTTTTTTTTTTTTTTTTTTTTTTTTTTTTTTTTCTATTTTTTTTTTTTTTTTTTTTTTGAGATGCAGTCTTGCTCTGTCCCTAGGCTGGAGTGCAGTGGTGCGATCTCGGCTCACTATAACCTCTGCCTTCCAGGACCAAGTGATTCCCCTGCCTCAGCCTCCCGAGTAGCTGGGACTACAGGCGTGTGCTACTAGGCCCAGCTAATTGGTGTATTTTTAGTAGAGACGGGGTTTCACCATTTGGGATTACAGGCGTGTGCCACCCCACCTGGCTGATAAAATCTTTTTATTCCTTCTGTCTTCTATGAGATTTTAGTAATATTTATAACAAATAATTACAGAGCTATTCATTAGGCACTTACTTTTCCTATGTTGGTTCAAGTATCACATTGGTTATCTTATTCGACCTTGACAGCATCTCTGGGTTCTAAATATTATTCTGGTTTTAATGTTGAAAAGACATAAAGGTTAGTGCATAAGTCACCTGCTCAGAATCACATAGCAAGAGTGAGAAGTGAGTTTTATTCCAAGTTGGGCCAATTTCGAAGCTTTTGTCTTAACCATGAGGACATGCTACTTCCTCATCTTTCAACAGATGCCATGGTTCTTTAAGATCTTGATTCAGGCAGAGGAGATTTTGTAGTTTATACTTGTCTTTGTGAAAGAGATGGAATCTAACTTATTTAAAACAGCAGCTTCATCTGCAGACAAGATTTTTATAGAGCCAGCAATGTAAAAGGGAAGGGCTTCTTCCAAAAATTTTCTCCATAATATTCCTCACCTCCTGCCTTTTTCCTCAGTTGAAACATCTCCCAGAGTCATACCACTGGATTCAGCACTGCATTCTTTCTGTGGTTCTTTTTTATGAAGTCTCTCTAGCTCCCAGGCTGGAGTGCAGTGGTATGTGAGGTGATCTCGGTGCACTGAAACCTCTGCCTCCCAGGTTCAAGCAATTCTCCTGCCTCAGCCTCCCTAGTAGCTGGGATTACACACCACCACACCTGGATAATTCTTTTATTTTTAGTAAAGATGGGGTTTCACCATGTTGGCCAAGCTGGCCTCGAACTCCTGACCTCAAGTGATCCACCCACCTCGGCCTCCCAAAGTGCTGGGATTACAGGCATGAACCACTGTGCCTGCACCTTTGGTTCTCTTCAATAGTAAAGATACTCCTGAAGGTGGTAGCTCATGGAATCCCTGGCTCTGAGCACATGAGTTTTCTTCATGGATTTCAGGAACAGAACTACATAAGGATAGCAGGCCAGCTGATCCAAGAGAATGGGTGCAGGAATGGAAAACCCCAACTACTAGGCATATGAGGCCAGGGAAAGAGCAAGGCAGTGGAAAGGTCAGGCCCTTTGTCCATTTGTCAGGTCATTTAGTCCTCTTGTCTGTGGACTGTGGGAACGTCTGCCCTTCCAGGATGTACTCTCAGGCTAGATGGCCCAGAGGCTAGTTTCAAGTATGCTCTATGATACATGCGTGTGTTGTTATTATGATTTATGAGATAGAGTCTCACCCTATTGCCCAGGCTGTAGTGCAGTGGCATGATTTCAGCTTACTGCAGCCTATGCTTCCCAGATTCAGGCAATTCTCTTGCCTCAGACTCCCGAGTAACTGGGACTACATGCACACACCACCGTAGCCATCTAATTTTTGTATTTTTTGTAATGATGGGGTTTCACCATGTTAGCCAGGCTGGTCTTGAACTCCTGACCTCAGATGATCTGCCTACCTTGGCCTCCCAAAGTGCTGGGATTATAGGCGGGAGCCACCATGCCTGGTCTCAGTTATTATTAAGGGAACTTTTTTCTCCTTATTTAAAAATGTCGTATATTGAATTATCTAAGAGTGAAATGACATGTCAGTTGCAGGTTCCTTTAGGAATCTTCAGAAAATAAGAAAAAATGGTGGAGCAGAATCTTGATAATTCTAGAATTTAGGTGATGGATATAAGAGGGTTTGTTATACTATTTTTCTATTTTTAAAATATTTTTGACCACTTTTATTGTATAAAAGGGGTGTTAGGGGATGAGAGGCTTATCTAGCCACTATCCAGTCTAGTGGTTGATAAACCAATCACAGGCAGGGTAGAACCAGGCCTCTGCACCCCTGTCCTCTACCCAACCCCTGCTGGTCCTCAGCTGCCAGTGTAATTTAATTGATGTGGAGTCTTAGGGCAAGGAGATGCTGACCTCATCAGCCCGTTTTGTCCAGGAGTAATTTACTGGACAATACAGATACAAAGTCTTTAACCTGACATACCAGCACTCCCCAACTAACCTGTAAAATGATGGTAGCTGTCATAATTGAGTAGTTGTGGCATGCCAGGGGCTATAATGTATGTATTACAGATTCTTATCTCTAATCTTCCTGTGGGCAGTGTTTGGAGGGCTGTAGAGGATTACTGAATTTCGGGCCCATCAGTTTTTCTTCTTTACCTCTAAGTTTTGTGTTTTTCAAAGTGTTATCTCAGCAGTGCCTGGGAAGTGCATTAAATAGAGACTTCCAGGCCCACAATGAGACACAGGCCCTTAGACTGGTTAGGGAGAGCATGGTCTCTGGAGTTGAGTGGATAGCTTCAGGCTCTGGCCCCAGGACTCAATAATAACTGTAACCCCAGCCACGCCACATCTCCTTCCAAGCCTCGGTTTTCTTTTCTGCCAAATGGGGACAGTGGTGTCATCCACATTACTGGCTGTGAAAAGTCCTTAATACGGTGCTTGACACCTTGTGAATGTTAGATATATGCTGCTTGCAACTGTAATTGAACCTTTTTGAGACATTTGCCAATTTCCTGATAGAACCAAGAATATTGAGGATGTAGCAATGAATGCTCCAGGTGGCACTATTTGGTGGGTAAAATTTAAACCTTACGTATCCTAGAAGTGTGCTTTTTGTAATTATTAAAAACATTTAAAAAATAAGTATTAGAGTTTTTACTTAGGTGTTTGAAAAAGAATTCTGTCATCAAAGTGTATGAGAGTTGACAAGTGTAAATATGCAGTTAGACAGTTTCAAGGAACGTGTATTATTTACTGATCAATGTAGTGTCTCCTTTGGAGCCATTACACTCAGTCATTTCCTGTCAATCTCTGCACGCTGTTATAATCAGCCTATGGATATGCATATTAAAATATCAGAAAGTTAGTGTGTATGCGTGGTAGCAGCCTTTTAATTGTTAATAATGTTGCTGCTTTAAAAACGTATCAGGATAGTTTACTCTTAGGATGGTTAATCTCCTGCAGAATTGCATGAGAAATTAGGGAAACCAAAACTCGGTCTGGTGGAAAATGAGGCCAATTGGTGGGTGTCTGCTTCCAGTTGGTGCCCCGGTTACAAAAAATATTCGCTTTTTTTTTTCACTACTGTGTTTTTAGGAAAACTTTTATAATTAAAAGAAAAAGTTCGTGTATGTGTGTGATGGTGGGAGGCTCAGTCTAATTTCTCTCTATAAGAGGGATCAGCTAATCTTTTCTGTAGAGAGCCAGATAGGAAACATTTTAGGCTTTGCAAGCCACCTGGTCTGTTACAACTACTTACCTTTGTCTCCTCTGTCCTCCTAGTGCAAAAGCAGCCATGGATGGCGTGTAAATAAAGGTGTGTGGCTGTGTTCCAGTACAATTTATTTACAGACACTGAAATTAGAATTTCACGTGCTTTTCATGTGTCACTAAGTTGTAGGATTTTCATTTCCCCCCAGCCCTTTAAGAGTAAAAACTATTGTTAGCCCACTGGCAGCAGGTTGGATATGGCCCATGGGCCTGTAGTTTGCCAAGCCCCAGTCTGGAAGAAGATTGCGAAGCAGTGGCGAGGACCAGCCCTTTGTTCCTGCTGTCTGGTGTTTCTGCTTGCTCACTTGCTCTTCGGTTTCTGCTGAAATAATAATGTCATCAGTTTTTATTTAATGCTTATCTTGACACAGGCTGTTCTACATAATTATTTATTGATTTAGAGTGCAATTTAGTGAGGCCCTTCCCTTGCTTAATAAAAGACAAAAATAGGCCGGGTGCGGTGGCTCACGCCTGTAATCCCCGCAGTTTGGGAGGTCGAGGTGGGCTGATCATGAGGTCAGGAGATCAAGACCATCCTGGCTAACACAGTGAAACCCCATCTTTACTAAAAATACAAAAAAATTAGCTGGGTGTGGTGGCACGCGGCTGTTGTCCCAGCTACTAGGGAGGCTGAGGCAGGAGAATTGCTTGAACCCAAGAGGCAGAGGTTGCAGTGAGCTGAGATTATGCCACTGCACTCCAGCCTGAATGGTGAACTGAGACTCCGTCTGAAAACAAACATATAATATATTTTATATGTTTATATTTTACATATATAGTGAGGTTCAGGGTGAAGAGTGAAGTGAAAGGGAAGACAAGTCAGAGAAGAAAAGTAGACTTTGAAAAGTGACATAATGCTGGGTGTGGTGGCTCACACCTATAATCCCAGCACTTTGGGAGACCAAGGCAGGTAGATTGCTTGAGCTCAGGAGTTTGAGATCAGCCTAGGCAACATAGTGAGACCCCATCTCTACAAAAAAGATTTAAAAAAATTAGCCGAATGTGGTGGCTTGCACCTGTAGTCCCAGCTACTTGGGAGGCTTAGCTGGGAAGACAGTTTGAATCCCGGAGGTGGAGGTTGCTGTGAGCTGAGATCATGCCACTGCATTCCATCCAGCCTGCGTGACAGAGCCAGACCTTGGTCTAATAAAAAAGAAAAGTGACATAAGAACTATAGTCTCTTTGTAACCAGTGTTATTAAAATGTGTTGTGTATCTCACTAGCGGAGGAATTTAAGATAAATTTTCTACAAGACAGAAATGAATATATTAAACAAAAATTTAAGAGCTATGTATTATTAGGCCAGGTATAGTGGCTCACGCCTTTAATCCTGGTACTTTGGGAGGCTGAGGTGGGTAGATCACCTGAGGTCAGGAGTTCGAGACCAGCCTGGCCAACATGGTGAAACCCCATCTCTACTAAACATAGAAAAATTAGCCAGGTGAGGTGGCACGTGCCCTGTAATCCCAGTTCCTTGGAACGCTGAGGCAGGAGAATTGCTTGAATCCGGGAGGCAGAGGTTGCGTGAGCCGAGACCACGCCACTGTACTCCAGCCTGGGCGACAGAGCAAGACTCTGTCTTAAAAAAAAAAAAGAGTTTTGTATTATTTTATTTTTAATATGTGTTATATATTAAATATGAAGCAGAAAATAGATTTAGTACATCAAGTCTGGCTTCTCAGATGATATTGCTTATTACAACATTAATAAAAATTTGAGAGGCTTAGGGAAACTGTAAAGATTATTGTGTACGTGGTACCCGGGTGCAGCAAAGTCATTAGAGGTGGTATTGAAGGATTCGAAGTAGGAATTTTTCTTCTGAATGGTCCTTAATTTATCATGAGGGAACAGTAGAGAGCAAGAGGTATATGCATGTCAGCTGATTGTGCCTAAAGAAATCTCTGAAGGACAAGAATGATCAGATGTGCATGTGAACAATCTGGAGGGAAGATGCCTCAAATCCTCCCTCCTCTCTTTGCGGGAGATTTGCTGGTTTGTGTTAGAAACAGGTGGAGGAAATCAGGGCAGGGGAAACATGGGGAAGAGGGAATTTGTGGAGTGGGGCATTTTCCTAAAACGGAGGCCTAGGTAGAAAATATCATCACGAGAGAGAAAAAGTGTGCAGAGAAGGAGGTTTGTGGGCATTGCTCTTAAGGCATCCTTAGAGTACAGGATGGTGGAAGTCCTACTAAGAAGTAGAAATGAAACGGATGTTTCTCAAGACAGGTAAGAATAACCTAGAGGACCATTTCTTTATCAAGTATCATGATAAAACTGACTTGAATATGAAAAAGAAAAAGCTTCTGATTGTCACCAAGTCAGAATTTTTGAAACAAAGTATCGTTTTTGTGGTTGGGAAATAAACATTCAGAAAAGATGACTGCCTGAGATGCAAATGTCATGATCATGATTTCACGTAAATAGCCGTGTTAATAAAAAAGGTAGGGAGAGAGAATACAACAAAGGTAGGATTGTGCTGAAAGAGTTGTAAATTATCTTTTTTGTTAAGTGAAAAATAAATGTATTTCAGGATCCAAGGTTAAGTTGTAGAACCTTTGATATGTAATCAGCATCTACATGTAGTGATTGTGCACACAGAATGTTGGCCAGACAATTTGGGTTTGAATCCTGGTTCTGCCACCTAATAACAGTATAATTTTGGGTAAGTCACATCTTTCTGTGCCTCAGTTTCCTCAGGTTTAAAAGAATAATAGTACCTAACTCGTAGGTGATTGTAGGATTTAAGTGAGTTAACACACATAAAGCATTAGAAAAGAGTTAACCGGCTGGGCACGGTGGCTCACGCCTGTAATCCTAGCACCCTGGGAGGCCGAGGGAGCTGGATCATGAGGCCAGGAGATTGAGACCATCCTGGCCAACATGATGAAACCCCATCTCTACTAAAAATACAAAAAAAGTTAGCCAGATGTGGTCCGTGCACCTGTAGTCCCAGCTACTTGGGAGACGGAGGCAGAAGAATTGCTTGAACCTGGGAGGCGGAGGTTGCAGTGAGCCGAGATGGTTGGTGCCACTGCACTCTCGCCTGGCGACAGAGTGAGACCCTGTCTCAGAAAAACAAAAAACAAATTAAAAAAAGAGTTAACACATAGTAGATTTTTGTAAAAACGGCCAGCTGTTAGCCCCTAAGATTGCCCTGAGCAAAATGTTTGGTTTGTGATCATTACAGCAAATTTGCCCTCATTTCTCTAGGATGTGAACTTTTTGTGTATATATGTATGTATATCTATCAATGTATTGTAATGGTATATGTCATACACATTCAAAGACTCTTAGACATTCTGTGCTCAGAAAAAGAATGAAGCATATTGCCTGTCTTCCTTATACTTCTGCCTCCATCTTTGAGGCCTAATTACTGCTACATGAACATCCAAATCCACGCTGCTTTTGAACAACCTGAGAGATGGTGCACTTCTTTCCTTGGGAAAGGCCATTATATGTGTGGCCAACTGGTAGGCCTAGGAAGTTCTTTCTTACATTGGACTCAAATCTTACTCTGGTTTGTTTCCTTGGGATTCTACAAAACCCATCTCTTCTACATGACAACCGATGAAAGATTTGAGGAAAGTTAACAGATCTTCTTGAGCCTGCTTCAGGCTAAAAATCTCTTGCTCCTTCACCTGTTCCTCTTTTGCTTCAATTTTGAGGGCGCTGTGACCATCTGGATTGTTTCCCACAGCACTGATAGTCATAGATATATATTTTATTGATGTGTCCACATTTATATATAATTCATTTAAAGGCACTTCTTTTTGACAGAACCTATGTCCATCATTTGGAAATGAAATATTGTGACTATTCTTAACCTTCTTCCTAAATTCCGAATCTGAGAAACAGGCGCATAAAGAATTATAAATTGTCTCTTGAAACTTTAGTATACTGGAATAGGCTTTTCTTCATTTCAAGCCAGGTACCTGTGTAGAAGTAATCATGGTAACTCTGTCCCTGCGGTAGCAGCACACTGTGTGCCAGACACTCAGCTCAATCATTTGGTTGCAGTAGATCGTTTAAGCCTCATGAGCATGAGTCTGTTCCTGTTTTTGTTGTTGTTGTTGTTGTTTGAGACAGAGTCTTGCTCTGTTACCCAGACTGGAGTGCAGTGGTGTGATCGCAGCTCACTGCAACCTCCACCTCCCAGGTTCAAGTGATTCTCCTGCCTCAGCCTCCCGAGTAGCTGGGAATACAGGCACCCACCACCATGTCTGGCTAATTTTCATATTTTTAGTAGAGAGGGTGTTTCACCATGTTGATCAGACTGGTCTTGAACTCCTGACCTCAGGTGATCCACCCGCCTTGGCCTCCCAAAGTGCTGGGATTACAGGTGTGAGCTCCCGCATCCAGTCCTATCCTTTGTTTTAATGCATATAAATTGTGTAAGTCACGTAAAAATCTCCCCTCCCCCTTTTGGGATAGTCTGCTTTTATTCTATTGAAACTATTCAAGCTAATTTTGAATTAAAGATACTGCTATTCTCAATGTGCCAGAGCCCCCACACACAACATTGGGGATGGTGTACTTCGTTTTCTTTCAGCTTTCTCCAAGTGACTTTCCTTCCCCCCTCCTTTCAACAAGATTCTCAGAGAGGAAGCCAATCACAATGTTACTGGGCATGGGTATCTTGAGGGATGGCTGGGTGCCTTCTATGAGACTTAACACATTTCCTGAACATGGTGCCTCACCATGGCAACAGCCATGTCACACGACACATTGGTGACACATGTAAGGTGCTGCCACAACTCATCCCAGGTTGAATGTCTGTGATTCATTGTTTCCACTGACACAGTGACTACTGTAACTTGCAGTTGGAATGTTCTCTGGTTTTCAGTGCCATTAATGCATACTGACTCCCGTGGCGCATGGAGGGCTCAGGGAAGAGAAGCATAAATAAATAAGTGCAGGCTGTAAACATTGCCTTCATTAGCTTTGCAGAGAAATACTTGTTCATCAGTCAACCTCTTTGCCACTCTCATTCTTCTTTTTTTAAGCATATTTTGTTGGTTAACACCTTGGAAGCTTGAAAATGATTTTTATTTTTAATCATAGTTGTACCCATTTCTTCTTGGCAAACTTCACAAGAGAGAGTTCATGGTGGCCCCTTTTTAGTATTTATTTATATTCTTCACATGTAGCAGATTTATTGATGAATGCATGATTCTGGGAATATTTTTTTTCTCATTGTGAAATATCATGAATGCTTTACATAAATCAGATGATGGAATTACGCATCCATTGCTCATGGAGGGGGCTGAAGGTGGTATACTATCAGAGGACTTTTGGAGAGGTCCAAGATGGGTGGTATTTTAACATATTTTAATTTTTGAGCAATTCAGCGAGTGATTGAAAAAGAAGATGTGGAATCTGGAAGACATTAAAGAGATGTCAAGGACAGACCAGTTTTGATCTGTAGCCTAATGAATGTTTTGCCAACTTTTAAAAAATTTTTTGAGAGTAGAACTTTAACCATTTGCTTGTGTTTCTGGCATGGTAAGGTTATTCCTGTTTCTGTTATATGATGAATCCAAAGTGAAAATGGGATAATTTTTAATTAGCAAAATTATAAAACGGTTTGCAGCCAAATGTTTCTTGTCTTGTATAAACTGTGAGGTTTCACATTTTACTTTAATCATTTTAGGAAATTTCATTCTGAAGATCTATTTCAGTTGGTATTTTATGTATGAATACAAATCTTCAATATTAGAAATTACCTTGTAATATTCTTTTCCAATGTCACTTGAATAATCTGACAGGATTTCAGTCATGTGCATTGCTTGTGTGTATTTTTTAGGTGTCATGGTTACCTTAGTTGGATATAGCACTCATATTCAATCTAGCATTATGAATGCAAGGCTCAACATCATAAGAGAAATAGAAATCAGGGGTTAGAAATGTTTGCTAACTCTATGTTGTATGGTTTTATACAGTTCAGAATTGCTTTGGTGGAGCTTACCTATGTAATCATTTGAATCAAAATTTTTTTATTTTTACTTCATGCTATAAATATATGAATAGAGAGATATTTTGAGATATATTTTATTAAGGAAATGAAAATAATGAGTTAAGTCATGGCAACCTACACATAATTCCCAGACTTTTCATTTTATGATGCTTCAGTTGCATTTGATGATGAGCGTTTTACAGTTTCTGGGGGCTCATTAGAGCCCTACATGGAGATAAAAGAATTCTATGGAAATGTGAAGGGATTTAAGTGTTCAGAATTTGAGGATCTGCCTAGACTGGGACAATTCCAGCACCTTGAACTTTTATACTCTCTAGGGGGTTGGGGGGAGTGCAGCATTGTGTGCTGTTTTTGTTGGATCTTCTGGGCGGGGGGCGCTGTGTCATTGCACACTCATTGCTACAGAAAGAAAGATGGCAGAAGCCAGCCAGGCAGAAGAAAGCTGTATATGCAACAGTAGCTCAAGGCTCTGCTGATACATAAAGGCCCTCACCTTTTGTCATTTGTCTTTGAAAACCAAAGGTGTCTCTTACCAAGAGCAAGAGGGAGAATGAGATAAATGTGAATCAATGTCCTTCAGTTGAGTAATTTCTTAATGAAACAGATTATTAAAGCTTAAGGTTCCTAGGGAATGTCACAGACCTAATCAGTTATTATTAAACTGCAAATAAGACCAAAGGACAGGAACCATATTGAACAAACCATCAATGCGGCTGGGTGTGGTGGCTCACGCCTATAATCTCAGCACTTTGGGAGTCCAAGGCGGGTGGATCACCTGAGGTCCGGAGTTCAAGACCAGCCTGGCCAACATGGTGAAACCCTGTCTCTACAAAAATACAAGAAAAATTAGCTGGGCATGACGGCAGGTACCTGTAATCGCAGCTACCTGAGAGGCTGAGGTGGGAGAATCCCTTGAAATTGGGAGGCAGAGGTTGCAGTGAGCTGTGATCACACCATTGCACTCTAGTCTGGGTAACAGAGCAAGACTCCATCTCAAAAAAAAAAAAAAATCAGTGCATGCTGATTTTGTCTAAAATTTAAGAAGGTAATTATAGTTTTGAAGGTGAAAGCCACGGGCACATATAGAAATTCCTAGGGGCCAGGCGCAGTGGCTCACACCTGTAATCCCGACACCTGGAGGCTGAGGCGGGAGGATCACAAGGCAGTGAAATCAAGACCATCCTGGCCAACATGGTGAACCCCATCTCTACTAAAAATACACAAATTAGCTGGGCATGGTGGCGTGCACCTGTAGTCCCAGCTACTCAGTAGGCTGAGGCTGGAGAATCACTTGAACCTGGGAGGCAGAGGTTGCAGTGACTGAGATCACGCCTCTGTACTGCAGTGCAACCTGGCAATGGAGTGAGACTCCAACTCAAATAAAAACAACAACAAAAAAGGAAATTTCTTAGACCTCCCATCTAAGTCTGGGCAACATGTTGCATATAGAAATAAATACAGTAAACTACAGCAACATTGATAGTTTTCTAAAATAGAAAAATAGAATTTTCTAAAATAGAACCAGGTAAGAGTGTTTTTAGGAAGTTTCTTTTTTCTACAGGACCTGGCAATATGATCTTTTTGAATTGTACTTTTGAATACCTTGCACTAGGTATCTGTGGCCACTAGGCCTGTGGAGGGTGGCTGCGGCTAGTCCAAATTGAGACGCGCTAAGTGTAAAATACACACTGGATTTCAAAGACATTGATTACATATGGAATTGATAAGATTTTGGATATATTTGGTTACATAAAATGTATCATTAAAATTGATTGTAACTTTTTAACTTTTTAATGTGGCCACTAGAAAATTTTAAGTTATGTATGTGGCTAACTTTATATTTCTTTCGGCAATACTGTTATAAAACATACCAGTCAGTGCCATGTTTCTAAAATCAGGAATCTTCAAGAGCTCTTTTCCTTAAAAATTGTCAAAATATTGTCCTAAAATTGCGTGTAAAGCCTTCTCACAAATAACAAAGTGGCATAAAATTTTATCCATAACCCAAGAACTCATTCTACAATGAAATGGCAGTCATAGACGTAACTGATGTGTAACTACACACCATCTTTCTCTCCACCGTCAAATGAAACAAAAGGAACAAAAGGAAACCAGAAGAAATATCCAACAGAAGGAAAATACTTAACCAAATTATGGCTCAAATCAGTTTGGTTTAACCATTGTTCAAGTTGGAAAAAAAAAAAAAACTGGATGAATTTATATTTTAAAAAGAGAGCATGAGACAGAATTCTTTCTAATTAATTCCTTTCATCCACTATAAATGCAGCACATCCATAAAGATTGCCTCATGGATTATAACCTGATTGGGAGAAAACCACCTTTACTCATTTCCATTATGTGGACCACTTACTGACATATCTAGTTGAAGAGTCACTTAACCCACTATCAGATGAATGCTATCGGATAATCTCTGCCTTTTTGAGGTTCTACTTTGTCATGTAGACCTATGCATTTCATAACAGAATGTGCCTACCATTAGCACCCCATTGACGTGGTAAAGGTATCCCCAAATCATAGAATAATTTATTCTGGTGGATCTCCATGAAGAGGAATTTTTATTTTTCCTTGAAGAGTTTAGTAGGAAACTACATCATTTTTACATTTTATTTTTTATTTTTATCTTTGAGATGGAGTCTCATTCTATCTCCCAGGCTGGACTGCAGTGGTGGATCTCTGCTCACTGCAACCTCTACCTCCTGGGTTCAAGTGATTTTCCTGCCTCAGCCGCCTGAGTAGCTGGGATTACAGGTGAGCAGCACCACGCCCAGCTAATTTTTGTATTTTGAGTAGAGGTGGGGTTTCACCATGTTGACCAGGCTGGTCTCGAACTCCTGACCTCAGGTGATCTGCCCACCTCAGCCTCCCAAAGTGTCAAGATTACAGGCATGAGCCACTGCACCCAGCCCATTTTTACATTTTAAATGGCCAAATTTAGGCTGACATATAATGCAAGATTTTAAATGTTTACAGTGATACTTCCTGCCTACTAGGGTCCCCTTTGATTTGTGCCTCCAGACCCTTCCTTCATCGTGAGTTGACATTTACCACCATCTTCCTTCGTCCAGTTGCCATGAAGGTATATTTTGGTAGGAATATTTGAGAACAAACATAGTTTCTGTGCTTATTATTACTTCTTTAAAAAATTATAGTTACTACTTCCACTGAGCAGTTTAATCATGGAGTTTGAGCATCTTAGCCTCCTTAGTAAAAATGCTTGGGTGTTCCTTGCACATTGTAGGAAATTGTAGGATGGCGTGGGGGTAGCTTCCAGGAGAGAGGAAAGATTTTGGGTTAGGGGATGATGTTGGAAGTGGAAGCAGGGGAAGGTGAGATGGAATAGGAGTTGTAGTGAAGGCTGGGAGGATGTAGGGTTTGCCTTCAGGTGGGAGCCATACAGTGGAGAAGAGGGAATCATGCCTTCAGACTTGAGCTTGCCTGACACAGCAGATGGCAGTGTGTATAACAGAGATGGGGGAAACTCCATGAGAAAGGCTTCAGTGGGCAGGGACGGTAAACCACAACAGTGGTTCTCCAGCCTTGTTGGCACCAGGGACCAGATTCATGGGAGACAGTTTTTCCACAGACCAGGGCAGGGGATGGTTTCAGGATAATTCAAGCACATTACATTTATTGGACACTTTATTTCAATTATTATTACACTTTAATATAGAATGAATAATTATACAACTCACCATAATGTAGAATCAGTGGGAGCCCTGAGCTTGTTTTCTTGCAACTAGATGGTCCCATCTGGGAGTGATGGGAGACAGTGATAGATCATTGGGCATTAGATTCTCATAAGGAGTGAACAACCTACACTCCTCCCATGTGCAGTTCACAATAGGGTTTTCGCTCCTGTGAGAATCTAATGCCACTGCTTATGTGACAGGAGGCGGACCTCAGGCGGTGATGTGAGCCACGGGGAGTGGCTATAAATACAGATGAAGCTTCACTCCTTCACCTCCCTTACCTCCTGCTGTGCAACCTGGCTTCTAACAGGCCACAGACACTAGTCTGTGGCCTGAGGTTGGGGACCCCTGAACTAAGGTACTTGGAATTTGGAGGTGAGGGTCAGAAATCTGTCTGGAAATACCCAGGTGAGGCCAGGTATGATGGCTCACGCCTGTAATCCCAGCACTTTGGGAGGCTGAGGCGGGTGGATCACGAGGTCAAGAGATTGAAATCATTCTGGCCAACATAGTGAAACCCTGTCTCTACTAAAGATACAAAAATGGCTGGGTGCAGTGCTCACACCTGTAATCTCAGCACTTTGGGAGGTCAAGGCAGGAGGATCATGAGGTCAGGAGATGGAGACCATCCTGGCCAACATGGTGAAACCCTGTCTCTACTAAAAATACAAAAAAAATTAGCTGGGCATGGTGGCACACGCCTATAATCCCAGCTACTCGGGAGGCTGAGGCAGGAGAATTGCTTAAACCCAGGAGGCAAAGATTGCAGTGAGCCGAGATCAGGCCACTGTACTAACAGCCTGGGTGACAGTGCGAGACTCCATCTCAAAATAAAATACAAAAATTAGCTGGACGTGGTGGCATGCACCTGTAGTCCCTGCTACTTGGGAGGCTGAAGCAGGAGAATCACTTGAACTGGGGAGGTGGAGGTTGCAGTGAGGCGAGATCATGCTACTGCACTCCAGCCTGGGCGACAGAGTGAGACTCCATCTCAAAAGAAAAAAGAAATTCCCCAGTGACAGTCATAATTAATCTTTCTCCAAAAACCTTGCTCTTTTTTCTCGATCACATTTATTCAGGAGTGGTTGCACTCAACTCGTCTTTTCTAGGCCTCTTTTAGCCAATTAAATGTGATTTAGGTTTTTTACTGTTTCATGATAAATTATACCATACTTGAGCCATAGAGGGAAGAGCCATTACTCCTCTTGCTGTTGTGAAACAATAAAAATACACATCTAAGTGTATTTCCTTCTAGTCTTTTTTGGATGCATAATTTAAATAAATGCATAGTTGCAGTTATCTTGTGCTTGTAACTTTTTATCCTGTTTTCTTTTTCTAACATAACTATTTTCATATTGCCATATTATCTGTTATGAATTGTGTAATAGATCATCTAGTCGTTGCACAGATATTAGGTGCCTGTCTGTGCCACGGCCTGTTCAGTGTCTTTCAGGTGACAGGGCATAGTAATTGATTACCGTCTTTGTTCATGAGGACACCATCACTATTTGAGATGTTACAGTTCTTTTTGTGTGTGTCATAGCTTGCATGGTATTTATTTTGCAGGATGCCTCCCAGGTTATTGTGACAACCAACAGTGCTTCCACAGAGTTCCTAATATCAACCCCCTTCTTACTCCCAGTTGAGGATCACTGGTTTACATACTAATTTGGTTAACTATTTTCCTTCTGTTGGACATTTGATTTGGTTTCCTTTTGTTGTCTTTCTTTCATTAGGTGACGGCGGGGGAGAGGTGGTGGGCATTTATACATCAGTTGTATCTGTGGCTGCCATTTCATTGCAGAACAAGTCCTTGGGTTATAGGTGGTTTTCCATGCTACTTTGTTACTTGTGAGAAGGCGATACACAAAATTTTGGGACCATATTTTGACAATGCCTACAGAAAAGACATATGACATGAAGGAGCCACTTCTGAATAAGATCTAATGTTGGAAATTTTTGTTTCTTCCTCTTAGTTGCTTCATTTTTTTCCACATGAATCCTATGTACCAGCCCAAAGGTGGAGTGTATTTCAGGGGAGTATATTGGACCATAGTATTGGAGAATGTTTGCAGACCCACAATTCAGGGTCTCATTTAAAATCCTAGTTCTGCCATTTCCTAGCTATATGTACCAGGGTAACTTATTTCACCCAGTTGCATCTCTTTTCATCTTCCTCTGTTACATAATAGCATACCCCAGAGTGAGATCTTGTGAGATTAAATGAGCTATGTACCTGAAGTTATTCTGTTATCTAAAATGGAGACCAGTGTTTGTCTTGCGGAGTGTGGAGGTTACAGGCACAGGCTCTGGTGTCAGGCTATGGGTTCAAATCTTAGCTCAGTTATTCTTTAGCTGTCTGGCCCTTTTATAAATTATTTTACCATACTAAGCCTTGGTTCATCATCTGAGAAATTGAAATTAAAAAAAAATCCCTCTTACTGTGTCATCATAAGGACTAATTAATTGAAGATACCCTGGAGTGCAATGCCTGCATGTGGTTGGAGCATGCCATAAATGGCAGCTGCAGAGCTAGACAAATCTTGAGGAGTTTGAATGAGTGGGGTTAATATGTATACTAGGCTTCTCTTTTCTTACTTTGGGGGAAAAACCAACTAGCATGTCCATCTATACATTATTCTAACATATTTCTCTTTCTTCTTTCTTTTTTGAGATGGAGTCTAGCTCTGTCACCCAGGCTAGCGTGCAGTGATGCGATCTTGGCTTACTGCAGCCTCTGCCTCCTGGGTTCAAATGATTCTCCTACCTTAGCCTCCCGAGTAGCTGGGATTTCAGGCATGTGGCACCACACCCAGCTAATTTTTGTATTTTTAGCAGAGACGGACTTTCACTATGTTTGCCAGGCTGGTCTCAAACTCCTGACCTTGTTATCCACTCACCTCAGCCTCCTAAAGTGCTGGGATTACAAGCCTGAGCCACTGCACCTGGTCACATATTTCTCTTATGGGCTACAATAGTTAAAATTAACAAAACGCCTCGTTAGGAGTAAAATGGTGAGCTTAGATGCTCTTTTCTTTGTTCTCTGGACTTGGGCGTCCTGTTGGAATTCTGGGCTGGTTTCAAAGTCCCAAATGCTGGGCAGAATAAGAAGAGGTCTTCTCTCAGGGTAGGCATCCTTTACTTCATTGGATTGAAATGGCATGTATCAGAGCAAGTGGAACCAACATCCAAAATATGATTTGAAGAACGTAATTTAAAATGCAGCGTAGGAAAAAAAAGAGAAAAGTATGATTTTACATACTTTCACAACTTCTACCGAATCCTCTCACATCCATAATATTTTGCACATTTTGGTCAGTCATTTTTATATGGTTTGTATCGAGTGTATATTGGGTATGAACAGTTCTGTACCTTTTGAAAGTCTAAATCGTTATTCCTTACCAAGAATGATGGACCGAAATTAAAAAGGGGAATTCAAATAATCCAGTTGAGAGTGGTCCTGAGGAGGTAGAAACAAACACCCTGACAAAAAGGCATGTCTTCTGCAAAATAAGTATTCCATACTTATAACTCCTCCCCCGACAAAAATATGACCCTAAAGGCAATGAAGCACGCAAAACATAATGAAAAACTATAAAATGTACCTTCTAGCGTGGACTTTTAGTGACTCACAGACTTCATAATAAAATGTAAATGTAATTACATTTATGTACGTCTTCTACTATTAGGCAAACTGTAGGTGGAAGTACAGGAAACCTCTCCCAGTAGGGCTATAGAATAAATTCAGGTAAATCTTCAACCTGGGAGGCACCTGGTGTTGCGCTGCTGAGTCTTTCTTGGTCTGATCAGATGGAACCACTTGAATTGTCAGAACATGGAGTTATCATTTTATTCATCTGGGAACGTGGTAAAGCTACTGCCGTATTCCAGGATTTTATGATTTTTAAGATATCGATGATTCATAATATAACACAGGAACAAAACCTGTGGGGTCGTTGAAGGTATGGCTTTCAGAGCGGGCTGTCTCAATTCTATCTTTTTTTCTTTTCTTTCGCTTGAGTATTTCAATTTGCATGTCTGCTGTCAACATAAACTTAGCCTGTTTTCCATCTAAGCTGAAAAGAAGAATGGAACATTGTTATAGTTTTGTTTAAAAGGAAGGCCTTGCAGTCGTTTTAAATCCTTTGTGGGCATGACTAGAAGGTATATATGTAAAATATTGTACTCTAGTTGATTATTAGTGAGATATACCATTTTGGTGTTATATTGGGTACAGTAGAAAAATCTTAAAAGTGTGACCTCTATTATTCCCATTGACAAACCTCAGTTATTTCACCCTGTTCTTTTCCTTTACTATACTTGTCAAGGTTTATAATTATATACAGAATTAACTATAGTTTTGTGCATGCTTATTATAATGTATAATAAACATAAAGGTAGGCTTATTATAATATATAATTTATATATATATAATTAAATAGGTATATTTGTGTATGTTTATTCAATGTAAGTTTTTCCCCTTTGGGCTGTACACTTCATAAGAGCACAGACCACATCTAGCACGCAGTAGATGCAATAAATAGTTTAACCATGTAGCATGCAGTAGGATGCAATAAATACTTGTTGAATCAATGTTTTGTCCAAGCAAAGAAATTGAATAATGATGGTCAACATGTATTTAATATTTAATGTAACAGATTCTTTGTGAAATGCTATATAGGGATTCTCCCACTTGATCCTTGCTGCAAGTCCTAGGTGGTCATTCTTAACTGCTCCCATTGTAGAGGGAGGAAGCTGAGGCTTATGAAGGTTAAGGGACAGACTCATGGCCACATGGCTGCAAGTACCATTGAAATCCAGTTGTATCTGTTTCAGAAGCTTATGCCATTCAAGACTAGTTGATACACTGCATAGTTGAAGTTTGTGAGATGTCCCAGTTCAGCAGTATTTCTCTCTGCAATATTGAATGTTTTCTTTCTTTCTTTCTTTTTTTTTTTTTTTTTTTTTTAAGATCAGAGTGTCGCTCAATGGCCCAGGCTGGAGGGCAGTGGGCAGTGGTGCAATCTTGGCTCATTGCAACCTCTGCCTCCCAGGTTCAAGCGATTCTCATGCCTCAGCCTCCCGGATAGCAGCTGGGACTACAGGCGCACACACCACGCCCAGCTAATTTTCTGTATTTTTGGTAGAGATGGGGTTTTACCATGTTGCCCAGGCTGGTCTTGAACTCCTGAGCTCAGGCAATCTACCCTCCTCGGCCCCCCAAAGTGCTGGGATTAAAGGCATGAGTCACTGCGCCAGGCCTCAAACATTATTTCTAAGGAAAGCCATCACTTTTTAACTCAAGTCTTAGGAAAGAAGAATTACTTACGAATTACTTATGAATAACAACAGTAATAGTAACATTAGTAATAGAAAAGTAATAGTAAAGATTCTCTTTGCTGTGTATTAGGTATTTCACTAAGCTCTTTGTACAAGTTAATTCATTTTATCTGTATAACAACTCCATACAGTAGATGCTCTTACTATTCCTGTTTTACAGATGAAGAAACAGGCTCACAAAAGTTAAGAAGATGTTAAATAACTTACCCATGGTCACACAGCTAGAATATAAGAGAGAACACATTAATAAATTACTTTAGAACTTCTTTCTGAAGGGCAGTAGGAGCTAGAGACTCAAAATTCCTTTTTTGTGTCTTATGACTATTTTATTTTTATTAATTTTATTTTAATATTTTATTTTATTTTATCTGCAATATTTTGAAATCAGGAGGCAGTCAGAAAGCAAGAGGAGAAGAGGGATCACCAGGACTGTGAGTTTTTAGAGTTCATAGATTACGCCACATGAGGCCATTTCTATTCTACAGACAAGATGCTGCCTGTAGGTGTTGCTTTGAATTTTATCTATAGACATAGGACCAAAGAACTTGCAGGGATGTGGAGATGTGGAGAGCTACTGCACATCATCTGTGTGCAAAATTCGCTGGGGGGAACTGATAGTTGAGAAAGTTCCAGGGAAAATTCTGGCTTTCAGTTGAGGGTGGTCTGCAGCTGTTACAGTTTTTAGCTCCCTGGCGTTCCATTTTGGCTTTTGCTCTTTCCCCCCCATTACATTCAACAAGAAAATAGACACTCTAATGTGATCATCAAAGCCCAGCTAACATTTCATAATCACCAATTGGTAATCAATGTGAATTTCTGGGTGTGCTAAGTCACTTGATAGATGTTATTTTCTTCATCATACTCCCATTTGGATCCCAGGAATGACTCAAGAAATTTGCTGCTTTCCTTAATTAAAATGGAAACAATTTTGCAATTGTTTCTTTGAGGGAGGACTGGCTTTATAAGAAGGTGACTTAGAAGGGGTGGTTTTCTGGGAAAGAGATTAAACTATAGTATGGTCCTAACTGGGTGTTTTAAATAATGCTGACATATTTTGTTGATGCTGGCTATTTTTTTTGATTGCTATCCGTTCTGAAGTCTTCCCCTCCTTTTTCCGTCTTTGAAATCTGTTGGTTACTATGGAAACAGTGTTGTTTTGGGTTTGGGTGGAGCTGTATCCACAAATGCAGTATAAAGTCATTTATAAAATGGGTTAATATTTATTCTGGCTGGGCATATATGGAACTTGATGTAATGATAATCATGATCACACATGCAGAATAAATTTGCAGTTTTATTGTTATTTTCTTAGTCAGTCTAAATGTGTGCCATTTTGCTTGGAATGCACTCTCATTTCCTCTCTGATTTGGATATTGCCATTTACAAGCCAACACCCTGTGCCAGTGGAATTACTCTGAGTTGGAAGTACTCGACAGGCCTCAAACATCCCTGGGTCCAAATTCTCCTTGAGGAGAGTGACTCCTGAGATATCTTTTGTGTCCTGCTCAAACACCGGCATGCCAGCTTGGTCCTGCTCCTTTTTCTCTTTCAGATCTTCTGTAAAGTGGAGTTGTCTGGTGCGTCTCCTTTCACACTGATGCTTGTGTCAGCAATGAAGTACTGTTCTTAAAAACCTCACATGATTCAGGACGTATGAAAGAGAGTCCATGAAAGAGTCAGGACAGTGACTTGTCCAGGCCCCAGGGGGAGAACAAGGAAAGGGTAGGGATTTTAGAAGGGCTGCAGAGGTGATCCATGGCAATGATGAAAGGATGGTGAATAGATCTTTGCAGAAAGGTTAAAGGAATGGAAACTACTTAACATACAGAGGAGAAGCCTGGTTGAGGGGTTGGTGGGAGTTTTAATGTCTTTATACATAGCAGAAGGAATTGTAAGCAGGGGGCTGTTCACCCTGCTGTTCTCCAGAGACCTAACATTAGAAAGATATCAAGAGCAGGTGAGATCCCTGTGTGATGTGAGGACATAGGAAGAGTCTTATAAGGTGGCTCAACTCTGGAACAGGACAGTCACACCAAGGAGAAATGTTGCGGCCCCTCACCTTCATGTCAGTCAGGCGTACTTACTGACATTTGGTGGCTGGGTTGCAAATCCTGTTGGAAGCCAATCGGTGACTTTAGATGACCCTTTTGGAATTTCTTACAGACTCCCAAGTTCAATTTATGTCATCATATTGTGACTGAATTTTTGAAATCTATTTTTTCAAATGTTTGGACATACTTTTAACTCCCCAAAAATGAATACAGGAATGTTAAAAAAACCAAAACAAAAACCCCAAAACAAAAATATTACTTCTCCAAGGATTAAAAAATCCTACCTAATGAGGACTGTTGGAATGATCAGGTATCTTGATCTTAAATTTAACAATACTGTGACCCTTTATGGTACCTTAGATAAGGTTGGATCTACTTTTCCAAGTCGATTCAGCTAAGAAGAGTTTTGGTAGATCACGAATAGACTTGTAACCTACTGGAATCCACGGAACCTTGGAGATTGTCAGGAGTGGTGGTTCACAAGGCGTGGTCCCAGTACTGCAGCATCACCATCGTCTGGAAATTTGGTAAAAGTGTGTTCTTGGGTCCTATTCCAGACCTACTGAGTTAGAACTCGAATGAGAGATCTAGCTATCTTTGTTTTAATAAGTCTTTCAGTGTGAGAATTACTGGGCTCCACCATCCCTCATTTACTTAGAACATTAGCATAGTAATATAAAGTTTTGGGCTAATTGGCAGTCTTTGTCATTGTTACCATGGTGACCAATTAACCTGGCTCACGAAAAGGAAAGTTTTTTAGCCACAGGCCACTCCCAGCTATCTTATAAAGATGTCTTCTTCCTTTAATAGAAGCGCTGTCTGGCATGACCGAGGCCACACCTTGACCAAGAGTAAGGAGGAAGTCCCTGGATAAAGGGCTGCCACGTCTTAGAATCATCTATTAAAATAATATTTTTCAGTCATTTGTCTGGGGGGAGATTCCATTTGTCCACCACCCACCCACCTACCCATGTATCCTTCTATTAGCTTGTCTGTTCATCCATCTACCCATCCAATCACCCGACAATTCTTTGTTGAAATCCTACTTTGATCCAGGTACTGTGTGGTGAATGAAGTAAAAGGAGGAAATTATCATCCTCTAAACATTACTGGTATATAGATATGTGTGTATGTGTGTGTTCTATATGTATGTGTATATGTATATGTGTGCATATGCATATGTGTGTATGCATGTACGTGTATGTATATCTGTTCATTACATACATATGCACATACATACATACATACATACATAATATATATTTCTGTTTTCTCAAATTCGTATCATCTGTGGTGTCCAAAGCCCAAATACCCAATCACCTCCTTTTGTTTTTCTGGCCTTGGGCTAGCTCTCCAACTCACTAAATTCTCCTGCAGTAACGTGGGTTTTCTCATTGAAGCTAAGTGTTCATTAAATTGTAGAGGCAAACAAAATGTATCCAAGGATAAGAATCACTTGAGGAACGCAGATGTCATCATTCCTGCCATGTGTCTGTGTTATAGAGCTTGTACCTGCGTCTCTTATGTAGCACTAGACGGTGAGGAGAGGGAAGATGCAACCGCCTGCCCTAGGCAGTGCCCTTTGTGACCTTCCCGACGGTCGGATGTGTCTTTCTACTTTCTCCCTGTAGACTCCAGTGGGTCCCCACACTCGCGGCTGACTCAGCATCAGACTCCGCCTCCATTGTCCAGTGTTGTTTTCTGTACCCACCCCCTGAGTATTTTCTCAATGGAAGAGGAAGAAAAAAAAAATCCGCTGAAAACAATCCAATCCCGATCAGATTCGCATAGCATAATAAACGCTTGTTTGGACATTGCTTGGACTGTCATTTTAGCAAGAATCTTCTGTTTGATTAAATAGCTTCTCTGTTATGTATTGAACAAAATGAAATGTATGTCATAACAGATATAACTAGATGATGACAACTTTCCTTGACTGTGAATTTCATTAAAGATATACATTTGTGTTGTATCCCTTTGAATGACAGAAGTTGACAAATAGCTGGGGAAAGTTGTTTTCTAGAGAAAAGTTAGCAGCTCGCCTGTTCAGATTTTCCCAGCCCCAAGACAAAAATAAGGGCAGGCCAGGAAAGCAGGAGAGGTTGGGAGCCGTCAAGCAGCAGTTGGTGGTGGGGAGAAGGCAGAGGAAGCATCCTTGGAAGGTCTGGGGCAGGCTTAGTATGGGCTGGCGTCTGTTTCCACAGGGGTCTGTACACTCTTGTGCCTGGTTGTCAGCTTTATAAATGTTTAGTTTTATCTGTCCAGCATGTTGCTTAGATCAGTGGTCCACCACCTTTTTGGCACTGGGGACTGGTTTCATGGAAGACAGTGTTTCCACGGATGCGAGAGGTTGGGGGAGTGGTTTCCAGATGAAGTTGTTGTACCTCGGATCATCAGGCATTAGTTAGCTTCTCATAAGGTGTGCACAACCTAGCTCCCTCGCATGCGCAGTTCGCAATAGGGTTCG
The DNA here is from genome assembly GCF_001604975.1 of Cebus imitator. NCBI lineage: Eukaryota > Metazoa > Chordata > Mammalia > Primates > Cebidae > Cebus > Cebus imitator. The sequence goes on along the minus strand of NW_016107467.1, from coordinate 162,082 downwards.
CCCTCCTGTGAGAATCCAGTGCCACTGCGGATCTGACAGGAGGCGGAGCTTAGGCAGTATTGCTTGCTTGCCTGCCGCTCACCTCCTGCTGTGCAGCCCCGGTTTCCAGCAGGCCACAGACTGGTACCCATCTGTGGTCTTCGGGTTAAGGACCCTGGCTTAGATGAATGGAAGGATGGATTTGCTCTTTTGTAAAACTCTTTGAGCACCTACGCTGTGCTAAGACAATAGTGAATGAAACCAGGTGCAGCCCCTGCTCTTGTGGAGCATTGCAGGAATAAACGTAAGATTTCAGTGCCATTTTCAATGATGGAAAACAGAGGCTATGGGCCGTGCATGAGGGCCTTTGGCTTGGATTTCACAGAGTGGGCTCTGGAGTCGGACGGCTGAGGTTAGACAACTTCCTGATTGTTCCATCATAAGTAAAGTCCTTAAGCACCCAGTGCCCCAGTTTCCCCATCTGCCGAGTGGAGATCATATTAGTCTCCACTTTGTAGCATTGTTGTGAGGAAGGAGATGACAATTGTAGGCTGGCCCTTTTCTAAGTGCTTATAATAGCTCACTGGATCCACACATGGTGGAAAACCCTATGAGGCAGGTGCTACAGTCTCCATTGTACAGATGAGGAAACTAAGAGCTAGATGTCAGGTAGCTCCTATGAGGTTATGCTTATGTAAGGGGAAGAGGGGCAGTTTGGAGACTGAACTTGGGGCAGTCGGGTTTCCCATGTCTGCTTACTCCCCCGCTTGGCAGAAAGTCAGTCCTGTGTGTGTGCTACCTTTGTGATGCCTAGTCAAGGGGCCCGGCTTCCCTGAGGAAATGACTGTTGAGCAGAGATCAAAGAGGCCACTTGCCTTGGGTCATCCCCCCACCTTGGGGATGAAAAGGGTAGAGCAGAAGCCAGTGTGCTTCCTGGCAGTGCCTATGCAGAAAGGCCATTTCGAAAGTGCCAGGTGGGGAGGGGACGGCATCGTGCTGTTGGGCTTCTTGACTTCCCAGCTCCCAGGAGCCAGAGGTACCCCAGCTCCAGTCAACTCCCCAAAGAAGCCAAGCATGGAACAGTGGTAACTTGGCCTCTGATTCACCTTCCCCTCCCAGGAGAGCGCTCCAACTTGTGTGGGGCCTTTCCGGAGACATCTCCGGGCCCTCTTAGGAGGTTGCCAGCTTTGGCAGTCAGCAAGAGCCCCATACTGGGGGTAGCCGGGCATTCTCTGGGGATGCCCGTCATCTGCTCCCGGCTTGTAGACCTGTAGGCAGTTACTTTGTTTTCCTTCTTTTTGTTTTTTTGAGATGGGGTCTCGTTCTGTTGCCCAGGCTGGAGTGCAGTGATACGATCATGGCTCACTGCAGCCTCTGCTCAGCTGTTCCTCCCACTTCAACCTCCCAGGTAGCTGGGACTACCTGGTGGCACGTGTGCCACCGTGCCCAGCTAATTTTTATATTTCTTGTAGAGATGGGGGTCTCCCTAAGTTGCCCAGGTTGGTCTTGAACTCTTGAGCTTAAGCAGTCCTCCTGCCGTGGCCTCACAAAGTGCTAGGATAGAGGCGTGAGCCACCATGCATAGCCTGTTTTCTTCATTAGTGTACCTCATTTACAGATTGGTAAACTGGACACTCAGCCTTTGCAGAAATGTATGTTTGATGCCCCCTCTCCATCCTGCTCAGGCTGGATCCCCTCTTACCAGTGCCTCCTTCCTGGCCAGCATCCGTTCTTCCATTATTACAAAATACATGGCCTCTGCAGGAGCCGTTCTTGGTTCTGGACTTTGCCTGTGCATATCAAGCATAGCCAGACAAAACCTCCAGGAGGTGAGTGATTGAATTGTGCTGTGTTTGGGGTCAAGACGCAATCATGGTAGCTACCCTTGTAGCTGCTTTCTTGCTTTCATTAAATAGTACCTTTATTTCAGGGACTATAAAGCATGGTACAGGCATTAATTAAAAGTACAACACCCCTGTAAGGTAGAAGTTGTTTTCAATGTCCTCATATCTTGTGGGGAGAGACGCCAGCCTAGAGAATCTCGGTGTCACCGTTCATGTCAGGCAATTAGGAGAGCCTGTTGCATGCAGCTCCTGAGTTCAGGGTGTCTTCCCTGCCAGCAGGGCCCTGAATGTTCCTGAACCTGTGGCCGTGTGGCAGATGTGAGCTGTTTTCCAAAGGTGACCTGTCGTGGGTATTTTCCCTCTTGGTGAGGTTTTGAGACAGAGTCTTACTGTATCACCCACGCTGGAGTTCAGTTGGTATGATCTTGGCTTACAGCAACCTCCGTCTCTGAGGTTCAAGGAATTCTCATGCCTCAGCCTCCTGAGTTGTTGGGATTACAGGCACATGCCACCACGCCCGACTGATTTTTTTGTATTTTTAGTAGGATCAGGGTTTCACCATGTTGCCTAGGCTGGTCTTGAACTCCTGACCTTAAGCAGTCTGCTTGCCTTGGCCTCCCAACGTGCTGGAATTACAGGTGTGAGCCACCACACTCGGCCTCCTTGATGAGTTCTGAGGTATGAGAGTGATAATCACAGACAGAGGAGAGGCCTTCTCACCAAGGGGCACAGAGGCCAGGAGAGGAAGCTCAGAGTTAAGTGAGGCGCTGGCCTTGCAGGCAGGCACCTTCCATGTGAAAATACACACTTGGTCCATTGATGGGGAATAGGAGGTGGTCTTATTCATGGTGCTGGCTTTGGCATAGCATTGGCGTTCGAGAGAAGACCTGGGGTGACCAGCCTGCTAGGGCAGCTTCAACAGTAAACTCAAGTCAGGAGTATATATATGGCTGTCCTTAATCTGGACCAAATGAAGCTACGTCACACACAAATAAAAAACACATAGGCGGTGGCTGGTTTGGATTTTCCTTCATTGGATGATTAGAATACAATGGAGTTAACACGGAATTTCTTCTTTGTCAAGTCCAGATATCTGACATAGATGCAATGATTTACCTCTCACATTTAACTGATTTTTAAATCCTACGGAAGATTTGGCTGAAGATACCCAGTGAAATTTCAACTTTACACGAATGGGTTCTCACTTATTTTATTCTGTTTTAGAAAGTTGAACGGTGACTGGAGCTTACCAAGAAAGATAACTTTATCTGTGGAGTTGACCCATCATGGATACATGATTCTGTGAGGCCAAGTGAACCTCCGAAAAGCCTAGTGCATTCCAGAAGGCAGGTGGAAGGTGTTGTTTGAAGTGAACCGTATTTTATTTTTCTCGAGAAATTCTTGAGCTGATTCTGTGACATGAACATCTAAACAGAGTAACCAGATTCCAACTGCATGACTGGAATGGGTTTACATATTCTTCTTGTCCCCCCTTTCAAACAAAATGGTAAATAACTTAATTTCCAGGCCAATTCAGCATTCCCATTTTTTACCCTGATGAGTCTCATTTTAATGAGCAATTTGCTTTATGCAGTTGTGCATTAGCGAAGTGTTTCCTGATTTTATGCAGCAAGTGTTTATGTGCAATCCTGTAAGGCCTTCATCTTGGTGACTTCCTTTCTCTACTAGTGAACTGTTTAAGGCAGACAATGTCAACACCAGGTAGAGATAGTGCCAGTTTTATGGGACATTCTTGTTAACATTCAGATAGCCTTGATTCTCCCCTCTGGCTAAAGGGAGAGCCAGTGATTCTGGGGAGGGTCAGGTTCTCTCAGTGTTAATCACTCTTCCTTAGAATGCCAAGCTCTGCCAATCTCCTCTTGATGGGGTAACTTTACATTGTGATGTCAGAGTCCTGTGGCCCTGTAGGCAGTGACCTTGTTTTTCTCCTTGTTTATTTTTTGAGACAGGGTCTCATTCTGTCGCCCAGGCTGGAGCACAGTGATATGATCATGGCTTATTTGAAACTGATGTCTTAACCCTGCAGAATCTACCATGCTCTTACTATGTTGCATGAGGTCTCCTCGAGCACTTGTTTCTGGGTAATTCGTCAACCTATGTTTTTAGATATGATGTTAGTTTGACTTTTTACACGGAATGAGAATAAGATCATCAACCCACTTTATTCTAATATGAAACAAAAGCCATTGTGACTGAAATAGAGAGTTCTGTGTGACTCACACCGCCATAAAATATGCTTTGTACACAGAGTTCCAAAGAGATTTATAACTTTTAGGCACCATTTTATTATAGCTTGTACTGATTAAACTCAAGAATGGACATAGTCTTTTTTTTAACTTCCCCAAGATAAAACTAGTACCTCCCTCTGCACCCAAACAAACAAAAACTTCCAGGCATTTAGTTTTAAATCACAGATTCCTAGATGATACTGCCCATCTCTTTATTGTGATTGTACCAGTTGTTTTTTGCCCTTCAGCTTGTTAGAGCTATTCCCAACAGTCAAAGGCACCACCATCAGATAATTGTAAGAAGTGAATTTGGCTTAATTCTACACATTATTCTTTCAACTAGAGATGGTATACAATCAAATTTTGCTGAGCTTACATGGCTGCTATTTAGAATGATGAATTCTCCCAACTACCGGTGTATAAGACTCTTATTTTCTCCTTCTCTATTTTATGTTAAACTTGTCTATCTGAATGTTGACAATATACATTTCAGACAGGTTAGCATTGCCCTGTGCTCTGATGGAAACTTCCAAAAATGAGATTTATTTCAACTTTTAAAATACTATTTGTGTCCTTAAAACCCTCACTCTGGCTGGGCACAGTGGCTCACACCTTGTAATCTCAGCACTTTGGGAGGCCAAGGCAGGTGGATCACAAGGTCAAGAGATCGAGACCATCCTCGTCAACATGGCGAAACCCCGTCTCTACTAAAAATACAAAAATTAGATGGGCTTGGTGGCAGATACCTGTAATCCCAGCTACTCGGGAGGCTGAGACAGAAGAATCGCTTGAACCCAGGTGGCAGAGGTTGCAGTGAGCCAGGATTGCACTACTGCACTCCGGCCTGGGTGATAGAGTGAGACTCTGTCTCAAAAAAACAAACAAACAAAAAAACCCCTCACTCCTCTAGACCAGCTAAATGGTTTGCCAATATCAAGAATATGGGACCTGATACGTTATTTTAGGATCCAATAACACATAATCTTGCTTCTTAAGTTCTAATGGCTGAAAAAAAGAAGCAAATCAGCTTTCATTTCCTATGAAAATTGAAAGCAGCTTAATACCCTGATTAATTATCTCATTCCTCTGAAATCATCATATATAGTCTTTTTCATGCTTGCCTTTCTTAAAAACATAAGGAAACAAATGTTTCATTTTAGCTGTACTTGAATTTGGAGGTGAAAATACTTTAATTTTGAATGGAATATTTATTTGTGATGAAGGAATTTTTTAAAAAAACAACAACCACCCTGTATCTATTACATGAGGGACACAAGACGAAGAGGGAGATTGCTTTTGGCGTTCTGTTTGTGACAATTTCACAAATCTTTATTAACTGGGAATAGTAAAAATGCTGCCTTAGGAAGAGAACTAAAGAGACTCCATCATCTGTTCCCCTGTAGGTAATTTTTACACCTTTTTCAGTATTTAAATACTTCTTCACTGCTAGATGTCCATCTGTATCCCCCTTCTTGGGTCTCAGAACTAGTGTATGAAGCATGACCTTGTAACTTGCTTTGTTTATACATCTGTCAGGACAATATGTTATCTCTCCTTAAAAATGCAAATGTGCTTCTTGCAATCCAGAGCTCTTCAGTCAATAAATAAATTGAGGTAAAGACTGTACCTAATACCCATTTAATTTAAATTCATTTTATAAACATAAAGACGCCTTTTAAGAGAAGCTTTAATTCCTACTAGCACCTTGATTTGTGGTTACCATGGAGAATCAAATCTGTCATTTGACAAGAAAAGTCACCCATTTATGACAGCACTTTATCTTGTCTCTCCAGGGGAAGAAAATGTCAAAAGTGAGAGCAGAAAAAAATAAAGCCTTGAAACACCAGAATTTCTTGATTTCATTTTTATTATTCAGCTATCATACCCTTTCTGATAATAGCAACTTGGTGAAAATAAATAATGTTCCTACATTAAAATCAAATATTTCCTATTGGAATGGACAAGGTTCTTTGTGACTGTCAGTGCTGTGAAGTCTGGCAAGAAATAGTGTTATTAGATAAACCTACAGTGCCCAAATCCCATTTTCTTTTCATTATAGTGTCAAAATAATTATACCTGTGTAATTTGGGTAAGAAATTGCAGAATAAGTAAAATGGTCCATTGCAAGAGCTTGCTTTAAGCTTGTGTTCCTTACAGGGTGCGGCTTCTACCAGCTAAAGAAATAAATGCTAGGGGAAAGTATTTTCGTTTGAATAAAGATGTAGAGTAGGTCTTCCATATTATTTGCTAAATGGATAGGTAAATGCTATATTCTTTTATTTTGCTCACCTACCTATTTTGCAAATCAGAGTAAAAAGGCAGAATATTTTTACCTTGTCAAGCACAGGAATATTACACTTTCCCAAAATTAAAAAAAAAATATTTCATTTGATCTGATGCTGGTTTGGGGCTTTTGAAAAGGGGGTTGCACCTTGAGAATTTGACAGTATGTAAAGTTTTGATCCAGGATGATTTCTTTATGGCTTGACATGTGTCTATGCAATGTGTGTATGTGGACATGTACACACTGGAAGGATTTTTGCCTGCATGCTGCCTTCCTGGTTAAACTCTTTTTTGAGATTTGCATTGTATTAAACAAAAATGTTGACATTCTGCTCACATAAGCACATGAAAATCATCTGGGCTGCATCTTTCTTGAGGGCAATGTTTTTGGTTGTTGGAGTATTACATAGCTTGATGTGGTTCAGAAGCAAAGTAATCTTGTATCAATGAGATAGCATTGTAATAGCAAGCCCTTTAGTAAAGGTTTAGTGTAAATATCTGACTGGTAGGGGAGCTGGTTTCTGGAACAGTTGTGCCTCTGTGAGATTACGAAAATGGAGAGAAAAGAAAGGGCTGAACTCTAATTTTCCTGAAATTGGCGCGTGGTGCTGGAGTCGTAGCCAATACTGGTTGAGATGTGCTGCAGGGAAGCCTGGAGCACAATAGTCCCTGTCCTGTGTGCCCATGTGGGACACTGGAAAACGGAGTCTGTTTTGCTAAAAAGAAGAAAGTAAGGAGAAGGAATGGCTGAAACTTGTAGCAAACAAACCTACCCATAAATATCAATAAAATCTTATTTCCCAGGCATATCTTTCGAGTGCTTTGATTGTGCATGTCAGACCAACTGCAGATTTTGACCCAGCGGTCGAGCCATTTCCCCTAGCATTTTTGTGTACAGGAGTTCTCAATTGCTGCGGTGTGAGACATAGTAAACTAAAATGTGCTTTAGAGGGAAGTGCGCTGTGAATCTGCAAAAGCACTGTAATTCAGAATTAGTGCTCTCTTGTTTCACACTGCAGAGTCCTTTTGGTCTTCTTCTTTGATAAAGTTCTTGCTTTAATTTCATGGGGGTAGAGATGGAGAGGTGGCTCAACCCCCCAAGGACTTGGATCTCTTTTGTGATGACTGAGGATATTTTAGGTATGTACCTGGCAGAAAGAGAGGATTTGTTTGATTTTTGGTGAAAAGTGGTCCATGCTAATTGATAGTAAAATTGCAGCGTAGCACAGTCATTGTAATTTACCTAGGTGTTTTAGGATCGCGTAGGTACAGCAGGACTGCATATTTTCTTGAACACAGTGTGTATAAATTTATTAGGTTCACTTTTTTTTACTTAAATTTTATTGGATTGCTAATTTTGAAAATGGTATTGATGCACAAGTATATGATGATACAAATATGTTATTAATATCACTTTAACCCTGATTTCTGTGGATTTCTAGATGCTTTTCTTTTTTCTTATTTTATTTTTAAGTTTCATAGTGAGGATTAGCAAAGACATTTAAGAACATGGCAAAGATGTGTGAATGCGTAAACTCTGTCTTCAGTAGCCCAGCATTCTGTCAGCGCTCTCCAAATACCCATCTTTATATCCTAGCATGAGAACCCATGTTTGTGTATTCTCCTGTCTTTAAGGGTAATTGACACATCTCTCAGATAAGTTACCAGGACAATCTTTTTCATATGGGGCATTTTCTATAGCAATAACCTGCTAACACTCCCTCTTTAAAAATAAAGCCACTTATATGAGTTGACAAAGATATATTGCAAAAAAAAAAAAAACAAAAACAACTACCAACAACTGAGTTTCTGATATCCTATGGGTTGCTTCTGAGCGTAGAATTACCCCACTGTTAGTAATAAAAATACCTAGCATGTCTGGCACTAACTAGATGTCAGTTATTGTGTAATTTGGGTATCTCACAATGTTTCTGTGAAGTAGGAACTGCTCCTGTCCTCCTCTCCCAGAGAAGAAAGTGATGTCAGAGAAGACAAATACATTGTCCTGAGTCCCAGAGTTAGTGCGGAGAGGAGTTGGGAACAGGTTTCCCACAATCTCCAAGAGAGAAAAGAAAGGGCTGAGTGTTAAGGGGAACATTTAAAATAAACATTGGTTCTGATTCTCATGTTAACAATTTGTATGTGAAATATCAGCTCCGTACATTGTGAACTGGGTCCCATGTGCTGAAAAATTCGAGATGTATAAGAAAACCCGGCCCCTTCCATCTAGTGGAGCTTCATTGCTTCTGCAATATTGAAAGTAACAGAAAACCTTATTTACATTTCAGAAATAGTTTCCTCAAATTTCCTGTTTTGCCCGACGTTTGTGTGTATGTCCCCTCTCTTTCTCTTTCTTTGTTGTGCCTGCTGCCCTGTGCTTTGCAATAAAACAAGGGCGACTCGTTTGTTGATTTCGTAAAGTATGTCCCATGTATCTTTGCTAGGGAAGGACTGTTGCTACCTCCCCCAAAAACTTTAATCATCTGAGGAAGGGCAACTATTGTTCTTTCCACAGACCTTACCTCCTTTCCCTCAGTTTGGCATGACTTTTTGGCCGTGTTTTTGGAAATCCTTTGTCTGTCCATGTTACTTTACCTGAAGACTTGCTTCATTGTGTTATTAATGACGTCAAATTATAGTCATGTTTTAATAACTTAATTGCACAAAAAAGAACACTTTAAACTGAAATGGTGTGTTTATTAAACCATTCTTGCATATTCCTGCAGATCCGCAATGGCAGATAAAGCATCTCACCGCATACCCATCCATAACTATTACTAGTAGCTCTTTTCTCTTTCTTTTTTCTTTTCTTTTCTTTTCTTTTCTTTTCTTTTCTTTTCTTTTCTTTTCTTTTCTTCTTTCTTTCTTTCTCATTGGGGAAATTGCAACCATTGGAAGTGTGATCCTTTAAAATATTTTGACTCTTCATATTAACAAAAAACATTTGGGCTTCTACTCCAGAATTGAAACTTGGGCCTTATTTAAGAGTATGACATGGGAGAGGTACCCAGAAGCAAATGTATCTTGTTTCTCTCTCAGGTGGCAATTAGTTCATTCTTTGAAATACCACCCCATCCAACATTTAAGAGTTTTCTTTATTTGTTTTATGAAGTTTGTATCAAAAGCAGTCTTTTCTTAAACATTTAAATGTAGGACCCCTTTAAGAGCTACTTTTCAAGTTTTCTTTAATTAAAAGGGACGGGTGTTTAATGACTAAAAGCTAACATATAATGGGTTATTTATTGCTGCTTGTTAAATTAGTTGGAGTTGGTTTGGTCCTAGACAAAGTGACTATTAGATTTAAGCAAAGTGCTTTTGGTCTTTAGCTGGTCTGTTTTTGTTTGAAGTAGTCTATACGTGGGGATGTACTCTCAGATGTATGCCTCTGTATTTTAGAAGTGGGGAGGATGTGTGCTTGTGTGGATATCTCCACGTCCGCCTGTCATTTTCTATGAAGAGTTTAGCACTGAAAACATGTGTGAGTGCATGTGTTACCGAGAATGCACACATTTCCTTTTTGAAAAACTGGCTATTTGTAAAGAGATGTGTATCATTCCTAAGAATTCCAGAACCCTGCCCCAGCTCCATTCACTTTAGGGCATATACAAACTTATGCCATGCTTTTTGAAGTTTTTGTAAATTATTAGGTTACCGTATGTTGATCAGTTTAACAGTATATTGAAACCAGCCCAAGAAGCAGCACAGAGGAGATGCACATTTGAAGTTGCTCAGTGGTTTGCAAACTGGAGTGGACCCCAGGACTGCCTGAGGGTCCATGATTCTAATTCAGTGGGTCTGAGAGAGATGGGGCCCAGAAATCTGTTTGGTGGTTGTTGTTGTTGTTGTTGTTTTCTTTGTTTCTTTTTTTTTTTTTTAAACAAGTTACTCTGATGATTCGAATCCAGGCATTCTACAGACTTTTACATATGTCCTGGAAGTTAGGGAGCGTTCCTTACCATCTCCCCATCAAGAGCAGCTGCATCATAATTCTTCTAGAGCACGGTGCTCCTCAGACCTTGGGGTGCATGGAGGCCAAGCTTCAGATCTTGTCAAAATGCAGATTCTTGTTCAGTAGGTCTAGGGTAGAGGCTGGGACCCTGTGTCTTCCATGATGTTCATGCTGCTGGTTGAAGCCACACTTGGAACCTCAGGGTTCAGTCATTTATATTCTGGAGTTTCTGAAAATAAAAGAAAAATTCTAAAGCAACTCTTTGGGTGCTTTTTGTCTCTGTGGTTTTCTATCGAACACCTGTCTCTCTCTGTGCCTTAGCCCCTGCTTCAGTGGGTAACCACGTCTGTGAACACTAAGGAGCATTTTCACAAAAGGTAATGAAAATACAGATGATGTACCTCATGTATACGGAGGCACAGTGATTCTAGATGAGCCCTAGCGACCCTAGCTCTGATCACGCTGTAGGAATGCAGTTCTCTCAGCTGGACCGGGGTACTTTAGGATTCTTTGGAGACGCTTTTTCTTACCTCTTCTGTTGCTACTGTTATGTAACAGAATAGAGCAAATGCAGTTCAAAACTCCAGGGTCACTGGAGAGGGACATCTTACAAAGGGGTGCAGAGGGTGGTAAGAGAAGTAGCAGTCCAGCTCAGGATTTTCCTGCTAAAGTATAAATATTTGCTTTGCATGGTATTGGACAACAGAAGAGGTGGTTTAGTGGAAATACTCAAAGTCCTGCCAGGCCTGTTTCAGAGTTATAGCCCCTTAAAGCTTGATCTGTTCATTGTCTTAAGCACAGATGTCTGGTTCATAATGAGTTTTTAGGATATTATCTCTTTGCATTAAAAGGGATGAGAAGAATCTTTCTGTAAAGACTTTATATTTTTATCTCTAGAAGGCAGAAGCTATTAGGATGTGGGTACCTGAGTTTAGTATATATTTGTGAATTCCCTTTACTCTTGGGCTCTTTGGAAGAGCAGTGTGATCAGAGGGCTTAACTGTAAATGTCATCAGCATTTTGGGGATGGTATTTATTTCTTCAATGAGAATAAGATTCCAGATCCCAAAAATGCTATTGATAATCTCAGTGAGTTTGGACAGGATAGGAAAAGAGTTTGGTTTTATTTGTTAAGAAGCAGGAGTTAAACCTCAGTGAGTTTGATGAGTCTGTCAGTACCAGACATTGTTTGCGCCTGTGTTGAAATCCTCTCACAGCCTAGCCTTTGATGCAGCCAGTAGGGCTGCCTGGATCACACTGCAAATGTGCTTTAGCTGTTAGGATAGCCAAGGTAACTAGGTCTCAAAATATTCATGTGCATATATCATTCAGCTTGAATATTGCATCTGATAATTGGACCAACTATTCCTTTGCCCAATAGACATTATGAAATGGAGTTGGTAGGATACAGTTTGGGGAAGGGACCTTTGCTTTATTCTTGGTGTCTGTTTAGTTGGCTGGTCTTGGCATTTATCATGAAGCTATGTATATCTGTATTTCACTTTCTAAGGAAATCAGAAACTAGGAAGTGTGGGGACATTCCTTAGTACTGCCCCAAACATCACCAAGGATGAATAGGATTGTAGAATTTGTGTCCTAGAAGTAATGAGAGGTAAGCTGTATTACAGGGGGCTCAAACTCAAATTGTTATGGCAGCCACACAGGTAATTTAAAAAAATTGAGCAGATGGGGTGAGAAGAGTCAAGAACCAGGCAGCACAGTCTCTATTTAAAGGGAGCTGTTGCTGCTCCACTCCAGCCAATTGTTGTCAGGCCTTTGGGCCATATTGTTGGATTTTCTGATTTTTCCACAGATGCCAGAAAGGTCTCTTGTAAGTAGTAAGAGTGGTCTTCAAATTCCTTGGAGATTTGTTCATTTCATCCGTTGGGACTCCATTGAGTGAAAGGGGAAGGAAGGGAGGGAAGCCAGTATGTGGAATTCATTTCATTTTCTGGGAACACCAGCTGATTTTGTCAGCAATTGAAAAGCTATCAAACAATAACATTTCACTGCAGTTGACTTGGGAGGGAGGCAGGCACTCCTGCTCTGTGACCATCAAAGGATGACAGATCTTGACCAAAGCAGCATCCACGGTTAAAAAAAAAAAAAAGAAAAAATGTATGCCTTGTCCCTCCAAGTTCAGCCCTCTCAAATGTTAAAATATAACAAGAGCCTCCTTTGGGGGGGTCAGTAAGCCTGAATGTTGTCATTTGTACCAGAGAAAATAAAATTATGTCTAGAAACTCATTCACTATTTTGCCGGTTCCAAATTGTCCCTATCTTGCCTTGCAGGCTCTTTGAGTTGCCATGTCGTTAGAAAATAAGATATCACTGTACCTGAATCACCTGGTTTTCTAGGTTGTTACCCATAAACATAGCTGCAGCAGAATCAATACCTTTCCATTTCCCCCTGTTGGCATGGGGGCTGCCATAATACTTAAACTCCTGAGCGTTTAGTCTTGAGACTAATTTCTGTAGTCTGAAAGAGGTTTCTGTATGTCAGAGCTTTTTATCTTCCCTTTAGAGTTCCTTTTGATGATATTGTTTCAAAAGATGCAGAGTGGTAGGTATTAGAAATGGATATACATTCACCTTTTGGGGGCTCCGAGAGTCGTTAATTTTAGCAGTCTTGCCAGTAAATACTTTGCAATTGCATGTATGTCTTTACCGTCCTGGCATTGACTTTTGTCACAGACAGGTGTGAGGCCGCCTGCACAGGAGATGCATGTCTTCGTAAATGAGAGAGGCATATTTCTTTTTCTGGAAACGCTGCACTCTAGGAAGTTATTGTTTTACCTGTAGACGTACTAGCCCAAAGGTAGCCTGGAGTTAGCACACACATTTTTATTTGAGGCTTTAAGAGTTCTTCTAGCAAGACGTTCTTTTTCCCGTTTAATACCTAGGTAATTTAACATACACACAAATGAGACCCAGTTTGCCTTCCTTTTTAATTCTAGTCCGTTCTATACATTTTTTCTTTCTTTTAAAAGTAGGGGGTGGCCACCAATGTGTTTGTCCCAATGTTGAAAATATGGTATACCCTAAAGCTATTTGACTATAGCTCTGCCCAGATGTTCACTTACCCAAGCATTTCTTAACTACTGGTATTTTAATTACTGTATTGTTCATCAGGTTAAATTGTATTTAATTGGCTTTGTATTTTGTCTTTTTGTTTCAGTGAAAGGATTACTGGGGGTGTTAAAAAAACTCATTTAAATGAAGCTTCATCATCTAAAACACATATGAAAATTCTTGAAGATGTCTTTTATTCCAGATCTCTTTATCTTCCTTCACAAGCTTTCTGAGAATAAGTAGTGCATGTTGAGGTTTATCTTCGCTTTTATGTGCTCTAGCCACTTGCTTAACATTGAGCACATTTGAGTTGCATTTCATCGGGCTTTCACAATCCTTTTATAAAGGGACTGATCTGTTAACATCACCCTCTTTAGATCTAGCAGACAGGATGTTCTTCCATACAAAGAAGTGCTCACAGTCTTTCTGGCCGGCCAGTAAGTGAATGATTTCAGGCTTGGTAGGCAATACTTGTGTCCATGCGTAACACAGCCCAACACAGCCCGACCACAGTAGTAGGCAGCTGCATGTAATTTTGAACTCCACTCATTGAACTGTAATAAAACAATATAAGCACTGCTTGGGGGGAAGATTGGATGCAGTTATCCTTACACAAGGCTCAGGCATATGAAAGCAGTGCTGGCTGACAAGAGGATTTTGAGATTTGATTTTGATTGAATTGCAGAATTGAACAGGCCAGGAATGTCAGTGGAAGGCTAAACGCCTGTAGTGCCATAAAGTTTTATTCATGTGAGGCTTTCCAATATCAAGTAGATGGATTATTGGAAAAGGTGTCAAGGGACATGAAATGGAAGTGCCCAAAACATAAAATGTAGGCAGGAGGGAGAAATTACTTCTTGCTTAGTATATAATTAGGTCTTCAAAAAAAGAGAGAATATTCCATAAAATTGTTGATTCTTCCTTCTTTAAATAAAAAAATGACCAGCTCATTTTATCACTTACTACTTATTTTATGCCATCACAAGAAACAGCATTTAGACAGGAGCTGCTTCTCTTGCACCATTCTTCAGTTCTGTTCGAAATTAACATAGAGCACTGGCTTTCTTTAGAAGAAAGGGTAGGGTGAACCAAGAATATCACAGGACACTAGGCACTGTTATGTTCAGAACCAAGACCAAGACATGTGTTCACACATCTTAACACACTGACTTATTTCATAGCTTGGTAATGCATACAGAATCGTACACAAATTTGCATCGGACAGCCGATTTCAAAATTTGTGTGGCGTTAGAGAGTGGCACTCCCTGGCAACGAGCTGCTCATTCTGCACTGAAGTTATGCAGAAGGTTGAGCTGGGGAGGGCAAAGTTCATTGTTGTCGTGATTCCTTATCTGTATATAGTGTTTCCGTTCTGATAAAAGGTGAAGTACATCTAAAAATCACCAGTATGGAGGTACAGAAACACCTGTAATTTTTCAGTCGTGAACTGGATTTTGTTTAGCATTTCTAACCAAAGCAAGTTTCGGTTAAATCATTGAAATTAGGGACATAAACACATCGACTCTTAACACGCAGGTGTGATTTTTCTTTGTTTTCCACCTACCTCTTCTAATGTATTATGTATTTAGAAACATGTTTATTTGTAAATGAGGCTTTGTGAGGTTAAAGTAGAAAACTTCAGGAAGGAAATTTTAAAGGGCTTATGTTTATAAAGCTCCCCTTTCCTTTTTAATGCTTAATTCATAGACATTTTGGGAAAGAAATTGCATGCCCTATAATTGAAGTCACCTCTCTGAGATTTTTTTAACTTTTATTTACCTTGTATTTCAATACTTACGTGAGAGTGAATTAGTTACATTTTATTATTGTTTAGTTTTTCTAAAAATAAACTTTATGAATATTTAATGAAACGATTCATTTATAAACAGCCCTTAAAAAAGAAGTCCTCCATTCGAGTGGTCAGATTGCCTGATCAGTAAGTGACCCCTGTTCATTTCACATTGCATCCCTTTCTTCCATAGGATTTACATGGGCAAAAATTATATCTGGGAAAAGGATTTTCTTCTGCTTGTAGAAATAATGCCAGTTTGTGTGGGAGAGGACAAGAAAAGGTTGTTGAGGGCTGATGAAAGGAAATGCTCACAAAGTTGCAAAGATCTGCCTTTGAACTTGTTGACATTCTAGGAAATAGTCCTTTGCCTGGGCTGCTCTCAGCCATGAAATTCTGGTCTTTAAGGGAAATATGTGGTGTAATGTTACCCATCAGTATCTTGGAGCCTTCTTGCAAGTTACTGCCACACACACAAACGCATGAAAAGTATATTTCACTTTCTTTAACACTGGATTAAGGGGAGGGATGGAGGGTGCTTAGGGTGGAAAATTTAAGGAGGCACTTGCTCTCAATGCTGACCTTGAACTTGGATGATCCTGAGACCTAGTGCCTCCCTACATTTGCACCCTAGGCACCTTGCTTGCCTCCTATAATTTGGGCCCTTCTGCATTTTTGCAATTAAAAAACCCTTGACCCAAGTAAACATGGCTTTTTTGCTCTTTCTGTATCCCTATCCTGTGTTTCTTACCGAAATTTTAAAATGACAATGACTGTGATCATATAATATTTGATTACTGTGTCTATGCAGTTTCCCCAAATTGGCAGGCATTCTGTTTCGGAGCCAAAAAGCGGTTTGGGAATAGGTCTGGTCATAACACGCATTTTGTTCTTTGATCCCATTGGAGCCAGGGTTTGACATTAGCTAATAAACTTTGCATGCCCACACCTTATTAAGTTGTACAGTTGCAAGTGTCCTCCATGAAAAAGACATGTGCCGGCATTCCCAGGTCAAAGTTTGCTAAGCAGGTTTCCATGGATCAACACTTGGCAATGATTTGTTTCTGAAACGGTGGCAATGGTAATTTGGTGTTCAAAGCAGAGAAGTTTGGAATAGGCATCTTAGCTCAGGACAGTAAGGCAGTTGACAGGATGACCTTAGTTATAGACACTGCCACCATTACCTACTAGTTAAGGTATCTTGCAAAGCATTCTTCTTGAATTCTTCCCATTTTATTCTTAAGAAAAACTCCTTTACGCGGTTACTGTTATTACCCACTAGTTTACAGATGGGGGCATTGCTGCGTGGAGAAATTAAATCATTTGCCCAAGTTCACAGCTCAGTAACAACAGACCCTAACCCTTGAGCCAGTGCTCGTAATACAGTGGTCTTGACAACTGCATAGTGCTTGCTATGTTCCATTAGTAGTCCAGGGATATTATTACAGGTACAGTTTGTCTTTTGGGAGAGGTACCAGAATTTCTTTCTTAAGTATTGCTTCAGTCTTACCAGTCAACAGCCTTTCTTTGCAGAATGAGGAAAGCACTGAGTGCCCATACTGCTTTCTCAGACTTCATGGAGCAGGATTTTGTACATTTCTCTGTGGAAGCCGTTCACAGAGGTGTGCATGAGGGGAAAGGAAGCAGTGGGAATCCTTAACCCTGGTCAGGGGATAAAGATCTCCTGATAGACCAGGAGGTACCTGTCAATCACTAAGATTGAAATCTTAGAAAGAACCTGTTTCTGTGCTGGGTTCCGTCCCCAAGGCTGGCAGCATTCACATTCCTCAGCAGGGAAGCATTGTTTAGAGCCATCAACCCATGAAGGGTTCCATGAGGTCTGGCACTGTCTGATGTGTGGTGTGTATGAATGAAGCCTCTTTCCTCAAAGCTGAAATCAGTTTGAGAAAACTGGAAGAATGAGTCATTTGAGGTTCTTCTCTCAGAACATGTCTACATTTGTCTCTGGCTGATTCTGTCCTTGCATAGTTGCCAGTATATTGTATAGATTCTATACTTGCAAGTGTTGAAATTTCTCTATGATCTTGAGAAGGATGAAAGAAAGAGACATGATATCCACCCCTCCCGCCCCATTCTGATGAGTATGCAAGTTTAATAAAAAATATATGAAAAAGGCCAGATTCTTTCAGAAGTGCTCTGCTTGTATCTGTTGCAACCTGTGTCTGAACAGGTAGGGCATGCTAGACGCAGATGAGCTTCCTTTAAAGGATCGTGCTGCTAGCATGAACCTTTTCCACACTCTCCCTGAGCGGGTCCTCTTCCTTCCTGTGTGGTAACTGGACATGGACCTTGATGGTTTCATCTGTCCAGAAGTGAAAAGTTCGTTGGAAATGGAGCAGGTTGGCATGCAGACCTGTGGAACCAGGCCACTCACCTAGTTCTTTCCAGCTGGAGTGATTCCCTTTCAGATCTGACTTCAGCCACGTGGCACCTGGTTGCCGATCACTGCCCAGGTTGGCAGGGTCCTCCCTGACTCAGGCTATTCATCTAAGAGGGTATACTGTTTGTAAGCTCATTGGGGTGCCTCATGAACTAGCTTGGGAAAGTGTAAGGCAGAGGGCTTGGAAACGTAGTGGCTAAGTTTAAACAGTCATTCTTGCTGTATGTGTAGACACAGGTGTAGACGGAGGTATTCAGGCCACAACTACATGCAAACTTGTATGGTATCCTAAATAAGTTATCTAGATGATCAATGATCAGTGGCATTTATCTACTGAGATTCCTTATGCAAAACCCAGATTTCTGACTCTCCTGTAATAAACCAAAAGATGTAGTAACACCAGCCCCTCTCCCATGCTGGGGTCAAGTGCCCATTTAGATGGGGCTTGTCACAGCTGTCTGTTGGGGATGCATTCGTACCCACTTCCTGGTGTTTGAGTCCTTGCCTGCTTCATCCATTGAATTTTTTGAAGCAACTGCCTGGCCCCATTGGACACTTGAGTTTGCCGCCCTGATGGAAAGCGTGTCCTGAAATAGATGGACCCGTATGCATGAGTGTGTAGACAAAATCTGTATTGACGCTTACTCCTGCTGAGGAATGTGTAGCCAGATTTCTGGAAAGTGCCAGTTCTTAAAATGCCTTCAGTGATTTAAACCTGCTGGAAGCTGTGCATCCCATCTAAACAATGGGATCCATAGAGAAACATGCTCATTGGAGAATTACGAGGCATGTAATTTTGTCTTTAAACTCTTATGAGTGAATTGTAAGAACATGACTTCATAGGAACCTCTGAGACATTGCAGTGTTTTAATAACACTTTGCTGCTACATGTAATGCTTCATTTTTACTTTTATTAATTTAATTTACTTTTCAGTGTGTGGCAGCGGGTGCCCTGGGCACCTCAGCCCTGTCTCCAGCTTCCTCCTCCTATGCCTTTGGGAAGCCGCCTGGCTTCCTCCCTCCCTAGGGCAGAGGCTCCAGGGGCATGTCCTGTCTGTGAAGAGTTTACGAGGTTTCACCCACTCCTTCATTCTTGAACATGCTTTTTCTCTGCTCATTACCCTCCCTGCTTCCTCCCGGGCTGCCAACAACGTATTATATTACCTCCATCCGCAACCAGGGCTGCTACCGCCACTGTGCCTGAGCCTGAATTTCCACAGTTATATTTGAAAAAATCAAGGGTGCCCCCGAGTGACAGCAGCTTTTATGGAAGCCAGTCTTAGCAGGATGGCAGAGCATCCGTTTCTCAATGAAGCCCAGGCTTCTCAGCAAAGGGCAAGGACTGTCTTATGCTTTGGTCCTGTGGTAACACATTGAATGCCTGAGTTCCTTCATTCGTTTGTTCATTCATTCACTTATCCACCAGTTCCTTTCAACAGTTACATGTATCTGTCAAAAGATAGATACAGGCCCAGCATGGTGGCTCACATTTGTAATCCCAGCACTTTCGGAGGCTGAGGCGGGTGGATCACCTGAGGTCAGGAGTTCAAGACCAGCCTGGCCAACCTGGTAAAATCCTGTCTCTACTAAAAATACAAAATTAGCAGGGGTTGGTGCCTCATGCCTATAATCCCAGCTACTCGGGAGGCTGAGGCAGGATAATCACTTGAACCCAGGAGGCGGAGGTTGCAGTGAGCTGAGATTGTGCCACTGCACTCCAGCCTGGGCAACAAGAGTGAAACTTCGTCTCAGAAAAAAAAAGGGATTAGGAGGCGGAGGCGGGCGGATCACGAGGTCAAGAGATTGAGACCATCCTGGCCAACATGGTGAAACCCCATCTGTACTAAAAATACAAAAATTAGCCCAGGCATGGTGGCATGCACCTGTGGTCCCAGCTACTCGGGAGGCTGAGGCGGAAGAATCGCTTGAACCCAGGAGGCGGAGGTTGCAGTGAGTCGAGATTGTGCCACTGCACTCCAGCCTGGCAACAGAGTAAGACTCCGTCTCAAAAGAAGAAAAAAAAAAAAAAAAGGTAGATATATATTTCTATTGATAGATATTTTTATCTATGCCAGGCTTTGGTAATTTCAATACTGTTTAAAAAGACTTGGGGCTTAATCCCATAACATAGAAACAGACGGGAAATTTGAACTATAGAGGATTCAACAAAGAAAGGCCCCCTTTCTGTAGGGCAAATTGACTTGGTCAAATGCCATGGAGTTCAAACTACCTTAGAATTTTAGAACTTTTTGAGAAGCTGTCTGGGTAGAGCTCATTTTTATTTTCCAGAACCTTTGGGAGGCAGTATATTCCATGGTTAAAAAGTAGACTTTAGCATCAGCCCCGTTCCAGTTCAGGCAAAGCACAAAGAGCTGCCATTTACATTGCCTGTGACGTGTGTGGCACTCGTTTTAGTTGTGCGGTTCTCATCCTTCTCAGCTGTTCACAGCAGCCCTGATTTAGGCAAAACTGAGTTTGAATTCCTGCTTTTGCCACTTACAGTTTGTGAACCAGCCTGTATTTCTGTAGCCCTCCCAGACTTGGCCTCCTCATCGGTCAAATGGGGGTTATGGCACCTCCCTCATAGGCACCATGGAGAACGCTAAGGACTAAAGGCACGTTGAAGCCCTTTATGTCATGCCTGCCGCGTGGTCCGCACTCCAGAAGTAGTTGCCATCGCTGTTATTGAGATGAACGATCTCCCTCGCACATCTTCCCCTGCCCAGCCATATTGTGCTCTTTGAAAAGGATATCCTTCACATTCGTTTTTCCAGAAAATTGAGGTCACTGACTTATTTCCTTCTTCAACCCTCTACCCTCCAGTTCCCCGTGGCCATCCCCCCTCCTCCCAATCCCTTGGGTTAAGTCCCAGCAGAGGCATATACAGAGAGCATCTCTCGCAAACATCAGTTGCCTTTCTGTCTGCAGCAGGCCTGTTTGATTTTGGCTGCTTATCTGATGCAGGGAAGAAGCCACACTCCTCTGAGCCTTGGGTAGGCCAGTTGTGGGCTGGCCCGTAATAATACAATTATGAAGGTTAACAGGAAAAAGTGGGGTCCAGGAGCAATTCCAGGCAGCTGGCAGTCCTGCTGAATTGGAAGCGCCCCACCAATGAAAACTGCAGCAAGAAGCAAATTAAACCTCCTATCTGCCATCTCACTCTCTTTTCTCCCCTTTCCTGTTTGGACTTGAAAGGCGATTGGAGCCAGGGCCCTGACAGTTGACGGAAGTGCTGCAAGGAGAGAGTATTTATTTACAGTGAGTCGTGGCGATGCTTGTTCAGGATGCGGTTTCTTGCAGGAAGTTCTGTCCCCACCCCCGGGTTTGATCATTTCTCCAAAAAAAAAAAAAAAAAAAAAAAAACAAAATCCTTGATTGTTTGAGGCCCCCTCTCTGACTTGGAGCAACATTGTAGAACCTGTCTGTACTTGGAGGGTTTGCTGAGTGCACCCTTGTAGGAGGGCCTGGAGTGGGACGAGAGAGAGCCAGTGGGCCTGGCTCCCTCCAGATGTGTTCAGGCGCAGCAAAAACCATTAGGCATTGAAAATAGGGAAGTAGGCCGAGTACACGTGTGGTAAGCTGTGGTTGGCGCAGGCCAGTCTGTTCGTTAACAGAAACCAGTGCCAATTGACGTTGATGTGCTAGGCGTTTGAGAGAGAAATCACTTTGAGGCGAAGTCAGTAGCTGCAGCGCATAGGGAGCGAGTATTTAGGTAGAAGCTGGTTGGGCTGGGACTGGCTGGTGAAGCCCTTCTGAAGGAGGCTGAGTGCCAAGCTGCTGGTCCAAAATGTGGGGTGCTTTTTGCCTTTGGGAGTCTCACAGAATGTTGGGAGAGAAGGGCAGAAGGGGAAATAGTATTCTGTTGAAGAGGTTATTTTGGTATAGTCTTAGATCATCATAAGGCCACCCTACAATACCATAGAATTTTCTCATCAGCTGACAGCCTCCATTCCTTATTTAAAAATATATACAAGTAAGAAAAAAATGACAGAAGGATACAAAATGAGACTCAGCTCCCTTCTTTGGTCTATGAAATCCCCAGAGCAGGTCACCTGGCAACTTGCTAGGGATGCACGTTTTGGGGCCCCATTGGAGGGAGAGTGGCAGAACGGGAAATCTGGCGTGAGGCCTGGCAGTCTGTGTTTTAACCAGCCCTGCAGGTGATCCTGAGGCTCATGACTGTTGAGAAGCATGGAGTGAAGGCAGTGGCTTTCCAACTCCAGTGTGTATCAGGGTCACCTGGAGGTCTCGTTAAACCAACAGGCGTGAACCCAGAGTCACAGATAGGCAGAATATATGCCCGCATCCTGTTTTACAGTAGGATGACTGTCGTAAACAACAATACATTGTATATTTCATAATGGCTAGAAGACAGAATTTTGAATGTTCTCATCACAAAGAAATGATAAATGTTTGAGGTGATGGATAAGCGAATTACCCTGATTTTATCACGACACCATATATACATGTGTCAATACATCACACCGTACCCCATGAATATATACAATTACTGTGTGTCAGTTAAAAACAAAATAAGGGCTGGGCGTAGTGGCTCATGCCTGTAATCCCAGCACTTTGGGAGACCGAGGCAGGCGGATCACCTGAGGTCAGGAGTTTGCGACCAGCCTGGCCAACATGGTAAAACCCCATCTCTACCAAAAATACAAAAAAATTAGATGGCGATGGTGGTGCATGCCTGTAATCCCATCTACTCAGGAGGCTGAGACAGGAGAATTGCTTGCACCCAGGAGGAGGAGGTTGCAGTGAGCTGAGATCATGCCATGGTTCTCCAGCCCCATCTGGGTGACAGAGTGAGGCCCTGTCTCAAAAAAACAAAAATCACTTTGGGAGGCCGAGACAGGCAGATCATGAGGTCAGGAGATCAAGACCATCCGTTTCTACTAAAAATACAAAAAAGCCAAGTGTGGTGGCGGGTGCCTGTAGTCTCAGCTGCTTGGGAGGCTGAGGCAGGAGAATCGCTGGAACCCAGGAGGCGGAGGTTGCAGTGAGCTGAGATCACGCCACTGCACTCCAGCTTGGGTGACAGAGCAAGACTCTGTCTCAAAATAAATAAATAAATAAAATAAGATTTAAATAAAAAGTACAGATGCTGGAGCCCCTCCCCCAGATATTCAGATTAAGTCCCACGTGGGGCTTGACAATCTGCATGCTTTCATTTTGTTTTGAGCAGGCAACCCCCTCTGCAATCGCCTTCCCCCTGGTTTTCCTGATGCAGCAGGCCAGGGCTTTTGACAAATCCAGACTTAGGGGTGGCTGTGATCGTTGTCAAAACAAAAAAACAAAAGAAAAAAACCAAGACCATGGAATGGAGGAAGCACCCCCGTGGCATTATTATTGAGGCTGTGGCTAGTTTGGTGCAGGATGATACGGACGACAGAGACGACCTCAGTGCCCCCGGAGCTTTCTCCAGACGTCCCAGCGCCCAACTTATCGGGAGAGACTTGCGTGAATAATTTCACCAAATCGGTTGGACATTCTCAAGATTCAGAGGAAATCACCAGTGTCCTCCTGTGGTTGTCTCCCTGTGAGTTTTACTTAATACACAAAAACCTGTTATTTTTTTGGCTTTTCAAGGTCTTCACCTATTTTTGAAAGGTGCTGTAGGTGGCCTGTTGTCATATGCAAAATGTGTACAAGAACGTGCCGGCAGCCCCTGTGTCAAGCAACTCAGTCCAGTTGGCTAATGGTAAATGTAGAGAAGTACGCATATGATGTCAGGCTGTTACATTATCAACTGTGCAGAAGGAAAGAACAACTGGGCCTCTGGGACATATATGGTCAAGCTTCACAGAAGTGGGGCACCAAGTCTGAACAGGGCTTTGAGGCATGAATATGAGTTACCTTGATGATTCACCTTCTGAGATGTTTAATGCTTGGGAATTCTCAAAGTCTTTTAGGCATGACTTCTGAATGGGAAGGTTCTGGTGAAGATATCATTATAGACGCAGTGGCTCCATCTATAATTCCAGCACTTTGGGAGGCTGAGGCAGATGGATCTTGAGACCAGCCTGGCTAAGATGGTGAAACCCTGTCTTTACTAAAAATACAAAAATTAGCCAGGTGCACTGGCAGCACCTGTAATCCCAGCTGCTCAGTTGGCTGAGGCAGGAGAATCATTTTGACCCAGGAAACCAAGGTTGCCGTGAGCTGAGATCGCACCACTGCTGTCCAGCCTGGGCAACAGAGCGAGACTCCATCTCAAAAAAAAAAAAAAGAACATAGTTGGTGAAGCCCTCTTCATGCAGATAACATCAGGCAGCAGAACAGAGATTGATTATGTACAAACAACAGTAAGCTTTATAAAATCTAGAGAATAATTTTTCCCCAATTCCCCCTCAAATCCAAAATATTATTCTGCAGTCTGAGTGGGGTAGATAGGCTGCCAAGATGCCGAAGGGGCTCAGTGGGAAGGGACTTGGCTAACAATTCCCGATGCCGGTGTTCTCTACAGCGTGTCTTGTTGAGCACTGGTGCTCTGGCTTGCTGCCCACCAGCCAGACTGAGTTTGAGAACTCGAGGGTTTACCAAGCAGAGGTAAGAACCCCACCCTGGAGGTCTTTAGGGCTGATTTAAAATTCCACCAGTGGCACTGACTTTGGATACATTCCTCAACCTCTCCAAATGGTTCCCTGTTAGTGACGCTGGGGACATCGGAGGATCATTCTCCTAGAGCGTTTAGCACAGGGCCTGACATGTTAGCGACTGCTCACTTCACTGCCTGCTCACAAGCATGGGTAAGGGGAAGAGCAAAACAAACCAAATGCCTGAACTGCTAGGCCAATCTGGAGCAGAGTTGCTAACCCCAGCACTGTTGACACTTGGGGCCAGCAAGTTCTTTGTTGTGGGGTCTGTGCTGTGCCTGGTGGGATGTGTAGCAGCATCCTTACCTCTGCCATTCATTCCTGCCCCATCACAGTGACAGCCAAGACCGTCTCTAGACATTTCCACATGCATGTCCCCTAGGGGTTCAAGCCACCCTCTACTTCCATGAGAATGACTGATCTGTAGTTCAGTCCCACCTAGGGAGTCGTGCCATGATTTGCAAAGGTATTTACCCTGACTAAAGGCACTGCTAAGCTAGGTCTCGAATCTAGAATATGGAACAAAATTTCACAAGAGGCAGCTGAAAAAAGTTTTATATTTTACTGTTTGCAATAGGGAATACAGTTACCTTTTAAAAACCAGTCAACCAGTATTTATCGAAGTACTATCATAGCTGACAGGAAAGAAGAAGTCCTAACATATACCTGGTATATGCTTTCTGTTTCATACCAATTTCACCTTAAAATGTGAGGAACAGGGTAGGGTCTTTTGCCTGTTTATTTTTCCAATTTTTTGTTCCTTATTATAATTTTAATTTTATTTTGTTTTTGAGTCTCACTGTGTCGCCCAGGCTAGAGTGCAGTGGCACAATTACAGCTCATTGCAGCCTCAACCTCCTGGGCTCAAGTGATCCTCCCATCTCAGCCTCCGGGGTAGCTGGGGCTACAGACACATGCCACCATGCCTGGCTAATTTTTTAAACATGTTTGTGTAGCGATGAGGTCTCACTTTGTTACTCAGGCTAGTCTCAAACACTTGGGCTCAAGCAATCCCGCAGCCTCGGCCTCTGAAAGTGCTGTGATTATAGGCGTGAGCCACTTTACCTGGTCTTGTTTGTTATTTTTAATTGTGGTAAAATACACATAACAGAATTCACCCTGTTAAATTTTTTGAAGCGTGCAGTTCAGTCGTGTTAAGTATATTCACATTGTTGTGCAACCAATCTCCAGAACTTTTTCATCTTGCATAACTGAAACTCCCTCCTCCCCTGGCAAACACCATTCTACTTTCTATGAATTTGACAACTCGAGATACCTCCTACAAGTGGAATCATATAGCATTCGTCTTTTTGTGACTGGCTTATTTCACTTAGCATAATGTTCGCAAGGTGCATGCTTGTCCTGTTACAGCAGGATTCAGAACCTCCTCCTTTTTTTTTTTTTTTTTTCTGAGATAGTCTCACTCTGTCGCCCAGGCTGGAGTATGCAGTGGTGCAGTCTCGGCTCACTGAAACTTCTGCCTCCCAGGTTCAAGCGATTCTCCTGCCTCAACCTCACAAGTAGCTGGGATCACAGGTGTGCGCCACCATGCCTGGCTAATTTTTTTGTGTTTTTAGTAGAGATGGGGTTTCGCCATGTTGGCCAGGCTGGTCTCAAACTCCTAATGATCCTCCCACCTCGACCTCCCAAACTGCTTTGCAGGCATGAGCCACTGTGCCTGGCCCCTTCTCCCTTTTAAAGGCTGAATAATATTCTGTTGACTGTGTGTACATTTTGTTTATCCATCCTTTGCTGGCCACTTGGGTTGCTGCCCCCTTTTGACTGTTGTGAATAATACTGCCATGAACATGGGTATACAAATATCTCTTAAGTCTTTGCTTTCAGTTCTCTAGGGTATATTCCCAGTAGCAGAAATGCTGGATCATGTGGTAATTGTATTTTTCCTTCTTCTTTATAAGTTTTTTTTTTTTTTAACCTTTGCTTAGCTGAAAGAAAAAGAATGGACTGCCCTTCAGACTCCTCCCCATCTTTTCTTGAAAGTTTTCATTACATCACTGCTGCCCTTGATTCTTTCTCCCATTCCCACCCTGTGCACATAGACACACAAAAAGGTTGTCAGGAACCAGGAAAAAGCAATCACTGGCATGCATGCTTTCAGGGTTCTGAGCAGCTCTCATGCAGCCATAACCACACCTGGACCACTTTGCCAGCAGGACATGTGCTGCTTGTAGCCTGAAGTCTCCTCGAGCTCCGCACCTGTGCAAAAACGAGGCCTGGTACCCTCATTGCCTGTCTGCCACCTGCATAGGCAGTCCCATCCTTGTGCAATTTAATGAAGCGGTGGAGAGGAAGATGAGTTGTGAGAGCAGCGAGCTGGTGTCTTCCTTCCAATATAGCCGTGGAGAGCGTGTTGTAGCTCCAACCGTAAGGCTGTATTCCTCGCCTCCGAAGACCCCCCCCAATCCCTGCTACCATCCACTCTGCCCTGTGGTCTCCACCAGTGGGGGTGGGGAGGGCTGGGTGGGACGCTTAGTCCTCCAGCCTTCGTAATTTACTTATAAATATTCCGGTTCTGCATTGACATTCTCCGTGTAAGAAAACAGGAGAGCAAAAAAGCAATATGTTGAAAAGCTTGTATCTATGGAGACTGGTGTTTTTTTCTTCAAATTAGACTGAAACCTCCTTAAATCTATATAATTCTATTTGCAGACTGGGCCTACCATGCCTTGTGATGAAGACTGGATCTTGGTCATTAGTTGCTGGTGGGGCATAAATGAGGTCCGAAAGACCCAAGAGAGGGGCAGTCTCAATATTTGGAGATCAAAATTATGTGAGTGGAGGGGAGCCTGGAGAAGGTGGCTGTAAGTTGAAATCTCTACTGTGCTAGGATGTTAAATCCTTTTGTGAGCCAGAGGTTCCTCTGCTGATGGCCAGGAGGATGGAGAGTCAGCAGAGATAATGGAATGCACAGGGACTCGTGCCACAGCAGGTGACTCTTAAAGGTGGATAAATAAGTGGAAATAGGACTCGTCTTGCTGTTTCACATTTTTGAAAGCAATCCAAAAACACCAGCACTTTCAGGCCAGTGTAGCTCATATTAAATGAGGCTGCCAAAAAATGAAGAAAAAGGGACAACATTCATTCATTCATTCATTCAGAAATAGATTTTATTTTTAAGAGCCAGGAATCCGGTGCTGAGCAAAACCAGACCCATTGTCCTTAAAGACTCTACATGTTATTCCATTCCTTTAATTCCTGTGCATAACTGAACATGTTAGATGCCTACATTTTCCTGAAGGTAATAAATTGTTCAATTATTTTGTTTGCTTTTATCCCATTACTTTCATATAACTAATAGAGATGGATTCCAGTGCTAAAATCACATAAACACATTTCTTCTGGAAATAAGTCAATTATTGTTTTAATCCATGTTAATTTTCTACTTCTCCCATCTGCAGATCCCTGGGCTCTCTTTGACTTGATTTCATATACACAGCTTTTCTTCACCTCCGGGGACCTTCTTTTTGTCTGTGGGGGGACCCTGTCCTCTCGGGGCAGCTCGTTTTTTACATGATCATCTTTTTGGTTTGGGCCTCCTATGCTCCAGCCAGAGGAACAGGCTGTTTATTCCTGTTCAGCAGGGTTTCTTTTTATTCCCAAAGGCATTGTGGGCTGATCCTGTTAGCAGATGATGATTGCGGAATTAGAGAAGTTCATGCTCCTCCACCCTTTGGGCTTGTGTTTTATGCTGGGTAGAGAGAGAGGACAGTGGGACCATTGCCGAGTTCTGTGATACCCTCTTCTTTGCGGGACACTCGGAGAGGCCTGGGGTGTTTCTGTGGCGGGACCAAATTTTGCTCCCTCACTCTGCCCCAGTGCAGTGCGTCTGCCATTGCTGGTGAGTCGGGAGACCCCAGTGGAGAATGGCTGCTGGCTTCTTATACCTCCAATCTCTGTATATATTCACGATTTGTTTTCCTTTTTTTAATCTTTCTTTTTTTTTTTTTTTTTTTTTTTTTTTTTTTTTTTTTTTTTTTTTTTTTTT
>NW_016107467.1:107711-133898 GCF_001604975.1 Cebus imitator | reverse complement strand
TTTTTTTTTTTTTTTTGAGATCGGGTCTTACTCTGTCACTAAGGCTGGAGTGTAGTGGCGTGATCATGGTTGACTGCAGTCTCAACTTCCCATGTTCAAGTGATCCTCCCACCTTCATTTCTCAAGTAACTAGGACAACAGGTGTGCACCACCAAGCCTGGCTAATTTTTGTATTTTTTGTAGAGATGGGTTTTCATCATGTTGCCCAGTTTGGTCCTGAACTCCTGGGCTCAAGCAATCTGCCTGCCTTCCAGAGTGCTGGGATTACAGGCATGACCCACCACCCCCAGCCCTGTTTTCCTTTCTATACATTCTTAGAAGTGACATTGTTAGATCAAAGAGACTGAGAAATGTTAATGCCGACTTTCTGTTTTTCAGAATGGTGATACCAAGTTTGTTCTCAATCAGCTTTGTATGTGAAGGCCCATTTCCCTAAACTCCAACAATGTAGGGTATTATATGTGAAAATATTCCCTGATTTGATAGGTGAAAATGGCATGGTGTTAATCAGTGTTGCTTTGATTGGTAAGGGGGCTTACATTTTGTTTCCCATGTTTTAGATAGATGTTTCAGATACATACAAAAATTCGATGATTATAACAGGTATTCTGCCCTGTTCCTGCCTACAGATCTCCACTTACCTGGCTGATGCCAAGGCGGAGTAGGTTTCCAGGTATCGTGGTGTGTTCTTGTCATCACTCTTGGAGGATGTGCTCCAGACTTGGTTTATGACTACAGTCCATCGGTGCTGTTGGGGTAGTGAATCCTCGCAATTTTTTGTTCTTTTCTTGTTAGTATTATAAGGGGCTGTGTGAGTCAGTTCCTTAAGGGTTTTATGGAAATACATGGAATTGTAATAGGGACCATATTTTATGACTCTAAAACTAGGATTTGTGATTTTATGAGAGTGAGTCATGTTTACAGGGACCATAGGATGGGTATTTGAAATGTGCACTGTAGTGTGAAATCCAGAAGGTCTCATCACCACCAGGGCCAGCATTCCCACACTCCTCAGACCACAAGTTCCCCAGCACAGTTGTTCCATGCAGAAACTATTCCATGGTGAAAATCAGTTGGAAAACACCAGCTTATACCAGGCCGCATCTTTATTTTATTTGAATTTTAACTGTAGGATTCTCAGGTTTTAGCATAGTGGTGTGTTTTGCTGACCTCAGAGGGACTTTGAACATGGGTAGAGTTTTCCAAATGAAACTTACTTTGGAGGCGGCAGGGGCTCTTGAGGGGAGACAGTGCCTTTTGATGACGTGAAGAGCCCATACCAGGAACAGTTTGGGAGATATGTCATAGGAATAATTAGAAATTCCTACATGGCATGAACCCACATTTTCTGAAAAATCAGAAATGGCTTTTCAGTTGTGACATAACTGAGTATTAATATACGTAGACGGTTTCTCCTCTTTCCTTCCTTCCTTTCTCCTTTCTTTCTATCTTCCCGCCCTCTCCCTCCTTCCTTCTTTCCTTCCATCCTCCCTCCTTCCTCCCTTTCTTTCTCCCTCCCTCCCTCCATCTCCCTCCTTCCTTCCTTCCTTCCTGCTTCCCTTCTCTCTCTCCCTCCCTTCCTTCCTTCCATCCTTCTTTCCCTTTCGCCCTTCCTCTCTTTCCCCTTCTCCTTCCTCTCCTCCTCCTCATCCTCAACCTCCACTTTTCCTTTTGTATTGAAGTCTATTACTTTAAGCTCTTATGCGAAAAAGAATGACATAGCTGAAAATTCATGTGTTAATTATCAGTTTAAGAACTGATGAAATGCCATAAAACTGAACAGGGTGGACTATGAAATGGCCATAATACTTGGCTATAGAAGATCAAAGACAAGAGAGAAGGAGGTGACGGGGGCCCATTAGTCAAGTGCTTTAAACTCTTTGGTGGTCATGGACTCCTGGGTGAATCTGAAAAATCTCTGAGCCTTTCTGCTTGTCTGTGTGCAGGCACATGTGTGTATAGAACAAATGTTCATCTTCTTACTAACCAGAATTAATAGCTTTTGGCATTTCATCGTATTCACCTGTACTCTATTACCTTTAAGAAATACAAGTCTGGGCCCAGCGTGGTGGCTCACGCCTGTAATCCCAGCACTTTGAGAGGCTGATGTGGGTGGATCACCTTAGGTTAGGAGTTCGAGACCAGCCTGACCAACATGAAGAAACCCCATCTCTACCAAAAATACAGAATTAGCTGGGCCTGGTGGCACTTGCCTGTAATTCCAGCTACTCAGGAGGCTCAGGCAGGAAGATCTTGCCTGAACCTGGGAGGTGCATGTTGTGGTGAGCTGAGATCATACTATTGTACTCTAGCCTGGGAAACAAGAATGAAACTTTTTTTAAAAAAAAAAAAAAAGGAAAAGAAATACAGCATCCGTGGCAAAAGAAGTCTCCTCTAATTACAGCATTTAAGCCTAACTCCTTCCCCTTCCTCCACCTTCTTCCTTAAACACACACATGCACACACACACACACACACACACACACACACACACACCTGTCCCCTCCTGAGGGTCACCTTCTGGTTTTACTATTTCATATGCATGAGTGCCCAGGAAGGATATACAGTGCTTTTGTGTACATTTCTTTAATTTGCATCGTTGTGCATAATGTTCATGTACACAATACTTTTAAAACATAAGGTCTCAGGCACCTCCTGGATGCTGGAAGCCCATTTCTGGACTCCTGTATTGAGGGAAGTTGGGACTTGAACTTGCAGGTTTTCAGAGGGACAGTGGGAGGTGCAGCCTGCAGGTGGACTCCTAGGACTGGAGTGGGAAGGCGGTGTCTCCCGAAGCTTTCCTCCTGCCTGGGGTGGAGCAAGGCCTTGGGGGCCTCTAGGATCCAGTGCCTAGCATCATTCTTTTCTGTATCTTTCACTTGGCTTTTAACACATACTTCTTCAGAGTTCCTTGTCTTTGGAGATGTATTTGTCCTGTTTGTTCAAGCTGGACTGTAAACTCCTTAAGAGTCAGGACTTTGAATCTTGATCTCTTCCCTTCTCCTGTTAGTGCCTTATCTAAGAAATATTTTGTAACTCTTTTGTTTGGTTGTTAAAAGCATTGTGTAGTAGACACGTTCATTATGGTGCTTGGTCTTTAAATAATTTTCCAAAACTAAACTTGAGGCATATGAAGATTAAACGATTGCAATTGAAGCCAGCCAGGAAGCTGTAACGTGGGCTTGGGTTTCCATTTGGCATGCATCTGTGGCTGATGTGATCAAAGCTTCCCTGTGCCATCAGGGGCTGGCAGAAGGTGCAGGTAAGTGTAGACACGTCTTTGCTTACCTGCCGACTGGGGCATTCACACTCATCCAGGTAACCAGTCAGGGAAGAGAAAACTCACGTGGGGGCTTGGATGGGCTTGGAGCTGCTCTCCTGAGTAACATAAAAACAGGCTAGGAGGAGTCCAGAATACACTGCAAGCTGGGGAAAACTTATCTCACCAGGGAGGAAAACAGAGCCCTCGTGAACCTGCTTTATATTCTGTTTGTACAGCATGCACGTTTTTAATGTGCATTTTTATTTTAGTTTACAGTCCCTTCCCCCGGCACAATCAGAGATTATTCAAAGTCTCCCCTGCCTGCGCTGTCTCTGATGTGTGATATCAGATACTGAATGTATTGGAAACCTTTGCATGTTTTTATTTCTCATGGTTGGACCCGTAAAGTTGTTTCCCTGATCAACTGCATGTGTATTACAGGAACACACATGAAACCCTGGCTCTGTTCTCATAGACATAGAAAGTATTTATACATTTAGAGACAAAGGGACACAGCAAGAGTCTGGCACCTACAATTTGATTTTATAGTTTTAAAAACAATGCCTAAAGTGGTTGGGCTAGTTCAGGCTGACTTGCGTGTGTTCTTTAGCGTCCATGTGTGTCAGTAGTTCATGACATGATTTTTACCATTTGATGGCTGAAGTCTTACATATAATAACATGTATAGAGTTACATATAATAACTCTACCATCATCACTGATTTTCCTATCACAGAGAAGGGCGTAAAAGGACAAAATGAGTTACTCAAGTCACTATATTTTTTAACACCGAAAGATCCAAGAAGACCAAGCAGGTACAGAATGATCCGAGCGTTCTAACCATTAGAATCATTCAAACCCACTGTTATTTGTCTGAAAGCTCAGACTCTGGTATATCCTTGGAAACATTGCAAAGAATAGTTCCTCAGCCAAATCATGGGGTGTTTTTTTTTTTTTTTTTTTTTTTTTTTTTTTTAACATGTTCACATTTCCTGTCAGTGTTAAGTGTCGAACTGCTTTGAAGCCTTGACTTAGGAGCTCTACACTTAAGCCTGAAAATGAATGTAAATGCTGGTTCTGCTTCTTTGGCGGGGAAAGGGTGCTTGGGCATAGGGTGAAGCGATCATGAGTAGCGCTGGTGATCTGGTCGCATGTTTCAGGTGCTGCAAGCGCCCAGGGTGTCAGGCCCAAACCCTTGAAAGCCACAGCTGAGATACCAGAGCCAGCTCAGGCCTTGCTCTGTTAGGTGGGGCGTAGCCTGGGGGACCCGGTGGACTAAGAGCAGATTATTAGACTGGGAGGGACAGGAAAAGGAAGCGTCCAAAGGGAGAGAAGAATGAGGGTCATTGGGCCAGGGCCCGGGAGGGGTGCGTCAATTGTGCTTTGAATGCAGGGAGGGTACAAGGTCAGAAGCTGGTTCAGGGGTGGTGAGGCAGGGAAAGGGAAGGGGAAAATGCTGTGTGCAGGACCAGGGCGGAGATGGAAAAGCCAACATGATAGGTGCAGGAAAGTAGCAAAAGGGAACATTCTGCGTCCGTGCTGGGCTGCTGTTCTGGGCCACAGCAGGGTCAGCCCTGAGAGGTCTGTGCACACCACAGTTGTCAGTGGCTGATCACTGCACATCTCAATCCATCGTAGATGCTTAGTGCTCTGTGGGAATGGAAGTTCTTGAGGACCTGGATGTCAGCATCAGCTTTCTCTAAAGAGTGCCCCTGGCACATTGGTTGGCCCTTAAGAAATTCCTGCCATAAATAAGTTTTCAAAGACTAGACCCTGAGGCTTGGTTGTAGGTTCTCTCTGCCTCTCTGATGGTTCAGCTGCAACATGGAATGACCCCCAGGTGTAACACGGCAGGAGGAATTGCATGTATGGTTGTATTTAAATTTAGTCTTTTTAAAAAATCACTCTATAGCTTTGGTTTTCCATCTACACTACACAATGAAGTCAGAATAAATACCTGGAAAGAAAAATAAAGTCAGGAAAAAGCCAGGAGGCTTGGATTCTGAATTGGACCCAGGGTCATCGGGTGACTTGGAAAAGTTAGTCTCCATTCCTCTTTGGTGTGTTTGTTGCCTCTGAGATGAGTTTGCAGGTAGGAGCTCTGAAGTTTCTATCAACTTTAGCAAATACCTTTGGAAATATGTTTAGTTGTAGTCAATATTCAACCAGGCAGTGGGGCCGTGTGGGACCAGATGGACCAGGGTTTGAATCTCTGCTTTGCCACTCACTAGCTTCATGACCCTGGAAAGTTACCAGATCTCTTGGACCCTCAGGTTTTCTATCTGTAAAATGGGCAAGAGTCTTGGTAAGCATTGAGTGCCTGAAGCTTGTAGCTTAGCCAAGGGCCTAGCATGGTATGAGCACTGAGTCACCCATGGCAGCTCTTTTTTTTTTTTTTGAGATGGAGTCTCGCTCTTGTTGCCCAGGTTGGAGTGCAATGGTGCGATCTTGGCTCACTGCAGCCTCCACCTCCTGGGTTCAAGTGATTCTCCTGCCTCAGCCTCCCAGGTAGCTGGGATTACAAGTGCCTGCCACCACGGCCGCCTGATTTTTTGGATTTTTAGTAGAGGCAGGGTTTCACTGTATTGGTCAGGCTAGTCTTGAACTCCTGACCTCGGACGATTCACCCACCTTGGCTTCCCAAAGTGCTGGGATTGTAGGTGTGAGCCACCGTGCCCGGCCACCAGCTCTTATTAGGAGTATTCACTGGAGTGAAACGTAAGTCACTGAGAAATCACATTGGTACTTCCTGGGCAAGCATCTTCTCACACATTGCTGCTTATTCTCGCACTTCGCCTGTGAAGAATGAGGCTTCCTCTTCCATGAAGCGTTCCATGAGTTCCTGCCCTCCAACCAGAGAAAGGCCACTGAACTCTGCTGGCGTTAGAGATTTGTGATACTCCTCAAGAGTGGATTTTTTCTGTCTGTGCTGTCTTTAAACGGCTCCTTTGCAGATCCACCTGCCTCCCTAGATTACCTGAGCCTCCTGCATGCAGGCAAGGGACATGTCCACCGGCTCTTCTACCACCAGTCACCTCCCTGCTGCATGGTTCTCTCTATCACTCACCTTCTAAATGTTTTGTTATGGTAAAATCAAAGTGGTTGAGGAGAACGTCTAGAAAGCGTTTCATGTAAATTGGAGGGGCCCATTGTTGGCACAGGTGCTGTATTTCCCAGTGGTTGTGGCTACCGTGTTGCTCTGAAGCCAGTGACCTGTAAGGTCTTCTGCTGTGGCCACTCTTACCCCAGAGACATGTGGCTGTCTGCCCCCCACAGCCCATGAGCGTGGGTGACAGACAGACACCATAAGGCAGAGTTTAAGCCTCTCTTCCAATGCAGCAGAATGAGATGCTTTTTCTCTTTATTTTCCTAGAATCTGAGCAGGTAGATTCCTCTTTTAGGGTAAGCCTGGGAGCTTGAAGTATAGAAGACCCTGAGATAAAAAATTTTAAATTCAATGTTGTTTTAAATCAAAGCAGGTTAAATAAGGAACCAAATAATTTCCAGAGTAAATGGCAAAGAATAGACCCTGCTGTAAGTGAAGTACCGTGCAGATGACTTCTGTTTTTTTTTTTTTTTTTTTCCTTTCCTCTTGAACTTGGGATCCCTGCATATCACAGACAAGCATCAAAGCCCAAGATTCAAATCTGTTACTGAATCCATTCCAGAAAAGTGGGGAAAAGCTACCAATTTGTCATCTGTTATAAAATTTCATAACCTTTCTTTTTCTGATATTTTATACTATTATTCACTCAGCTTGCAATACTGCACCAGATTCTCGCCTGTTCATTTTACTATGTGTGCACGGCTGTGGTCTTTATTTTATAAGTAAGGACTGCCTGATTGAGTTGGCAATGCTGAAATCGCTCACCCTGCAAAGTCCTCGAGTCAGGCTTTCCGTGGTGTGGGCTGGCTATTTTTGGGTATGGTCAGGAGGGAGCCTGTAAAAAACCTGAATTGTCTTATTCCCAGGGTGGTCTTTCCCTGCGGAGGTTGTGGTCAGCGTAGTGGGGCAATTTAAGAAAATCTCTTGTGTCACTTCCTGTGTGAGCTTGGATGGAGGAAAAAGGAATCTTCGTTTCCTGAAGTTGCCAGTTTTTCTAGCTTCCCAGTAGAGCAGAAGTAGCTTGGAAAGATTTTGAATTTTGTTTTTCACTGGATATGCAAATATGTTTGAGGAATGCTGGTAATGGGCTTGTCTTGGGGTTTTAGAATGAAGAAGAAACCACACATCATTTTTGACTGTATTTAATAAAGTGAATGAAAAAAGCCACCAACCCGGTGAGTGAGAGCAGGCACCGTGGGGTGATTTAGCTCTCTTTTATTGACGGTGATTCTTAAAGACAACAACTTCCTTGGGAAGTCTTATTTTGAGGGTTTCACCAAATTTTAGCTCAATATTTAGTTAACACAGACAAATCATTATGGAACATAATTCTGTTTTTACATTTTTATACAATCAGTCTAACATTTCCTTTTCAAATACAATACTCTTTCAGGTTTTGCCCCTAAGCTTTTTCTAACTTATTTCTATTTCAATATTTTCTGCCACCCTGACATCAACAGATGGACAGGGACGTTTCAATACCCCCGACTCCCACCCCCCCACCCCCAAGTTCTCACGAGCAGCACACACAAGTGCTGAGTTCCGCCTCGCTGCCTGCTCCTTGGCAAAGGCCTTTGATTCCTGAAAGGCTCAGAGCAAACCAAGAAAAAAAGAAAAGTGTTTCTCAGGTGAGCCTGTCCAAGAAGTTTTTTTCCTTAAAAAATAATTTCTTTTCCTGCTGCTCTTCCTTCCCACCCTTCACCAGAAAGAGTGGAGACAGACAGAACTCAGACTCTCCTGCAGGCTTTCTTCACTGTCCCCTTGGGAATGATGCCACCTTGGTCTGGTGGCCCCCCACCCATGGGTGAGACTGTAGGTGATAACTCCATGGGCCATACAGAGCTCAAGGGCAGCCCGTGTGAAGCCGGAACGCCCATCTACCTTCTCGTCCCCAGCCTGTGCCTTGGTTCTAATGCCTTCTCCTCATGCTTGCCGGCTCTAATAATGGAAATAGCAAAAAATGTCAGCCGACT
Source organism: Cebus imitator (assembly GCF_001604975.1). Lineage (NCBI taxonomy): Eukaryota > Metazoa > Chordata > Mammalia > Primates > Cebidae > Cebus > Cebus imitator. The sequence goes on along the minus strand of NW_016107467.1, from coordinate 125,558 downwards.
ACTGTCTGCATGTCGGCACTAGTCCAGGGAGTTTCAAAGGGATGTTTTATTGATTCTGTAATTGCACAGTAGAATGGACGAGCTGAACGGGACCTCAGGGCCAGGAAAGCCCCTGCTTCAGCAGTGGCTCCTGGTCGAGCCAGGGCCTGGGGAGAGCTCACCAGCAGTTGCAGCCCAAGGTAAAGTGTGTGCTTAACCCTTTCTCCACGGTGTTCCCCTTCAAGTTTCTTTTGTGTGTACCCGTGTCCAGGCCAAGTCTCTTATTGTAGAAATCACAAATGTCTGATGTTCTTTGAATCTCCTGACTTGCCTAATTATTATTGTTTTATGACTCTGCTTCTTGAAGGGCTCTTTTCAAACCTTGGGCATGAAAGACATTTCATAGGGGACCCTCTTTAGAACAGTGAGCTCTCAATAGGGACCTCTCATGACATTAAAAACCAGAAAGCAGGCATCTGAACAAGCTTGTTAAGATACAGTAGCCCATTCTCTGCTAATAAGCTGATTGCTTTCCAAACCCGAAGGGGTGGACCAAGCTGTTTTGCCAAAACAATTGAAAATTAGCTCTGTCAACTTTTACTGCTGCCATATTTTGCACTGGCATGCGTATCTGTACTGTTCCATTAATTTGGTTACAGCAGGAAACATTTGGAACAAGGACTTTTTTAAAACGAAAAAGGGATGGCAGAGGACTCGACAGAGTGTCCCACTTGGACGTTAGGCGGGCAGGAGACACAGCGTTCAGAAGTGCTTCATAATATCTTCCTGATCGTCATGGTCCTGTCGGGCAGAATGATGCTCAGTCCTTTCTTACTGAATTCCTTGTTCTGAGGGGCTATGAAGGCTTTGAATGTAAATAGGACAGAATCATCATCCCACAGGAGGAAAGGGGCTCTTCCCTTACCACGTAGTATTTATTTTGATTAAAAACTCTGATAGCAGTGCCTGAAGATGGGACTTGTTGGTGACTTATTTTACCCTCCTGTCTCCCAATTCCACTCTTTACCTCCATATAGAGAACTCTGAGCCCTATTTTGAGCTGATATTTTTCTTGGAATTTGTTTTCAGGCTCCTGGAAGATATTTTCACAAAAAATCCCCCTGACCTTCCTTCAGATCTCCACAGACGCATTTCTGAGATGGGATTTGTCGTCTTTTCTCGGGTTCCTGCTCGTCCTCCTGGGTTGCCTGCATCTGCTCATTTCATCCTCAGCTGTCCAGTCATTCATGCTTCTTTATTGTTCTTGACCCCTCACCCCTCATGTTCCCTTCGTTCCAGAATTCTGTGGCTTCTGTCCATCCCCTTGTGTCATTCTCCTTGCTGGACATCTCTCATTCTGGTCTTTGGTATGTTCTGTGCATATAATTGTGACAGCCTGAGGCTGACAACTCTGCCTTTATATGTCCCTCCTGGAAGAACCCAAATAATGTCACATGTGTTTGCTCAGAACCTTCAGTGGCTCCTTTTATTCACAAGAGAGCCCAGGCTTCCTAGCCCAGCATTCTGGGCCTTCTGTGATCTCCCTGCAAACTCCATCTGCAGCATGGTCTCCGGTTCTAGATTACTCCAACATCACTGACACCCTCCTGCACATGTGTCCTTGCTCCTTTTGCTCTGTGTGAAATACTTTCTCTCCCTTCTGCATTTTGCATCCATTTATTCATTCACGTATTCTGTTGTCATGGATTGAGTACTGTGTTTGTGCCAGGCCCTGGACTACATATTAGATATATGGTGGTGACCCAAACAGCTGCGATTCCTGCCTTTATGATCTGTTAAGGGAAGAGTCAAATGATAAATAAACCAAGAGACATATAAGCATAAATTGGGGTGATTGTATGAAAAACACGCATCTGATTTTTTTTTTTTTTTTGGATGGAGTTTCGCTGTCGTTACCCAGGCTGGAGTGCAATGGCGTGACCTCGGCTCACCGCAACCTCTGCCTCCTGGGTTCAGGCAATTCTCCTGCCTCAGCCTCCTGAGTAGCTGGGATTACAGGCACGTGCCACCATGCCCAGCTAATTTTTTGTATTTTTAGTAGAGACGGGGTTTCACCATGTTGACCAGGATGGTCTCGATCTCTTGACCTCGTGATCCACCCGCCTCGGCCTCCCAAAGTGCTGGGATTACAGGCTTGAGCCACCGCGCCCGGCCGCATCTGATGTTTTAAGAGACAGTGCAAGAAGGAGACCTACTTTAGAAGGACTTCCCAAGAAGGTAATTTTTAAGTAAAGTGTTAGAAGATGAGAGGAAAAACATCATGCATAGAATTGAGAAAGAGCCTTTTAGGCAGAGGAGACCTTGAGGTGGGATGAGCGTGTGTTGAAGGGATCGGAAAACTCTAGCACTTCCCCTGTTTAGTTCCATTTTTCCTTCACATGTCCACAATACCTCCCCCCTTATCAGAAACTGTATTTAGTTGGCTCAGCTGGATTCGCCTCTCCTCACCGTGTGTGTCCATTTCACTTGGTTCTCTCATAAAACACTTCTCCTTTTTGCCTCATACTAAATTTTTTGATTGAGTCTCCTCTGAATTCTTTGAGGACAGTGACTATATACCATACATTTCCATGTTCCTTCCTGATGTCTTCTCGAGGAGAGACTCTCCTCTAACAAGAGTTTACAGATCATTTGGTGATTTACTGGGGCTGCATATACATTTAGGAAAATAGTTTACCATTAGCCAGGAGTTGAGCTTATAGTGTTAATTCCCTCCCCTGATCCCTTGCCTGATTCTTCCAGTGTTCATAGGATCTTTTCAATCCTCAGACCTACCTGCATTTCCAGAGAGTGCCTTGTTTTCTAGCTCTTAGGTCAAGAGGTACTACTGCCAGTTCATATCCTCTTTCAACATCCCATAGGATCAGACCTGGCATGATCAGAGGCTCATGCATTGAGCTGATGCTAGGGTATTTTCAGTCCTGGGCAGAGACCTGGATGAGCCAGCATGTTGGTCAAACCCAGCTGGCCTTCAGGCTGTGTTCTTAAACAGGCCACACTATTGATTGATGTGGTTCAGCTATATGTGGATGAGTGTACATGGTTGAGATCCTGGAAATTTGCAAGAGTTTGAATAAGCTCTATTTAATGGCCCTTCATGTTGGATGAATGTTATGATAGAGAAAAAAATGAGGGCAAATGTTGTGATATTCATAGATACTCATAAAGCTCATGTTTTTTTTTCAGTCCTTTTTTTTTTTTTAAGTTTGATTGCCTTGACCAAATGAAATCTTACTCAGGGCCCCCCCACCTTTAAAATAAACAAAAGTGGAGTTCTTATGGTTGAGTAAGGGCATGAGTTCAAAGCATCTCCTTGTGTTTTTCATTCAGCGGACACTTATTAAGCACTTATTTTGCCAGGGACTCTGCTGGGCGCTGAGGAGACAGTTATACATCAGGAAGTTGAGGGACTTCCAACTCTGAGAAGTTGGTCTCCCCTCCCCACCCTCCATGCCACAGTGGCCCTTTGGAATGGGTTTTGGAAACCATCGTCTGTATTAAGAACAGTAAAATGGCTGGGTGTAGTGGCTTACGCCTGTAATCCTAGCACTTTGGGAGGCCTAGGTGGGTGGATTACTTGAGGTCAGGAGTTTGAGACCAGCTGGGCCAACATGGTGAAACACCATCTTTACTAAAAATACCAAAAAAAAAAAAAAAAACATTAGCTGGGCATGATGGTGCATGCCTCTGTAATCCCAGGTGCTGAGGAGGCTGAGGCAGGAGAATTGCTTGAACCAGGAGGCGGTTGCTATAGTCAGCCAAGGTTGGGCAACAGAGAAAGACCCTGTCTTAACAAAGAACAGGAAAATGAGGACACCTTGTAGATTATTATCTGACACTTGCAATTTAGTAGATTCCCGGTATGTTAATAAAAATTCAAAATGGTGCTTTTTTTCTTTTTCTGAGTAAACCCTGAGAGTATGGTAACTACGATACGCATTTCCCTCTTCCTAGAAAAAAGCCTTCTCTCTTCTTCTCGATCACTGTTTACCTCTTCCAATTGGCTGGAGGTTGTTTCATGAAAGTGTTTAGCTTCTCTGATGGCAACAGTGGTTTCTTGAAGGCCAGGGCTGTGTCCTCCGCTTTAGCTGACAGAAGCCAGCGCAGCATAGGCAGCAGCTGCTGGGTGAATTCTGAGGACTGCCTCTTCAGCTCGGCAGTGACACCAATCTTGTGTTGTTGGTGTTCCTACAATGTCTCAGAAATTAGTGGCAAAATTGGAATGTGGATTTTTGTGGGTTTTTAAAATCTTCTGACACTTTTGGGTTTGATTAATACACCTCTGGAAGTCAGCTGCATTTTATGATTCTTAGGCATGGTGGTCCCCAGTGCTCTTACAGAAGCACCTCATTTCCATGGTGTGGTGTGGTGGAAATATCACAAATTGAGAGTCAGGAGAGCCAGATGTGGAATCCTCTTCAACCTGACTGTGGGCGCTGGGCAAAGCACCTGTCTCAACTTGTTTTCTCATTGGTAACATTGCAAGGTTATGGTGGCGATTACAAATGAGATAGTGGGCGCTCCCTAGCCAGTGCCTGCAACATCGCCAGAGTCTGCAAAGACGGACATTATCCTTATTATGATCTGAAAGCCCAGACTGGGATTTATGATCTTCCCTGTTTGACAGCAGAGGAGGTGATGCCTCTGTTTGCCTGGTTGCCAGAATCATCGTCCCTTCTTTCCTACTGTTGGTGAGCCTATGGTTAACGCATTCCTTAGCGCAATTCATTGTAACTTACTGAAAAAGGTTGGTGTTCTGGCAGAAATGTTAGCATTAGAAAGGCGTCTAAGCCAGGCGTGACAGCTTGGGCCTGTAATCCAGCGACTTGGGAGGCTGAGGCGGGAAGACCACTTGAGGCCAAGAATTCCAGATAAACCTGAGCAGCATAAGGAGACCTCATCTCTAAAAAATAAATACATGCATAAAATAAGTAAGAAATAAAAATAGGAATATATTTCTGCTGGTGCATCTTTATAGACTTGTGAGTATATTTAGGGCCACTCATGGAATCATGTGACCTAAGACAAGCTGATTAAAAACAACTGAAGACGTCTCAGGCTTAGTTAGATCACACATAGAATGGATGAGGTGGCATAATAGCACTCCCCTGCCAGGGTTACGGAAGGGCTCAGTGAGGTTGGAGATAACAGTGTGCCGGGGGTGCAGGTAACGTGACTGAAATTCACACAGGCCAGCCTGGGATGCCCCTGTGTTGGCCCCATGAGCAGGTACCCCTCTGGTGCTGGTTTGGTGGCCTGTGCCTCTTGTTCAGGTCTGCTTTGTGCCTCTGGTAGAACCATGTCCGAGCATGCCAGCCAGCAGGAGGGTGCTGTTTGTGTGAGCAGAAGCTGGTCTAATCCCGGATATCCTATAAAGTCGAGCAGTTTGTGAGGGGAGACAGAGGACACGCCTTTAGGACTAATGTGTTTTTCCTTGGCAGGAGTCCAAGGTGAACCTTTGTCTTTGCCAAAGGAACACCGCTTCAGGGCCTGTGACTAGGATGTTCCAAGTGGCTGGGTCGGTCTTGGGAGTGAGAGCCTGGAGCCTCCTCACTTTGGACGCACGCTGGGACTTGCTCTGTGATGAGCTTGACAAGTTGCCACAACTCTTATATCTCTCTCTGCTTCCTCATCTGTGAAATGGGCTTAATAGCACCTAGGGAAGGAAGAACTTGCAGGTGTGATGTGGATTCATAAATTCACCCTCAGTGAAAGCTTTGAGGATGTAAAACTGCCTCTAGGGACTTGAAGGTGTTGTAAACCCGCTGCGCCAGAGACACTGGCATCTTTAATGGGTTGCCTGTAGCAGCTGGGGAGCTGGAGGCCTCAGATTCTGGGCTGGCTGTTAGGCTTCAGGTAGCTCTTTCCTGGCTCCTAAAACAGTTTTAGTTTTGTCCAAGGAAATCTTGACTTGTCTTAGCTTAGACGTGGGGCTTTGTATTGGAGTTTTGGTTTGTGTTTTCTCCGTATGAAAGGAAGGAGTGTGTGTGAATGAATGAGTGTGTGTGTGTGTGTGTGTGTGTGTGTGTGTGTGTGTGTATGCACGCGCATGCGCACGCGCGTATCAACCCAGAATTTGTAGGTAACTACTGAGATAAAAGAATTTCAAGGCTTACATAGCCAGGAGAGAGGACATTCACCCTTTTTCTTCCATTGGTTAAGTCTGTCCCCTAGATCCTCCTGTGAAGTGTGAGAGCTCTACAGTACTATCAGTGAGTTCCTTCTCCGTTTAATTGGAAGGACTTGTTGCAGCTTGGGCGATTATTCTTTTTGGCTTTCTTTTCGATTATTTTCCCACACTTCAGATTCATTTGAAACAGGTTTTCAGCCTTGCTCAGGTGGAAACCTGTTTTAAGCTGTGGGCTCCCCTGACCCTACTGGAAGGGTGAGAAGAGAGGTGAGGATGGGGAGAGGGACCCCATGCCCTCACTGCTCAAAGTGTGGTCCTCAAACAAGTAGCCGCAGCATCGCCTGAGTGCGTGTTAGAAATGTAGGGTCCCGGGCCCCACCCCAGACCAACTGAATCAGTCTTTTGCCAGGTGATTCATACACATTCAGGTTGAAGGAGCACTAGAACATTTTAGATCGTATGTAATTGATCGAATAGGGGTGAAAAGGGGAGGGTGGTTGTTGGTTGAGAAGTTCATGTTTATGCTGATGCTGCTGCATGCTCGTCTCTTCTGAAGTGCCTGCATTCTCACTCCCCTTGACTTCTGACTTATGTGTTGTCCTTGACTCGTGTTAGAAAGCTGTGAAGCGTGACTGAAACTAGCGGGTGAGTTAATGTTTCCTGTTCCACATCACACCATTGAGATGTCGCAATGCCTGAAAGCAAAAGATGTTCAGCACTTCAATCGCCGGGTGACTGCAGACGGTCTTAAAAAGTTGGGCTGGGTTGTTGGACAATTTCAAAAGGAAGCATCTCCTCAAATGATAAAATAGGAAACCGAGGCCATGTCAAGAGGGGATCAAATTATGACTTACCTTCTGAGCTATTCATATGGAGGTGCTCCATCAGCAGTTCAGAGGCAGCTGGGAGGCTAATCATAGGAGGGCCAACACTCGTCTGTTTTTGTTTAAGAGAATTATGGTAGGTGGTGATGGTTTTAAGAGTAAGCCTGCCATTCTGAGAGAAGGCTTGGGCAGTGGCTGGGCGACATCATCCCCCTTGGATAAAAGAAGAGTCACGCCAGCCTTTCTTCGGCCAGTAGGTCCTGAGACCAGCAGTCTTTCTGTGTCTAGTGTAAACTGTTCATTACGCAGGTATCTCTGTCCTGAGTCAACTGGGGACTGATGTTTGCATATTGTGGTTATCCTAAAGTAGGATGCCCTGCCATTTATCGTCCTGCGATGGGGAGATGGCCCGCACACAACTTATGCTTCTTTAAAAAAAAAGTCAAATTATATAAATTCAAGATTATTTAGGAAATACAAGCCATTTTGGTCTCCTTATTGAATAAAAAGATAACTAGATTGTTCTAGTACAGAAAAATATTGAAACCATGTGCAGCTTTATTCTTTTTTTCTGAAATTATGAACAGGATATACATTTACCTGAGGGTAGAGGATGACATCGCCTAGCTAAATTCACCTTTAATGTGTTTAATTTTTTTTATCCTGATGTCAGAATCAAGGAAAATGATATTTATTCACTTTCCCCTGTAGTTTCTTTCTTTGTTTGCTCATTTTTACTTGTTTTTTTTTTTTTTTTTTTTTTTTTTTTTTTTTTTTTTTTTTTTTTCTCCAGAGAATATGTCACTCAGGTCTCTTCTTCAGAAAACACCTAACTTTGGGAATGATGGTGACAGGTTTTCCTTTGCCCTGTTTGTCCCTTGCAGACCTACAGCATCCTCAGGGACACAGGCATTGCTAGTCTCATCTCAACGCTATCCTAGGGTGAGGCTCTGTGGTGTACTACAATTATAGAGCTCGAGAGGAATGTGAAGGAACTTACAGTCTTGTGATTTCATTCACTGGGCGTAGGGCTTACCAGACATGGGTTAAGACAGGAGGTAGAACTCACATGGTAGCCTGGGCAACATAGCAAGACTCTGTCTCTACCGAAAATTAGCTGGGCATGGTGGCATGTACATGTAGTCGTAACTAGTCAGGAGGCTTAGGTGAGAGAATTGCTTGAGCCCAGGAGGCCAAGGCTACAGTGAGTCATGATTGCATCATTGCATTGCAGCCTGGGTGACACAATGAGACCCTGTCCAAAAAAAAAGAAAAGAAAGACAGAAAAGAAAAGACAGGAGGGAGGGAGGGAAGGAAGGAAGGAAGGAAAGAAGGAAAGAAGAGAGAGAGAAAAGGAAAGAAACTCAGATGCTTAGGGTCAGGCAGGAAAAACAACTTTATTCGTAATCCTTTTGCTCATTACCTATTTTCTGATCCCCTTGGGTAGGGTCTGGTTGTTTGACATACATATATGTAAAACATGTGTCTGTGTATGTGTTTATAGGTGCATGTATGTATCTGTATGTGTGTGTGTATGCATAGAATTTTTTTCACTGTTTTAAGGAGTCTCATAATAGGAACGTTTAGAATGCACAGACTTCATCTCCTACACAGCTGAGGACGCTGACGCTCAGGTAGGTGACGTGGCCCCTGTAGCATCCTGGTGGAGTTCGAAACCGTGCCACCTTCCCACTGCTTGCTCTGATACCAGTCTCATCACTCTTGGTGTGGCTGGACCATTGCTTGTCAAAGTCCACACCCTCATTTTTGCCTTCTCTTTATACATTTGTAGTGTAATGTACCTAATATTTTTCCTCTAAATTGCTTTTTACATTTTCATTGTTATTTTCACTTAACATGTTTCATAAAAGGAAACTTCAGAATTTGGGTGTAAATGGAAAAACTAATATGATGGTGGGCCAGAAAAGAAAGAACACTATAAAAATGAATACCTAGCTACTGAAATATATGTGTGTGTGTGTGTGTGTGTGTGTGTGTGTGTGTGTGTGTATGTACATGTATGTGTGTATCCTCATCCATTCACCATGAAAAACCATCCCACATACCACCCAGAGTACTTGCAGCTCACTTTGGAAAATGCTGAGTTTGACTAGAAACCTCCAAATCAGTTTGCAAATGATGTGGTGAATGGAGAGACGGGTCTCTAAGTGTCATTGCCCTTGGTGCACTGGTAGTTGAGACTGAGAGTGTTCATGGAGATCCAGTTTCTCTCTTACCTGTTGAGAGCAGGTGTTAGGTATGGCCTTGAGTAAGACCAGCCCAGTTTAGCCCAGGGCCCACAGCCTCTGTAAAAACCTATTTTTTTTTTTTTTTTTTATAGTTCTTCCGCAAAGGTCTAAGCTGTAATTGGGAATATTGTTTTTTCTTTCATTACCCTTATGTGTCACTGACTTCTGATTCTTAAATTCTTAAGATACATAATGTTTCAAAAATACGTAACTGATTGAATAGATGCTATTATGTTTTCTTTTTCCTTCTTCTTCTCTTTTCTTTTTTTTTTTTAGAGACAGGGTCTCCCTCTGTCTCCCATCCTGGAGTACGGTAGCACTCCACCACAGCCAGTGCAGTGTGCAGCTCACAGCCGCCTCAGCCTCCTGGGCTCGAGGGATCCTCCCACCTCAGCCTCTGAGTAGCTGGGACTGCAGGCATGTGCCATCAGGCCTGGCGCTTTCTGTTGTTGTTGTTGAGATGAAGTCTTCCACTGTCACCCAGGCTGGAGTGCAGTGTTGTGATCCCGGCTCACTGCAACCTCCTCCTACTGGTTTCAAGTGATTTTCCTGCCTCAGCTTCCTGAGTAGCTGGGATTACAGGTGCCCACCACCACGGCCAGCTAATTTTTTTGTATTTTTAGTAGAGACAAGGGTTTCACCATGTTGGTCAGGCTGGTCTCAAACTCCTAACCTCAGGTGATCTACCTGCCTTGGCCTCCCAAAGTGCTGGGATTACAGGTGTGAGCCACCACACCCAGCCTTTTTTTTTTTTTTTTTTTAAGGAGACAGGTCTTTCGTGTATTGTAGAGGTGGGTCTCTAACTTCTGGTCTCACCATCCTGCGTATATGGGATTATGGGTGAGAGCCACCATGCCCTGCAGATGCTTACTCAACTTTTGTGATAGCAACAGTGGTATTGTGATTTCTTAATTCTTGTGATAGTGACAGTGGTATTGGCCTCAAATGGCCAACTGGACAAAATATTATCATTGCCCCAAATTGATCTTTCGGTTTAGATTTGTATCCTACCTTTGAATTTTGATAATTGACAGTAAGTAGTGTTTAGAGCTAAGGTGGGCATGATAAAATATGTTGCTTCTGATAGTTACTGATTTCTTTCCCCATTAGCTCTTTCGAGTGAAGGAGAAAATTTACCCCTTTTAACCCTTCAAAATAATTATAGAAAAAAGAACCAGCATTAAATTATTATAGAAAACAAAAGAAGGAAACAAATTTTTGTTTTCTACCCTTGCCATTTGAATGTAGCTCCCTAAAATGAATGGGAGATTTAAATTATGAAGCCCATAAGGGAAAATTTTTTTAAAATACTGCTTTGCCTTTTTCTCTGTGCAGGAGAGTATGCAAATGGCCTTTCTGCGGCCGCCCTGTCACACCCTTATAAAGGTTCTGTGGGGATCTATGCATCTTGTGGAGTTGAGCCTTGTGCCAGCTTGGAGGGTTTGATTGTTTTTGCTAATAGAGACAGATTTTGTCATTAGAGACACCCAAGTGTGATTCTGCCTACATTCTTCTCAAGTGTCTGGTCATAGAAATCCCTTTGGCTTTAGGTGCAATTCAGTGGAAACACACCACACACACACACACACACACACACACACACACACACACCCCCCCCACAAGCACACAGAATTTCACTGTGGAATTGGCAAGGAATAAGTGAGCCAAATTTGGCCTGTAGAAATTAACACTGGCAACTTCGTGAGTAAAAATTACATGAAAAGCACTCATGAGGGAAGGAAGAAGGAAAAAAAAAACTAGGATAACAGTGCAACAGACCACATTTCCTATCCACAGTCTGTCTTCTCGGGGGTGTTTGTCTAAACAGCATTGCCAGTTTTTCTAAACAGTACTGCTGGTGTCCTCGATCTGTAATATGAAGTGAATCGGCTATGCGGACCAAATGCTCGTTGGGTTGAGAGTTCCTTTATTTGGCCAAATTAAACCCAACAGCCTCAGCTCTGTCCAAACTTGTACTAGTCCAGGGCCAGCTAAGATGCCTGTCCCCATTTGTAGATCTGCATAGAAAAATAAAAATGATGCATTAACTGTTTCCCAACCTTTTGGTTGAAAGGAATTTAGGTCCACATAAAAGATAGTCAATTTTTTTGTCTCCTAAAAAGCTGGAAACATAATACTCCGAGATTGTCTCAGATGTGAAAAAAAAAATCACAAGAAGCTCCATGTGGTTTTTAGAAAGATAAGTTCTGATATTAAAATCTTGTGTGGATGGTCTATTATTTCCCTGTGCCATTCTTAGCATCTGCTGAGAAAGATAGTCCAGAAGCCCAGTGCTCATTTTTAGGAGGACAACTTGGAATGGTTTATGGTTTTGGTTTTGGTGCCGGGTCTTACACGTCTTAGTCCACAAGCTCAAATACAGAGATAATTGGAAGTCTAAAATCAATAACCATGGAATATAGCCAATGCGAAACAGATGCCGGAATAAACCATCTGTAAATTTCATGGTGGGTGAGGTAGGGACTCAAAATGTTTATTTGCATCGTGTAGACGATGGGGCTCAGCCTGGAGGACGCCGCGAGTCTCTACCATTTGACTTCAGCACACTCCTCTCTCCAGCCCCAGCTCCACCTGTGGTCCGAAATGTTTTTGCAGAATTGCTTTGAGCATTTTGCAAGGACCTCCTCTCATTTTTTGCATATACGAGGAATTCAGCGAATAATGTTGGACATTTGCTTTTATCAGAGACTGACTGGTTTCACTCCAGCCTCTCCTCCTCCTTTCGTCATCTTGAGTGATCTTTTCAAAATGCAAATGTGATCGTGTCCCACTCACCTGTTCACCAGGCTGAGGTCTGTTCACTGGCCTCCCACGGCCTTTAGGATAAAGGCAATGTTTTGTAATTTCAGGACAGCGTTTATAGTGTGAGTTCTGCCTCTTCTCCTATGCTCCACCCCTCCCTTTTTTTTTTTTTTTTTTTTTTGCTGCAACCACCCTGCTTATGTGTTACTCTGCTTCCAGGTGCCACAGACTCTTTGCATATGCAGTTCCTTCTGCCTGGAATATGCCTCCCTTTCCTCTTCACTCTTCACCCAGTTACCTCCTACTCATCCTTTAGCTCTCAGCTGTGTCACCTCCTCAGGGAAGCCTTCCCGGACTTACCTGACTATACTTTTTTTTAAATTTGAGACAGGATTTTGTTCTGTAGCCCAGGCCGCTGGAGTGCAGTAGTGTGATCACCGCAGCCTCACTCTCCTGGGCTCAAGCAATTCTTCTGCCTCACCCACCACCCCAAGTAGCTGGGATTATACGTGGTGCACACCACCATACCTGGCAAATTTTTATTTTAAAATTGTTTGTAGAGACAGGGCTCTTAACTGTGTTTCCTAGGTTGGTCTCGAACTCCTGGCCTCAAGCAACCCTCCTGCCTCATCTTCCGAAAGTATTGGGATTGCGGGTGTAAGTCACTGCACCCAGCCCCTGACTATTCCTAATGCCTTTCTTATATTTTCTCCTGGATCCATATTACTTGCTTTCTGTGGCATTCATCTCTATAGGTTTTATAAGCATCTTTGTTTCTGTTTTGATTAATGTCTGTCTCCTCCCCAGCTCCAAAAGGCAAGAATGTAACTTTACAGGTTCTTTCTGTTGTGTTTTGGTCTCTGAGTACAATACCTGGCACAAAATAGGTAATTTGTAACTATTTCTTCAGCAAATGGCAATTGATAGTAGTTGGTCTGTCATTCCTGCCATGAAAGATGCTGAAGTCCCAGCCTCCTATTATCTTGAGCCCCTTTGAAGTCCTCTTTTCAAACCAAACCAAATAATTTACTTACAAACCAGGTGGTTACCCTCTAAGTGGTTTATTTTATCAGTTTTCTAAAGTTGCCTTTATGTTAACAGGGCTGAGGTTCTTTTTGAGGAGCGATTATGTGTTTTGCTGTGTTAAGGATAGTTTGTGGTCATGATTATTTTACAGTCAAAGACCCAAACATAAAAAAAAAAAACCCATAATAAAAAAAAAAAAAAAAAAAAGAACAACTAATGATTATGTTCTGCTTACACTTACACTTTCTAATGATGTGTCTGTCTGTTTCTGCCTGTTTTTCTATGTTCACTTGATGCTACGGGACCGTTGATGTCATATGCCGTTGCATAAGCCACTTAAATCTCTCAGCCCCAGTGTCCTTCTGTGTGAAATCAGAGAGTTGGAATCCATGATTTCAAACTATTTCTTTTTGGCTCTACTAGTCTAGATTTTATTTGTATAAATATTGGCTCTCACATCAAAGACCCAGGTTCAAAAACCATGTTTTTATGTCTACATTGTATAAAGCCTCATGGTTTCATAAAACATATTTTGTTATCAAAAGCAGTGAAAATTATAATCATAATTTATAGATTAAAAAATTATACTGAAAGATAGTAGCTGGATTTAAAAAATTGCTGGGATCCTCATTTCTCAGTGTTTTTTTGTTTGTTTGTTTTTGAGATGGAGTCTCACTGTCACCCAGGCTGGAGTGCAGTGGTGAGATCTCATCACTGCAACCTCTGCTTCCCGGGTTCAAGTGATTCTCCTGTCTCAGCCTCCTGAGTAGCTGCGATTACAGGCATGCACCACCACGTCCGGCTAATTTTTGCATTTTTAGTAGAGACAGGATTTTACCATGTTGGCCAGGCTGGTCTCCAACTCCTGACCTCAAGCCCACCTTGGCCTCCGAAAGTGCTAGGATTACAGGTGTGAGCGACCATGCCTGGCCTCTCAGTATTTTGTCACAGGATTTTGAATAGGTAATCGATAGAGGATCTTTTTAAATTGAGAATATTTCAGAACATCTGATACAGACATGTGTCTAAGGAGTTTCTTAGAAGTGGGGTATTGCATACTTACTTTCTTGAACATAAGATTCCTCTTCTTTCTCTAGAATGCCCATGTGTGTGTGGAGGAGGTAGTTCAGATATAGGTGACTCTTAAGATGTGAATGACAGGTTAATGTTGTTTCCAAGTACCTAGGTTTTTCATAGGGTGAAATTATAGATACCTTGATTGTGTCTTAATTTTTTTTAAGTGAACAACAGGAACAAAGTGCTGGGAAAATGTGGTATTCTGAATGAGAACATGGTAATGGATTATTAACATGAAGCCAGAGGCAGGATTTGAAAATGAAATTCTGAAGCTATGCAATTCTGCCGATCCATCCTCGACTGCTATTTGAAAATTCACGGGCCTCATCTAAGTTACCATTTTTATTTTGCGTGCTCTGTGATTGTCTTTTTAGTTATCACAAATGGCATTGTCTTAGGCGCGCCCGTTCTTTCCCGGCAAGGCTCCTAAGAGGTGCCTTTGAGACCAGGGCTCCACTTGTCCTCCTCATGGCCTCTCCCCTCCCTCCCCCTGTGCAGGCTGGGGCAAGTCTAGAAGATTCCAAGAGCCATGTTAGAATGTCCACTGGAGCAGAGGCAATTCCCTTTATTTGTTCCCCTCTTTTAATAATTGGAAGCGAGACCTAAATCTTACCCAGTGAGTCCTCGAATTGGCAGACAAGTGTGTTGGTGGGCCAGGAAAGCCTGGGGCTGCCTCCCCTGCTGTGTGGGTGTGGATGGTGCCCCAGGTCTGCGCAGTGTGTCTGTGACTGGGATTTTCCTGGCCTTCTAAAGCCAGAGGCCAGGGCCCAGGTGGATGCTGACCAAGTGCTTTCCAATGTGCAGGGCGCTGGGCTGGGTGGGAGGCACAGGACGGTGGCCTTGCTGAACTGGGGCACTGGGAACCCGATGTGGTGGATTCTTCATGACAGCTGGTCAAAAAGCAGAGCCTGGAAACAGGAAATCCCCATCAGGTTCCACAATCTCAGGGAGGTGACTGGAAATTGTTTTAAAACTGCATCTGAAAAATGGTGAAAATGATATTAGACCATCTGAATGGCTGGCTGGACCGAGAGTTGGACTGCTTCTCGGTGGCTTTTCTTTGCCCTGGGTGGCCAGCACCCCCGTGGGTGGCTTTAGCATGAGCCTCTGCAGCCTGGGAAGGGGCGGATGGACGGCTTTGAATCTTTCCTTTCTGCCCTACGTCCTTCCTGCCTGCTTCACATTCCTCCCCTCCTCCTTGGCTCCTTCTCGTTAATTCCGTGTCTATTTATTTCACAAGGAATAAACGTTGATGGCTTAAATGAGAGATTTTTTAAAAAGTGCATATAGGTAACGAGGGGAAAAGATACATAAAATGTTCCTGGTAACATTGTGTGGTATTTCCTTCCATTGTTTTTTTCTAGGTATGTAAGCACACACACCCATGTATATATAATTTTCAAAATGAGGTCATACTGTACATGCTGTTTGGTAGTTTGTCTTTTTCTTTGAAAATATATCATGGAACTTACTGTGATCTGTGTCAAAAACCAAAATAGATGAACAGAGATAGGTGAAAGCAAGTAGGGTAAATGTTCATGGGCAACATCTAACAGGCAGGTATACGGGTGTTTAATATGTTGTCCTTTCAACTTGTCTGGATGTTTGAACATTTTTATAATAAAATTTTGCAGGGTTTGGGGACGTTTAGTGAGGGGTAAGAAGTCAGAAATTAAACAAGTAATAAAAGTACAGTATGTGTGTATGGGCATGTCTGTGTATGACACACACACATACACACACATATATATATATATATATATCCATGGGTGTGTGTGCACACATATATATGTGTGCATCCCATTATGTGTCTGTGTATATATGTGCGCCATTCTGCTCTATCATTAGTGTAGGGAGGTATCATTCTTTGTAACGGTAGCGCAGCATTGTGTCATATAGTTGAAGAGTCATTTGTTTAGCCGGTTCCTTTTTGGTTGGCTGTTTGGTGTGTTTGTGTGTGTGTGTGTGTGTTTTAATTAGCTGAATAGCTGGTTGGCTGTTTGTGGGTCAGTTTGTTTGTTACCTGCTCCACCTTCATGTGTTTTCCAGAGATGAAGCCCCGTGAACGAGATTGGGCAGTCATTCCTATGCATGAGAAGACAAAGCGCCTCCTGAAATTCCTACCTTTTTTTAAAACTCTTACTACATAATATGCACAGGTGGCACATGAATTCTCCAGCCAGTTAGCCTGTATTAAGCAGGACAATATTTTTAATTAGACAAACATATTCACCCCCAAATGTGTTTATTATCCCCTGTCATTAAAAAAAAAGTATGTGCATTATGAGTTGTTGTATTGGTGCCTGGGTACCCAGGGAGAGGTAGAGGGGAGGTGGGTGTCTTTGGTGGCGTTCATTAGATATGAGGGTGAGCCTGGCGTTTCTTGGGACTACAACTTCTGTTAAGGACCCGTATTTCTTTGTATATCTTTTCTTTCAACATACCCAAGGACAAGATTTGGTTGCATCATGTTGAAGTGTTCAAAATGGTGCGTCCCTCTTGGGGAACATTTCCTTTAAAAGGTAACTGGGTGTTTTTATGCCCCATTTGTGATTTTTTTTGGCTTTATGTTTTAGTCTCTAGTCTGGCCCACTTTGGCCAGACTACTGGGACGTGTTTACCTCCTTAACAGAATCATAACACGGAGATCAAGGCAGAAGCAGCCTTAGGGTCCCGTTTGATTAGAACATGCTCCTCAACATGACCAGTGCTTCAGTCCTAGAAACCTGCCCTTCACCACGCCCTATAAACCCCAGCATATCTTTGCAAAAGGTAGTTTTGGAGATAGTAACTTTGAGCCCTCATGGAGTGCCAGGCAAAGCATCTGGGACCGAGAGACATTAAATTGCTTGCCCAAAGGCGCCCAGGTGCTAGGAGCAAGCCTAGGTGTCTCCATATCCCTTACACCATGCGACCTGCTCCTCTTAAGGCTCCCAAGGATTTTGAATAGATTGCCAAACAGGAAAAAGAATGATTTGTCCAGAAAACAGAGGTCATTTAAAAGACTGCAGGGGGAACAGATATTGTAGGGCAGGACACAATGACTTCTGTTCAGAAGCACTTCCGCTTTCAATAGTAATCACAACATTCTTCATCATTTTTGAGACTTTGGGGCTTTACTTTTAGTCGCAGTGTTGAGCTTTGTAAGTTACCTCACTTGGCATATTCACTTCTAAGTCAGTGGATGGGTAATGGGATGCCCGTTTCCCCTACCCTAGATGATTGATGAAGAAATGGAGGTGTATAGAGATGAAGTGACTTGCCCAGCATCAGAGCTTTAAGTGGAAGAGGCAATATTGGAACTGAGGTTTCCCTCATTCAAAAGCCAATGGTGCTTGTTTGCACTGCCACACTGGGGATACTAACTGATGCTGCTCTTGGTGGGTCATTCTCCACAAGAGGCTTTGCCTGCCACCTGCCAGCATCAGGTGATCAGAAGATGTGGTATAAAGATCATTCAGCCTCTACTTTAAGCCCACAACAGGTTTGTCCACTCTGGAGGGAGATCTGGAGGAGATGCATAAGAAATAAGCAAACAGCCGGGCGCGGTGGCTCAAGCCTGTAATCCCAGCACTTTGGGAGGCCGAGGCGGGTGGATCACGAGGTCAAGAGATCGAGACCATCCTGGTCAACATGGTGAAACCCCGTCTCTACTAAAAAAAAAAATACAAAATATTAGCTGGGCATGGTGGCATGTGCCTGTAATCCCAGCTACTCAGGAGGTTGAGGCAGGAGAATTGCCTGAACCCAGGAGGCGGTGATTACAGTAAGCCGAGAT
>NW_016107467.1:105773-107510 GCF_001604975.1 Cebus imitator | reverse complement strand
AATATAAAAATTAGCTGGGCATGGTGGCACGTGCCTATAGGCCCAGCTACCCAGGAGGCTGAGGCAGGAGAATTGCTTGAACCCAGGAGGCAGAGGTTGCAGTGAACTGAGATCACGCCACTGCACTCCAGCCTGGTGACAGAGTGACACTGTGTCTCAAAAAATAAAAAAAAAGAAAAAAAGAAAAAGAAAAAGAAAAAAGAAATAAGCGAATGGAGCAAGGGGTTACAGATTTGCAGACATCCTACATATTGTGTGATGTCAAAGGGTAACCAAGGACACTTCATATATAGGAACTTAAAAGTAATTTTACATTCTGTTGTGCCCCTTAGAGAGTGGATTAATTTGATTACATCTTTCCACATGACTAACATTGGAGCCCCTAAAGTAAACTGCTTGGCTGTTTGTCTTGTCGGCTACACGTATGAAACTACATGTGATAAGACGTATCTCTAGTCAGCTTCTAACATGAGCAGTAGGTGAGGAAATTGACAAATACCAGCCATTCTTAAGAAAAGCCAAATAACAATGTTTGTTCTGGGAAAAAGACATTTACTGCGTTTTTATGCAAAGGACAAAGATATGTGTCTTTCAACTTTGAAAAGGTAAGATGTCATGGAACAAAGCCTGTTCCACTTGAAGTCCTGATTCTTCCGCAATGGATCCCTTTGAGATCAGAAATGTAAAGTTGATGTTTGGGGAAATTTTTAAAAATGTGTTAAAGCAGGGCTTGACATTTGTTTCCTAATTCCTTTAAAAGGACACATGAAACATTGATCCGATGTATGTGAACAATTTTAAAAACCTGTGGATGCCTTTTTTGGCTACATAATCATAAGGACACAGCTTATAGTAAATGAAGAAGGTTGTGCCTCTTGTGAGTAAGCAAAATGACATCAGGAAAGATAAACCACAACTGGAAGTATACCCATAATTTCTTGGAATAGGAAAAAATTGGAAACAAAGGTAATAATCCACCTGAAATCTGTAAATGTTGCAACTTACTAGCTCCAATAAGGAAACAGACTTTTTAACTTAAAAAAATCGTGGGCAGTTGATTCAGTAAAAAATATGAAAAGATCAGAATCTTTTCCAATTCTGTATCTCAGAATCTTCAGTCCGGTAGTTATTTGCTTTTTTGAAATGGAAAATAACTCTTAGGTACAGTTTTGTGATGATTATCTTATACCAGGCACTGTGTTTATTTGAAGTACCATATTGGACCTTCATTAAAACTCCTGAGTGGTTAAGTCCCGGTCTTGGCCATATTTTACAGGTAAGGGAGCTGAGACTCAGAGACGTGATATAACTGGCTAAGCCACACTGTTTTTTGTTGTTTTAGATTGTTGCTGTTGTTGTTGGTTTTGAGACAGGGTCTCACGCCAGGCTGGAGTGCAGTTGTGTGATCACAGGTAACCACAGCTTTGACCTCTGGGGCTCAGGTGATCCTCCTATCTCAGCCTCCCAGGTAGCTGAGACTATGGGCACATGCCACCACACCTGGTTAATTTTTTGTTTTTTTAGTAGAGACAGGGTGTTGCCATGTTGCTCAGTCTGATCTTGAACTCCTGGGCTCAAGTGAGCCGCCTGCCTCGGCTTCCCAAGGTGCCGGGATTACAGCACACTGTTTTTAAGGAGAGTAACTGAGACTTGAACCCAGGCAGTCTAACCCCAGAGTTAAAACCCCTAACTGCTGGGCTATATTGCTTTCACTTCCAGGTTTTTTTTTTTTTTTTT
>NW_016107467.1:67867-105723 GCF_001604975.1 Cebus imitator | reverse complement strand
TTTTAATGTTCTCACTGTTAACATCAGAATAGCCTGAGATCTTTTTTTTTTCCCCCAAGGTAAATACCTTAGAGTCAATGTATTCTTCCTTCCAAAGATAGTGGAATTGTACCTCCATAGACAGATTAACCAACGTGCTTCTTGCCTACTGCCTACCAACGAGGATACAGAGGCTATTATATTAGCACATTCATTAATTCTCTTGTTTATTTGTTTACTCAGTAAATATCTCAGTGCTAGTTACGTTCTAGGTACTAGTTCACAGATCAGTATGCAGCAGTGGCCAAAACTACGCCCTGATCTCATTGCACTTTTATCCTAGATGGGGAAACAAATCTAACAATATATAACGTTTTCTCTTGGTGGTAAGTGGTGTGGAGAAAATAACTCAGGGTAAACAAATGGAGACTGTAGGTGAGGAATGTGCTGTTTTTACTTACGAACATTAAGAAAGAAAAAGGCTGGGCACGGTGGCTCATGCCTGTAATCGCAGCATGTTGGGAGGCCGAGGTGGGTGGATCACAAAGTCAAGAGATCGAGGCCATCCTGGCCAACACTGTGAAACGCCATCTCCACTAACAATACAAAAATTAGCTGGGTGTGGTGGCGTGCACTTCTAGTCCCAGCTACTCAGGAGGCTGAAGCAGAATTGCTTGAATCTAGGAGGCAGAGGTTGCAGTGAGCCAAGATTGTGCCACTGTACTTCAGACTGGTGACAGAGTGAGACTCCATCTGAAAGAGAGAGAGAGAGAGAGAGAGAGAGAGAGAGAGAGAGAGAATGAGAGAAAGAAAAGAAAGAAAGAGACAGTGAGACCTGAGGGGCCATGAGAATATTTGAGGGAAGAGCACTCCTGAATGAGAAGAGCAAGTGCAAAGGCCCTGTGGCGACAGCCTGCTCATAAGGAAAGTACCTGTTGTGCATGTTAATCCGCACGTCATATTCCTTCCTGGTTGGACTATTAACATTTCTCTGGGGAATGTTGGCATTGATCTGCATTAAACAATGAGGTACTAAATAAGCTAAACATGGCATTTCTGGTTCCAAAGGTTCAGTAAACATAGCATGTAACCCAAAAGATATGCTCATTGATTCTGCCTCCAAGATACAGATTTTTTTTAGCCAATTTAGTGGCTTTTAGTGGACTGTAGTCTCATCCTAGTAATTAGAAATCATGATCTACGTGTGTACTGTGGAATGGCTATGGCAGCCTGTCTGCTGCCCCTGCCTCTAGTTACCCACTTAGAGCAAATGAGAAGGGTTGCCTTTATGCTGTGAAAAAGATAAACTCTTGCATCCTGGCAGAGCAGAACATCTGTGAACTGTTTTACTATCTCATCTAAATGGTTCCGCTTCGGTCAATAAAATATTATCAGTTGCTCTGTTCCTAAAATTTGCTTGGCTGTACCGTTGCAAATTGTTGTATACGGCCCATTGGGAATGATACTTTCTTGAAGAAAAGTCTTCCGAAATCCATGATTTCCTGCTGGACATTCATAGCACAATGTATATTTTAAAACCTCGTGAATATGTGCATGGTAACGGCTGTGTGCGAGCCTGATAAGCAGGTTTTCAACTTGCTTGGTTTTCTTTAAAATTATTTTTCAAAGCCATCCTTTCTAGTTAAGGGGAGCATAAAGGCATCAGAAACCCACTCACAGCATTTCATTTCTGATATCCCTCAACACAGAATAAACAATTAAACTGATTTCAGTTTGAATTGTCTCTGAAATATTTCCTTTATGCTTGGAAGCCCTATGCAAAAATTTTCGCCTGTTGCAAATTAAAAGTCTTCGAGTTGCAACCCCCCCCTGAAGAAAGGTTCTGATAATAGGGACGTTGTCAGACCCTTAACTAAGCCACACACTGCTGGGAGCCTCCGGAATAACTTTAATGTAGTTGTAGGGAAGGGAGTGGCTGGCTGCGATGAGGATCCCTGCTTGACTGCTCTCTTTCCTGATGAGGAAGAAAAGGACAGTGATCAAGCACAGGGTCTCAAAGGAGGTCTTAAATCACCAGGGAACATGAAGAGTGGGATGTACACAGGCTGCCGGGGAAGCGGGCACAAAGCCCCTGAATTGTAGAGAGAAAGATAATTCTTGTACAAACACCCAGATGACTGGGAACCTTTTCCTTATGGATTAAACAGGACCCAAGTGTACTAGGCTAATAGGAAATGCTGAAATGGAGATTTTTTTTTTTGGGTCCCTATTTTTACGCTGTTTATGATCCGCCAGCAGGAATATTTCACGGCATCAAAGACATGGCCAGAAAGCAAAAAGATGTATACACACACACACACACACACACACACACACACACACACACACACACACAGTTCTTCTGTATCTCACAACCCTGATACCACATATGGCCTTTCCGAAGGGAGTATTGTATGTTGTTTAGTCTTGGAACTTCTTTTAAAGATAGGATGTCATTTACAATCCTCAGGCCATATGTTTACTCAGACTTAAGAAACATGGGCTAATCTTTTTCTATTTTGAGGAGTAATAAATTGAAAAGATAATTACATAATATGGTGCATAATGTAACTCTGGCTTGAGCCATATGTGTTTAATTTTAGAAAAACATGCGTGATGACAGGTTATGAAAGGATGAAACTATTTTAGTCTTTTTAAGGATTAGAAGGATGATTTTTAAAATGTGTGTCCCCCCCCGCCAGCCTCCAAAAAACAACCCAATACACAAACCCAGTGAAACACACACTACCGAAAGTCATTTGTTTTTGTGGTGGCCACTGGCAAAGAAAATTCAACTTAGAGGACATATTACTTTCAAGCTCTTATAAAATTAGATGCAGGCTTCTGTGTGCCGGGGAGAATGGGTGGCGTGCCGTTCCCAATGCGAGAAGCAGAGTGGAGTTGCTGCATTTAGAATCAAGCAGAAATTTCTCCTGTGACTATCCAATTAGAAACAGCTCGGGTTATCTCTTTCCTTATTGAACATGATAGCATATCCGATGTAAACTGTTGTGGCGGGAGAAATGCAAGATCCTTTCTTTCCTTCCCTCCACAAACATCTATTGAGCTCCTGGTGTGCTCCAAGCACTGTGCTTGGTACCTAAGTTGCAGAAGCAGGTAAAACAGTCGCCATAGGACTGTGATGTGAGCAGGAGCCTTGTGTACCGAGACCCAATTTCAGGTTATTGTCAGAATGTGTCACTTTGCCTGTGATCCTGATCTGGAGGCAGACTTGTCAGGTGTGGAAGGCAGAATTATCCATCCCAAAGAACTCTCTATCCTCATCCCTCGGATCTGGGAATATATGTTACATGGCAAGGGAGAATTAAAGTTGCAAATGGAATTAAAGTTGCTGATCACCTTCCCCCTTGAGAGGGGGAGGTTATCTTGGGGTATCTGGGTGAATCGTGCGGAATCACCAGTATCCTTAAAAGTAGAAGAAGGCGGCTGAAGAGAAAGGAGAGCCTGAGAGATGGCATCACAAGAAGGACTTGGCCCAATGTTGCTGATTTTGGAAATGGAATACCCTGATTTGATTTTAACACAAGATGTGCATGTGTCAAAACATCATACTGTACCATATATAT
The DNA here is from genome assembly GCF_001604975.1 of Cebus imitator. Classification (NCBI taxonomy): domain Eukaryota; kingdom Metazoa; phylum Chordata; class Mammalia; order Primates; family Cebidae; genus Cebus; species Cebus imitator. Next base: position 102,157 of record NW_016107467.1, on the reverse strand, counting down.
ATATATATACAGTTATTATGTGTCAATTAAAAATGAAAGAGAAAAAGAACAAAAATAATTCAGGAAGAGGAAGAGGCCACAGGCCAAGGGATGTGAGCAGCTCTGACAAGCTGGAAACAGTACGGACGCAGATTCTCCACTGGAAGGAACATGATCCTTGATTTCAGCCCATTGGAGCCCATCTCAGACTTCTGACCTCCAGAACTGTAAGATAAGAAATATGTGTCATTTTAAGCCGTTAAATGTGCAGTCGTTTGTTACACAGCAAAATGAAACTAATTCATCAGAGAAGGACCACGTCCCTGATATGGGATGGTAACTGGAACAGTTGTTTTCCAACAAGTTTGCATGTTGGAGTGAAAACCTTTAAAAACTGCTGCTGCTGGCTGGGCGCAGTGGCTTAGCCTGTAATCGCGGCACTTTGGGAGGCTGAAGCAGGTGGATCACGAAGTCAGGAGTTCAAGACCAGCCTGGCCAAGATGATGAAACCCCATCTCTACTAAAAATACAAAATTTAGCCAGGCGTGGTTGTAGGCATCGGTATTCCCAGCTACTCGGGAGGCTGAGGCAGAAGAATCACTTGAACCCAGGAGGCAGAGGTTGCAGTGAGCCGAGATCACATCACTGTATTCTAGCCTGAGCGACAGAGCAAGACAATGTCTCAAAACACCAACCACACAAAAAACCCAAAAAGTACTGCCTGGGCCCTCCATCTTAGACATTATAATTTAACTGGCCTGGATGTTGGCCTGGACATTGGTCTTTAATAAGCTTCCCAAGTGATTATCTGAGGTGCAGGTGGGAACATGGAACTCTGGTTTAGGTCCCAAAGCTGTGGAATCAGATCAACCTGGCCTAGCCTAAATCTCCCTTTTCCTGTCTGGCTGTCTGGGCGGATTATTCTTTTAGCTTCAGTTTTCCCATCTGCAGACTGGGAATACTGTGAACTTCTCCCTAGGGTGATGCAGTTCAGAAACGTGAAAGAGCATGTGTGTGTCTCACACAGTCATTGCTCAATAAATGGCAGCTGCTATTTTTACTTTTAAGGTGATGATTTGGATGCACAGAACATAGATTCCCCTGATGTCTGGCTAACTTATACACCTTGCATTCACACCTGCCTTCTGAGCTAGCTGCTACTATACGCTTTCCATAGAGGGATGGCAGGCATCAGAAAAGTACAGCCACTCTTCCACAGTCACACAGATACTAAGCATGAAAGCCTGAACTTGAACCCAAGGCTCACTGTGAGTTTAGAGCCAGGCCTGCTTGCCCCTTGTCCTTGGGAGACCCCTACGTAAAGGCCGGCAAGGCAGATGTGTGGAAATGTGGAAGTTGGTGGCTGTGTGCTGGTGCAGCGCCTTTGGAGGTATTTCACAAACCATTACCAGTGTCAGCCCTTGGGCTGAGGGTGGCATTTTGTACCGGATTCAGTCTCTGCACGATAAACCATATTGCCCTGTTGCCGGCCGTCAGGGAAAAGGAGGTTGAAAGCCATGGGAATGAGGATTCTTAATACTTATAGCCTGTTTGCCTCTGTCTGCCGTTTAATCTAATCTCAGGTTCAGTTGATACTATTGATTAGTCTCTTTTCAAAACCCTATGCAGCCTATGGGGCTTCTCCGCGTGGGGTAAAATGTTATTCTTCTCATATGTGAATTGAGAAGAAAAGGTGAAAGTATGCAATTAATTTGCCTGCACTTTCTTGTAAATTGTATGCTGGATTTCTGTGAAATGCTGTATGGAACAATATTCCAAGCAAATTATTGTTATTTACTGTGACTTTTGCCTGCATATTTAAAGTCAACAATTATTTTTTTTTTTCCTTCGTACTTAATGGCCTTTGTAGAACATTTTTAGAAACTTGGTCAGGTGTCACTGAGAAAACTTGCGCTTTGGCCCTGTGATTCTTGGGAAACAAATTAACAATATCAGAGGTGACAGTAAAGTCTTGTTTCCAAAAGAAATAGCCCAATACAAGGGGATCTCCATTGCCCATCCCCTACCCTAAGATAATTATCTGTAGGCTATCACCATGTGTCTTCTTTGTTTTAGAAAGACAACATCTTTTGTTATCATTCGTGTTAATATTATTGAAAGCAAATAAAATGGAATTTTACATTCTTTTCTTCACATACCACCTATTTTGATGGGCAGTTTTATCATATTTGGAATTCTGTCATTATTTGGGTCCTTTATTTCATTGTTGTCGTTGTTTTTGAGACAGTCTTTCTCTGTTGCCCAGGCTGAAGTGCAGTGGTGCAATCTTGGCTTACTGCAACCTTCACCCCTTGGATTCAAACAATCTCCCCACCTCAGCCTCCCAAGTAGCTGGGACTACAGGTGCCTGCCACCGCATTGGGCTATTTTTTCTGTATTTTTAGTGGAGATGGGGTTTCACCATGTTGCCTAGGCTGATCTTGAATTCCTGGGCTCAAGTGACGCATCCACCTTGGCCTCCCAAAGTATTGGGATTACAGGTGTGAGCCACCATGCCCAGGCCGGGTCCTTTACTTTCGTCAAAGTGAGAATAAACTCTTTCCTATAAACATGGGGCATGTGCACGCGCACATGCGCACGCACACGCACACACACACACACACACACACACACCCCAACATCAGTAATCCTCCTTTAATCTGAGTCCAAATCTTGAAACAGTTCCTTTGTTTTTCTGTTGCTTTTATTTCTTCACCATTGATCAGCCATCGCCCTGGAAGCTTTCACTGATGAGCCACGTCATTTTTTGAAAACACCATCTCCAGCTCAGAGATCCAGGCGAGCTTTTTGTTATATCACGGTTCCATCCTCCTAGCCCCAGCTAGAACTGAGAAGAATAGTTTGTGTTCTTCACTTCATCAGACTGGGAGACATGTATACACCACACATGAACACGGGGATTTTGTGACTTGGAGAAGATCCAACTTCACTTTTCCTGATCGCTAGATAATCGGGGTTCTGATATTTCCACCAAAAAGAAAAAACAAAACAAAAAACTAAACTTCCTCTTTTGAGAAACTAATTTGGCTTTGCTTATAAAATCTCTTAACTGATGAAGAGGGTGCTTGGCTAAATATGTGTAAAAAGACAACCTAGTTGATTGAGGGATTTTTCAAACCGTCTTCAGAATTCACTTGGCAGGGAGTGGATTGGGTAGAGAGCCTCAGATAATGTACAAGTTAGAGGAATGTACAGGGTTAGCAGTCATCTGCATCCCCTTCACCCTGAAAGAACACTTCTTAGCAGCTTGTCCCATTTGCTTCTAGATGTATTTAAAGGAAATAAAACATTTCAGCAATACCTAAGATCTCGTTTAACTTTTCCGCTTCCCATTTCTCAGCAGCACATTCCATCAGGAGCTTGGGGTACCCGTTCCATTCCTTTTTTTTTTTTTTTTTGGAGACAGTCTTGCTCTGTTGCCCAGGCTGGAGTGCAGTGGTACAATCTCAGCTCACTGCAACCTCCGCCTCCCGGGTTCAAGCGATTCTCCTGTCTCAGCCTCCTGAATAGCTGGGACTACAGGCATGCCCCACCACGTCCAGCTAATTTTTTGTATTTTAGTAGAGACAGGGTTTCATTGTGTTGCCCAGGCTGGTCTCTGACTCCTGAACTCAGGCAATCCACCCGCCTCGGTCTCCCAAAGTGCTAGGATTATAGGCGTGAGCCACTGCGCCCAGCTTCCATTCCATTTTTATACACTTAACGCACACACAGCCTTTTCTAAGAGTATTTCGTTGACAAGTTTAATATCAAACTATATTGTATCCTAACTATTTCATGCTATATTTATTCAGGCACAATTTTGAAAAAGGTATCATGTTGACATGTATAGTATCTCGCTTACCCTGCTAGAAGAGTACAAAGTATTGTCAGTTGTCAATGAATTGTGCTTATTCATTCCACTGATGATAGACATTTATGATTTGATTAACTGATTGAGACAGGGTCTCATTTTGTCGCCTAGGCTGGAGTGCAGTGGCGCGAACACGGCTCACTGCAGCTTCGGCCTACCAGGCTCAAGGGATCCTCCAACTTCAGCCCTCACCAAATAGCTGGGACTGCAGGCGTGCGCCACCATGGCTGGCTAATTTTTGTATTTTTAGTAGAGATGAGGTTTTGCCTTGTTGCCCAGGCTGGTCTCAAACTTCTGGGCTCAAGTGATTCCCAGCTCCAGCCTTCCAAAGTGCTGGGATTGCAGGCGTGGGCCACCGTGCCTGGCCTATGATTTTATTTTTAAAGCAATAAACATCTTTGGCATGCAGGAGAACTTCTTCATAGTAAATTCCCGGAAGTAGAATTAGGACAGTTAACTGCGCTTACTAAGGTTTCTTGATCCCCAGTTGAGAGCCTGCCACCACTCCAGTGAGGAGGATGTTTGTATGTCATTCTCCTCTCAAGGCGTTCATAGCCTGGTGAGGAGTAGGATGGGGATGGGGGAAGGATGAGGAATAACTCCACGTACAGAATAACTGTGTCCCAGTGGACTGCACTGGCGCTCCAGGGCAGAAGTCCTGGCTGCTTGGGCCGTAGTGTCTTATAACAGACAGATTCAAATTTGTGTTGTCACCATTCACGTTGTTTGAAGAGAGATATCCCACTTCATTGATTGAATGGGGAGAGTCTCGTGTTTAGTTGCAGGTTGTAACAAGATTTAGCGAAGGAAGGGATCAACCAATTAGTGCAGCAGTAGCGCAGAGATAGTTCCAGATGCCCGGCAAAGGTTGTCCTGCACACAGACCTGTTTATGTGCTCTCTCCCGCATCTCTTTTAAGAGGCTAACAGAAACCCAGAGAGGAATGTTGGAAGCCACAGCAAACAAAAATAGCATTAAAAACAGGGAAAATGTAAGAATAAAAGAGAGGAAGGATTTCTGAGTGAATGATGCTTTCAGCTGCTGCTTCTCATCCTGAGGTGTGATATGGAGATCTGTCCCTTGCTTAAGCCTGACAGACAGCTTCTGGGGACAGCAAGATTTTTTCAGTCAGTGTGAAAATGGCATCCTCACCAATTGATACCCTCCCCTGGCAGCTGCCTCTCTCTCTCTCTCTCTTTTATCATTCCTCTTGATCCATCATCCAGAGAATGCTAGAAGGCATGAGAATGTAAGTTCCAAATAGGAGTTGGTGCCTGTTTTCTATCTTGGTTTATTTTCAAAACCCTTTTTAAACTTTTGAACTGTTGGTACCCAGGGGGCAATGTGAAGGGGAGTTGATAAATAAAGATAATGTTGATGTAAGTACAGTTTCTTTCACATGTAACTAGAGAAGCATGTGAGTTTTCAGATAAGCTTTTCGTAGAAAAAATAAAATTTTAAATGTCAAATTTTTTTGAGTGGGGGTAGAGGAGACTCCCGTACGGAAGGACTCGTCTTAGGCAAGAGACAGACTGATGAAGAGAAAAGCAAGCTGACAGCATGTAGGTCAATTTGACTGAAGATTCTTCTGTTTTTATGAAATGTAACTTCCCTCCTCCTTCTCCTGAAGCCTCTGTTTATTGTTGGGATATTACTTTCTTTGTCTGAAATCGTCACTTTCTAATTCTTCCTCAAGCTTATTGAAAAATTGCAGGGGGGTGGTGGTTCTATATCTAATGCAATGTAGATCACTGATCTGGGAGATTCTTCTCTTTTTAAACAAAAATGATGGGGAAAAATTCGGCTTCTTTTACTTCCAGGCATTTTTTGAAAATGTGAGATTCTGTATTCAGACGAAAGTCAACACGAAGCATCAGTTACACATACATTGGCCGGGAGCAGTGGCTCATACCTGTAATCCCAGGACTTTGGGAGGCTGAGGCAGGCAGACCACGTGAGGCCAGAAATTCAAGACCAGCCTGGCCAACATGGTGAAACCCCGTCTCTACAAAACATACAAAAATTAGCCAGGCATGGTGGCGTGTGCCTGTAATCCCAGGTACTCGGGAGGCTGAGGCATGAGAATCGCTTGAACTCAGGAGTTTGGAGGTTGCAGTGACCCACGATCGTGTTACTGCACTCCAGCCTGGGCAATAGAGTGAGACTCTGTCTCAAAAAAAAATTATACATAAATTAATAAAACAGAGAAGGTGTATGCCTTAAAAACACCCAATGCAGCTAACTACCTGGTTATTAGATTAAGTCCATGAAAATTATGAAATAATTGATTTCATTCATGCCAGCACTGGGTTGAATCAGCTAGGTAATTATATCAGTGACATTTATCTCAATATTATGGTGACATAAACATTTTTTACATACTTGCCAAAAAATTTTTTTTCAATGGGTTTAGCCCCAAACCCTCCCAAGAAAACATACACTGCCAAGTGCAGGGTTAAAAATGAAAACTTATCACATGAAAACATTTATATATCTGGAAATAATGGTCATAATTATTAACACTACCTGAATTAGATTTGGCAACAGTGTTTTGAGTTTTAATTTTTTGTCTCTAGGCTTACATTTTAATTATCTTGCGATTCACAGATTGATGTGAAACATAGTAGGCATTTGCTAGATATTTTTCAAATTAACAAGTGGAGACATTTTTAATTGATCCATAGAGTCATTTATAGAGTTTCATGGACAGATTTCTCAGTAAAATGAAGGTTTGTAAGAGGTGCAGAGAGTGAAGTGGCTGACGATAGTTATACATAAAATTGCCCTTGCTCATGTTTGACCACAATGCTTTCTGATTCATTTTACTTACATAGTTTAGGTGTATGCATTTCAAAGGTTGAGATGTGGTAAGAGGAAATTTCGTTATGCTCCATCTCAGAAGGTTGTAGGTTGTCAAAGGTTGCAAGCCCCCTTTCCCTGCCCTGGTTGTCGGTAGTGCTTCTGTCTGGGTGAGTATTGGAAGTATGTTCTGTGTGGAATCGGGGAGTTGATTTTTATTGACTTTAGTGAAATACTCAGGATTCTAGAACTTCAGGTATACCCAAATAGCTGCAGATTTTGAAACCTGCCTGAATTTCTTATTTCTAAAAGGTATGGTGGGAAATAGTGGAATAAAGGGTATTTTACACTTTTCGTAAGGATAGTCACACTTTCTTAAATTTCTGGTTTGTAGTTTTGTTTCTTCATGACTTGGGAGCTTTAGAGAGTATATCATACTGTGAAGTTGTTAGACTTCTTTAGAGATGTCTCTGGGTGTGTTTTGCATGTACGTATACACATATATGTATGTATACACTGACACTTATGTACACACCTGTATACCACATATATACACATGTGCATATGTACACACATACACACACGGTTGTTAAATTTCATAAACCCAAATAACTCAAGTTTCCTTCCTAACGCAGAAAGTCACTTCTATGAACAGTTGAAAAATAAATATTATAATCAGCGAGGCATCACAAATAACTTTTATGTCTAAATCAAGCTATTAAATGCTTTTTTATTTTTAAGTAGATAGGGGAATAAAATAGCTGTATAGTTCATAAAGTGGTGTGCCATTACTGCCTGCTGTGCCCAAGAATTATGCCAGCTTTTTACACTCATGAAGTAGAAGCGGATTAGAACTGCGATCAATGTATTATCCTATATTTCTTATTTTGCATTGTATTTCCGTTTTTGAGCACCTTTGTAGACTAAATGGCTACTAATGACATAATTACAATTGTTTGTCACCACCATAATGCGTGATTTCCTATCTCATCATGAAGATGTAAGTTAGATAAAGGAGGAGTTTTGGCAGGAAGACAAAGTGCAGTGATTTATTAAGGGCCAGATGTGGTGGTTAAAAGCTTTTCTACAGAAGGCACAATTGAGTGATGGGAAATGGAAGCAAAATCACTCTGCCCACCCAGCCTGTGGTTCGTAGTGTGAGTGACATAGTTGCTCATGGAAGCATGACAAATGAGCCACATGTTTTATTGTTGTGTACAGATTTTATGTTGGAATTTAAGCAGGGTGAAAAGGGTTCACATTAGCGTATACCAGCAAAGTAGGTGTTTAAAGGAAACTAATGAGACTAAAGGGCTGGCGATGTTTTCGGCGTGCCTAGTGCTTCATAGCAAGAACTGAAATATCTTACGTTTCTGTCAAGTTTGAAAGAGGGAAAATCCCAGCACTGTTTTTTTAAAAAAATGAGAGTGGTTAATATGAGAATTCAAAGAAATCAGAGGCAAGTAGAGACAAGATATTACTTAAGCACTGTTGACATACATATTGCACACGTCGACTTGACATTATATACAATCAGATTAGATAGATGCTTCTAAGGAAAGAGGCACAATTTCTGGTTTAGCATTATTTGCACACACAAAGCTCTGTTAAAATAATGTTAAGACACTGGAGTGATAGAAGCTACGAGTGATAGAAGAGTGTTTTCAAGCTTTTGGAGGAGGATAAAAAAAAATGGTTATATCTTAAAAGCTGTATTGTGGACAGAAGGTAGTGACTGACCGTTCTGGTTTTCCTTCCTTCCCCTCCTCTTCTCTCTCTCCCTCCTCGCTCTGCTTCTTCGCTCTTTTCCTCTCTCTGCCTTCTCCCTCCTTCCCTTGCATCCCTGTAACATGTGACGTGGAGAACAGTTTAACCGTAGGATTGGGGGTCTGTCTGTACAGCTTGGGACCTGGAATTATACTAGACATAGAAAGTTTCCTGTCTATTCCAGTGTAGATGGAGAAATTATTCTACATAGTGTAAGTTGAAGACATTGAAGGTTTTTAGATTAACTCTGTGAAATCAGTGAGAGCTTCGTCTGGGGGGTTTCCTTCCTTGTCCTCTCAGCTGAGAATACGGGGTCCTCCTGCTGTTTTCTCCCACAGTACTACAGACTTGATAGCTCTTGTAGACTTGACCAAACTTGATGATTATATGTCTATTTGTAACATTATCAGTTTGACATTTATTTCCCTGTAGGTTCCACAGAGGCAAAAACTATGTCGTCAAGGCCTATCACATTGCCTGGCACATAATATATATTCAGAAAGTATTTGTTGAACAATGCAAAGAACCACAGGCAGCAATACCTACATTCAGGATATCACTCGGAAAATCCTAGCAAAATCTACCCAGATAAAATGTTCTCAAATTATAAATGCATGTCCACATAATCTATGGAGCCATTTAGATGGCTCTTTTGCAATCCTCTTAAAGTTTAGAACCTTGGAATCCAGTTTGATCTGGTTCCTTCCAAATGGGTTTTTGCTTCCTAAGCTCTGTTCATGCAATTCCAGGGACTGCCACTTGATGGCTTAGACAATTTAAAATATAAAGTGGGAAAGGTATATCTTTTTCCAACACCTCCTGGACTCTCTCGGTTCCATTTAAATATATATATATATATATATATATATATATATATATATATGTTCCTTACGACACATACATTGAACTTAGACAGAGATGAGTACAATTGAAGTACAGGGAGTAAAGTTTTGAAGAAATAAAACACTTAGAACCAGGGCTGAATTCCTGGGTGTGAGACATGCCCAGTCTCACAAGACCTGACACTTGGAAGGGGCCCATACTCTGCTCTGCTGTTGCTGTCTTCTTAAACATTTTTAAAAATTTTGAACAAGGGGTCCCAAATGTTCATTATGCCATGGACCCCATAAATGATGTAGTCAGTCAACTGGAATGTGTGTTACTCGAAGGTAGTTTGCTTTTGGCCTGATCTTAGCTGACCATGGCTCCTTTAGGAGTCTTTATTCAGTGCTTGGTAGGAAGCTTGTTCTCTTGGGACATGAGCCTGTGGGTTAAGAGCTTGGCTTTGACTCAGAATTCCTGGGTCAAATCCTGGCTCTGCAACTGGGTCAGTCACTTAAACTTTCCAAGCCCAGTTTCCTCATTTACAAAATGGACACGATAATCGTGTATCTGCTTCCTAGACTTGAGTTGATTAAACTAATGTCCCAGGTGCAGTTCTTAGGGTGGAGCACTCCATTTCTGCTAGGTATGGCTGCAGTCATCGGGCACCACATTTCTGGTTACATCTGACACTTACTGAGCTTCCTGCTCTTTGTGGCTGCTCCAAAAGTTTCAGGATTCTTGCCCTGCTTTGATGCTCTTCTGTTCCAGCACTCAAGGTTCTGTGCAGTCGGGTAGCCGGAGTTCAAGACAGACTGAACTCTAAGACCTGACTCAGCTCTGCCCTCTCCCTCCTCCTTAATGAAGCCCTAGCTGCTCCTTCTTTAAGCCTCCTCTTTCATGTTGGATGATTAATTAATATAGAAAGGATTTGTGTAACTAAACTCTGCATTTTTGTAACCCATCTCTGTTTCCAGGTGGGTTCAAAGATGCCTCTTACTCCATATATCATTAAAGAAACCAGTCTTTTTTTCTGCAGAGTATTTAGAATACATTTTAACATGGCCAAGTCATTCATACCCAACCCCCCCATTCATTACAGGAAATTTGCGCAACATTGACCATATCAAAGGGCTCTGCATTATGAAGAGGAGGATACATTATTGGAGACTGATATGATGTGGGATATGATTCATTCATTCATTTAGCAATTATTTATTGAAGACTTTTTGTGTGCCAGGCAGTGTTGTAAGTACTGGGGATATAACTGTTAACAAGACTGCCAAGAACCTTGCTGTTGTGTTGCTGGTATTCCAGTAGGGTACAGATACTAAACAAACAGCAAAGAACAGTATCAGAGGAAAGTGCTGTGCAGCGAAACAAGACAGAACTATGGAGTAAGGAGTGCCCCTGGGCCAGTTTAGATGAGGTAGCCAGGTAAGGCTTCTTAGAGGAGGTGATTTTGAGCTGAGGTCTGAATGGCAGAAAGGAGGCAGCCAGGAGCAGCTTGGAGGGAAAAGCATTTCAGACTTAGGGAACAACCAGTGTTCAGACCCTGGGGTAGCACGAACTGGGTGGGTTTGACGAACAGAAAAAAGATATACAAGACGGAGAGCATAAAGACTCAAGGCAGCAGAATTAGCTGGGGCCTGATCTTACAGACTTTGAAAGCCAGGGTCATAAGACACTGAGCTTTATTGTTCTACCTATTATTTTAATGCCAAAAGGGAAGTAGGTATCTGTTCAGTCGTGAACCAAATAATACAATCAGTGAAACAGTCAGCAGATACTAACTAGGGGGAAGTACAGTAGATGGTTTTGCCTGGATTATATAGTTTAATTCTTTCTTTCTTTCTTTCCTTTCTTTCTTTTCTTTCTTTCTTTTCTTTCTTTTTCTTTCTTTCTTTTCTTTTCTTTCTTTCTTTCTTTTTCTTTCTTTCTTTCTTTTTCTTTCTTTTCTTTCCTTTCTTTCTTTCTTTCCTTTCTTTCCTTCCTTTCTTTCTTTCCTTTCTTTCTTTTCTTTCTTTTCTTTCTTTCGTTTTGCTCTCATTGCCCAGGCTGGAGTGCAATGGCGGGTTCTCGGCTCACTGCAACCCCTGCCTCTCAGGTTCAAGCGATTCTCCTGCCTCAGCCTCCCAAGTAGCTGGGATTACAGGCATGTGCCACCACGCACACCCAGCTAATTTTCCATTTTTAGCAGAGACAGGATTTCTTCATGTTGTTCAGGCTGGTTTCCAACTCCTGACCTCAGGTGATCCTGCTGCCTCAGCCTCCCAAAGTGCTGGGATTACAGGTGTGAGCCACTGCACCCAGCCTCCAGTTCAGTTTTTTAATTAAGAGGCATAATGCTGAAAGGAACACTGGGATTGCAGTCCCCAAAGAAATCCCAGCACTTTTGGGATGAGTCATTTAGTTTCTCCAGAGTCATTTCATCTGTAAGACTGATACTACCTTTGACACAAGTTTGGTATAATGATGGAATGGCAGCTACCTGACAAATGCAAAATGATATACAAAATACAAAGTTGCTATTACTGATGATCCTTCCATTTGATTCCTTATCTATTAAAAATACCTATTTTTTAAATGACAGAAATGCATCTTTGCATCCATTGAAGAGACTTTATATCCTGCTGGGAGAAAGCTAGCAGACAAATTTATGGTAGGTATAGTTACCTTCTTTCCTCATTCGTTCCTAGGCACTTCACACAGATAACCTGTTTGACCTTCTTTTCTAAGGTCTGGGATGTTGGTAAAGAACAAATGACCACTGCCTATGGAATTCTTTCTTCTAGATTTCTTATTCCATCACGAACTGGATTTGAAATATGGGGAGGCTTAAAAAGGAGAGTTTTCTGTTGGTTTTGAAAACCTGTCTCTAAAGACGACTCATCATTGTTCTTAGAAAACAAAAGTCCTGGACTTCTTAAAATAACTGCCGATTGCCTTGGAGTTGGGCTGGTGCATGTGAACAATTTACATTCTGCACGTTGGGAGCTGGTAGCTCTTCTGGAGATTGGAGCTCTTTTGTGGACGTCGTTGAAGTAGGCATAGTAGGCTTTTGTTTCCATCTGCTTCTCAGAAACTCTTGCTCTGCCCCGCAGACATTTGTATGTGTCAAAGAAGAATATGGGGCTGGGTGCAGTGGCTTCTGCCTGTAACAATGGCTCCTGCAGTGGCTCCGGCACTTTGGGAGGCTGAGGCTGGAGGATCACTTGAGTCTAGGAGTTCAAGACCAGCCTGGGCAACATAGCAAGAGACCTTCTCTACAAAAAAATTTAAAAAATGAAAAAGAATCATATGGGATAAGAGAGACCATAGGTTTAGTTCTCCAAGAGTAGTTCTCAGGAGCCATGTTAGTGGCCCTAGAGAATCTGAACTTTAAAATGTTAAAACTTCTTTGATCTCATAGACACCCTTTCGAAAGATTATCTCAGATTACTGGAAGACTTTCCTGTTAAGTTTTAGAGAATTTTGCATTCTGCTTAGAAATCATTTTTGAGTTTTATTAGAACATTTACTAGCAATGGCACTAATTATTTTAAATATGACCCTGGAAATGGGCTATGTCAGCTGGAAAAGACTATTTTTAACAGAATTTGGTTTTAAAGACAGGTTTTATAGACATTATAGTAATACCATTGTTATCTAATCAGCATCCACTGCGTAAATGTATGTGATATTAGAGAAGCAAGTATACATAAAATTATAAATTGTGACACTTTATGAGTTTTTTTTTTATTATTATGAGTCTTCTACAGTCATCAATACTTAACAATGTGAAATGTGGCCTTAGACATTACATCATGTAAAGACCAGGAGACCAAAAAAAAAAAAAAAAAAAACTGACGATCAATTTTTGATTATAATAAAGTTTTAGTATGAGGCATTTCTGAATATGTGTCATGAATATGAGTCATGATTTTCACACCAAACCTGACCTATTATGATTATGCTTCAACTTCATGGGGTTTTCAGTATTTAAATTCTAAACCTAATTCTACGGTTTCAAAATGATTCACATTCAAATCTACTTTTATGTTTTATAATTAAATAAGAAAATATTGCTTATACCTACATTTTTACTATTCTTGGGCATATTATAATTATTTATTTAATTTCACCAATAAAAGAGCCCATTTCTTCATTAGTAAATTACCATGCTATCTTAATAAAAAAATTAGTTTGAATGTGGCTTGCCATCTCAAAGAGTCATTTCAGTTTGGAATTTTCTCACTTTTTTCATTTGTTCTTTTTGTAAAATGTGAAGATGCTTTCTAGGTAAATTAATCCCTTCCAAACGGTAAAATAACTTCCTTCTTGGAAAGAGTTATTAGAGTCTTATTCTTTAAAATCTTAAATACCACTTATGTTAGCACGAACAATACACGAAAAAAAATTTACGCTAGTTAAAAAAAGAATGATTGTGACCTAGGCCAAATGCATTGCAATTATATGTGCATGGAAAAGTGAGCTCTCTACTGGGAAAAGCATGATATAGATGCCCATGAAATTTCCAAAGTTTAAGTATTTTTGTAAATTAGGTTGTTCCTAGTTAAACAGGTGGCTTTAAAGGCTGGTTTCACTGTTGTTTTAATCATAGTTTAGTTACCATGGAGAAATATGCAAGTTAGCATTTATACACAGAAGTGAAATTTATGCTGCATAGATAATAGCCTAAATTTAGCTTGACTTAAGTTTACCACTTCCTTTTTTTTAAACAAAAAGAATAATAATATATCATGTATATCCATTAACAAGTTAATTTCTTTAGATACTCCTGTTATATTTTTAGAGAATTTCTTTTCTTAAGCCTCGGACACCTCTGTCACTGTGACCTCTCCCAGTGCTGAGTGTAATATAACATATTACATTGGATTTGCTCTAATTGTGTCACCCTTAGGTTTAATAAAACACTTTGCTGAGTTTAAAATCAGTTATGTGGTGAAAAAGTAATGTTTGGACACGATGCATCTAGTTGAGTTTTATAAAGGACCATTAATTTCTATTGAAAATCTTTAGGAAATGTGCCATGCTGACAGGACCAATCTGATTGCATAACCCAACAATAATTTTGATTAGATAAGTATTCTAAAGAAAATTCGGAGACAGGTCTGTTTCTAATGAACTCTTTTGATCTTAATGCCTTCTTAACTGAGTAATAGATTTTCCACTCTGAATGAAGATGTTCGTCTGTGCAGAATCCAGCATCGTGAGTTGTCTTTCCTGCTCTCCCCAGTACCCCTGAACGAAGGCTAAGTTTTCAAGGACAAATGTAGTAAAAGTGTCCTGATCCAACATGAGGTCCCCCAGCACAGAGAGAGAGCAGCAGATCCCTTTCAACACCAGCTGTTCTCACAGATATAGATTGCTGCAGTGAAATTTTCTTAATATAATTCAGGAAGCTCTAGAGAATTCTCCAAAACAACTGTGCCAACAAGGAAAATGTTGAATTTTTCATCAGCTGCCCAATGCTGAGAGTTAGTGGGCAATCCGTTCATTCATGACCAGATGTTCAGTGTAGTAACGCTCCGCAGTTAACTTGAACCTTGTGGCCTGTTTACCATTGGCTGCAAGGACATTGGCAGCAACCTGGCATTGGAGAATTGAGGCCCGCACAAGCGAAAGACCGTAGTGTGTGTCTGTGGCTTCCTGGTTTTCACCAGCAACCAGACAAGGTAGGGAGTGATGAAAGAAAGGAAAGACATCACATCAATCATTTTGGAGGTGGGAGAATTCGCTATGTGATTGTGTCTTGGGGGAACAGTAGACAGATTCTTAAACTCCTTTTTCTTTGGAATGAAAGGCAGTCTCTGTTTATTTAGTTAGGCAGATTTTTCAACCTGCGTCTAAACCATGAAACTTTTGTAGGGGCAGTAGGCATGGGTGGTTAAGACAATAAGGAAAAGGTTTCTAGATTTAAACTGGAGGAAGTTGATAAAGTTGACTCTTAATATTGAAACCTGACAAGGTCCAATCTAGAATTGGAAATATGTGATACTTTGGCTTTAGGTAAACGTTATTATTACAAGTGAAGAATGCTTAGATCTTCCATTCATACGGATTCACCATTTCCTTCTTATAGGTGTTTGGAGGCCATGACGTTTATGTGAGCTGTTTGAAGCATTGATGTTCAGGGGGAGGAGGATCTTAGATGGAGCAGGAGGTTTAAAACAAACAATTTGATTTCTTACTTTGAAAAGGATTTTTCCTGCAAATAATTAACAGTGTTTGATTCTGGATTTGCAGCAGACCAGGCATGAGGAGTCAGGGTTTGATAATGTAAGGCTTGTCTCAGATGGGGGGCGGGGGACTCTTCTCTTCCTGCCTGCATGGCACTGCACAAGAATTTGAACTATTTCTTTCAAAGCAGCATGCACAAAATTTTTTTTTAAATCTTTCTTATTTAACCATTTTTAACTTGCGACTTAAATGGTGCCATGTCTATAAGAAGTTGGCCTTTGTTTACTTGAAACTGGAACAGAATGTTACCATGGAATAAACCTTTTGCTTTTTGGAGACTTGGATTGTTTTTCTCTTACTATAGAATTCTTGACTGCCCCCACCAGACACACACACACACACACACACACACACACACACACACACATGCACTCACTCACGCACTTACTGATGCCTATCCATGAGGCACAACTGTACCTTGCAGGACGTTTTAAGCAGAAGCCTTGCAGTAAGGATATTTGGTTTGGCGGAGCTTTCTGCCTTTGGTTTACAAAGTTGCAGTGAACACTTCCTTTGCATTTCCTGCTTACAGAGAAGGTGGGTTGCTTGTCGCCTTGAGATATGGAAATTCCTCATGACTCCATTTCAGCCTGAACCTCGTTGGCCCTTAGAACCCCACAGTTGAAGTATGTGTTTCTTTTGTCTGGGTGATATTTTTCTTTTTTCTTTTTCTGAAAAGTCCCTTGGCTTGTTGGCTTGGAAAGAGGAGGTTTGGAGTTACAGCAGGTCCTGACTTAGGGCTGCTGGATGCAAGGTGAAGGCATCGCATTGTTTTGCTGGATGCGAACTTGCTGATAGAAAAGCGAGAACCAGTTTACAGTAGCTCTGACACTACTGTTACCTTTCTGCAGTCCTCTCCAGCTGCTCCGAGCCCTTCCATGCCTTCGCCATGCACACAGTTTGTTCTTGGGTGTGAAAGCAAACAGTATTTGAGTTGGCAGTGACTTCTCTTTCAGTGGAGTTTGCTGCCTCGGCAAGAAACCGCAGCCCGAGCTTTCTGCTGCTGAAGGCTTCCACTGGCAGGATGGCCTTTTCCCACATTTCCTTGGTTTAAGGAAACAGATTTTTGAACTTTTTTTTTTTTTTTTAAAGACAAAATGCCAACATTTAACAGCTGGAGTCAGTATAATTTATGGTTTTCACTTTATGCTCTTGTGGATCTATAAAAATTAAAAATCCACAATTATTGTTGAATTATACAAGTTTTTGCAAAAAGAGTGATTAAAAATAGACCCTCTGATATGAGCATTCAAGAAAGTCATTGTTACCTAAGCAGGTATTCTCAATCATTCTATCTTTAATGGTTTTTAATTGTTGTAATTTACTCATATTCTCTTACATCTCTCAGAGGAGATGTGTCTGAAAGCTCTTTGTTTTTTCTTTGAGGAGCAAGTAGGAGTTTGTTCATTTGAACCACTTCAGTTTTTTTCCACCTGATTTTATTTCATTATATTTGTTTTGTACATGTGACTGTGTTCATCCTCACTTCAGGTAACCCTTCTTGCCACAGCAGTTATGAGAGCAAATCAGTCATAAACCTGATACCTGTCAAGATGATCCTGTGCCAAGACGAACCCACGTGTCGCTCAGGAAGGTGTGATCCAGGCCTCTGTGAGCCACAGAAACTCCCTTGTAGGAAAGCCTCGGTTTTCCTGCAGTTTCCTTTAGGTAAAATTTATAACACGCTCCTCCCCCGGCTTACACATTGAGCATATGGAGTCCTAATTGATTGGAGGCCTCGCTGCATTTACACCACTTCGGAATCAGGAAATGAATGTAGTCAGCCAATAAAAAGTGATGGAATGTTGCCTCAAGATAGGTAATATTTTTGTCCTATCAATATACAAACAGTAATTTTTTTTTGGTTATTTAAAAATTTCTATGGATAGAGATAAAGATTCTGAGAACCTTTGTTAACATCCCCCCAAAGCCACACCTTTAGTTAAAAAGTAGCTCTGACATCTTTGTTATCTTGATTTCTCAGAAAATAAAATAGGAAGTGAAAAGGCCATTCTCCTTGGTACAGTGTGTTACTATAAAGACCATTCGCCGTGCGTGTTAGATTTAGGGTCAGAACATTAGCTGTGAGGGATAACTAGGGACAAAATTTTTCTTTTCTTTTCAAGGATGGTGGCAGTTAATCATTTTTATCTGCCTGCCTTGCAGACTTGATTAGATTTATTATGTACGCCGCATGTTTATGGCATTTTTATTGTATGTTGTTAATTTGTTGTAACTGCCACTACAGTTTTTTCTTCTTCCCTTTTTCTCCCTTGAGCACCCTTGAAAGCAACTAAGTGTTACCTTGTGCTTTAGGAAACTTCATTTAATTTTTCATTTTAATAAAAGCCATAACAGTCAACAGGTTAAAAAAAGAAAAAAAAATGGTGTTGCAGTGTGTATCTTCAGATGAAAGGAAAATGTGTATTTGTGTTAATTTTGAATTCTTATGTTTTCTGTTGTTGATGAAGTAATGCACGTTCGGGTGGATTTAGAGAATACATGGCTATGAAAACATTTCACCTGAAATATAGAAGGACGAGATTCAGAACGTGCACTAAACTATAATTTTCTTCATTAGTAGAAAGCCATCTATATAGTTTTCAAATCACTGCTAGGTAAGACAATTGGGCCGTTTAACATTTAAGCTGCTTAAAAAGTCACGCAGTTGAATGATGCATTTAGAACATCTTTTTTAGCTTACTAGCTCTCAGAATGGATATGGAATCTGTTAAATATAGAGGCCATTCTTTAAATAAGGCCGACAGTTAAAATTGGGAAGCCAGAGAATTAGATTGGAAATGATTTACGATGAGTCTACAGGACATTAAAAAAATAAAGTTAGAAAAGGAAATCCACTGGCTGCATTGGCTATATTACAGCAGAGAATTTTTACTTTTCATCCCTTTTGAATTGGCTGGATATATGGGTAATGCATAGAAACAGACTTTCGGGAAAAATTGACAGAACTTTTCTTTTTATTATATGTTCTGGCATTGGTTTGGTATTGGCATCAGAAGCCTCTGACTATAACCAAGTCAGTTTCTTGTTTTGACAGTTTCAAACTTTTTTTCAGTAACAGAGAACCACCCATTCTCTTAAGAGCATTAGACGTTGAAATAAATAGAAGCTGGATTGAACAACGACTTTGTTTTTGTCATGCCACATGAACATATGGGTCCTTAATAAATAGCATTTGAAGATGACACATGGGCGTGGTTATTGGGTTTATAATGTGTAATCATCACAGATGCATGTATCACTCTTAAGAATTGTTATACATTCATTCTTACTGCATAGCAAGAGGCTGATACGTTTTTATGGAGAAAGCAAAATGAAATCAGAGACAGATTACAGACAGTATTAAGTCATTTAGGTATGAAGTGGTTTCACTAATAGCTAAAACTTGTTACGATGGCTCATTAAAACATCTAAAATCCTTACTTATAATGAGAAAAGGAAAGATACAATTTTACATGTCTTAGATATAAAACCCTTAATTATTCAAATTATAGCAATACAATATTGAGTTAACCAATGTTAACTCAGAAAGGGGATATATTTACTAACTAATGGCAGAAGACTTCAAGGTGATAAAGTTATTAGCCCAGTTTTTGACTATGGTGTTCTGAGAGATGCACTAGGCCCAACTGTGTGCATCAGACCAGCATCTGATTCCGGTACCTCCTGCGCTATTCTGATGTTTATGTAGGCAACTTTGAGAAAGCAAAAGTTCGTACTTAAATTCTGTCCTGAGGAACAAAGCGTCAAGAGATATAAGATATTTTGTTAGCCTCATGAAGAATTTCAGCTGGAGCTTGCTGAAAATATAAACATTAGATATTTGGGTTATGGGATTTCTGGCCCATGGCAGCTGAGTGAATAAGCAGCAAAGACTCAGAATCTTGGTACTCAGAATAATGTACCTTTGGTTGGTACACAGAGCTCATAGAGGAGAAAAGAGAAAATATTAAGAAGTTGGAAAGGTAGCTGACGTAAGACCATGGAGGACCTCAAATTCAGGTTAAGAAGTAACGCATCCAGTAACCTTAATTAGTATTAATTATAAATACTAATGGCAGATAACATTTGCTATGGGCAGGGCATCAAGCTTAGTGGTTGACAATTCATTGTATTATTTTATTCCTAATAAGCGTCCAGGGAAAGTGATTCTGTGATTATCCATAGATAGTAGAGATGAGAAGACAGAGTCTTGGAAAAGTCATGTGCTCTTACCCTGGGCACACAGTAGTCAGGTGGAGCCAAGATTTCAAATTAGACTCTGTGGCTTAAGAATCAGCCTTTTGAGACTGACTCTATTGCCAGTGGGCACAACCAGGGATTTTTGAGCAGAGGAGTCTCTGGTCAGAGCTATGCTATGCTCTGGGATAATTCATCTGTCATATTTTAAAGCAATATAGCAAGGAGCCCAGATAGGAGGAAATTGTGATGTTCTGAAGAGCGGTAGTTAGAGTCTGCAGTAGGGCGTTTGAAGAGACTGGAAAGGCGGTGATGGAGATGTCCCAAAATCCTTAACGTTTTTTGGGCGGGACTTGGGGTGAAAGACAGATGATTGGGAGAGTACGGTTGATATTCTTAGCCCTTGCTAACAGAAGAAGAGAGAGGGCAGGCTGGGAAGGGGTAAGCTGAGGCTTGGATGTTGCTTGAGGTTTAGACGTTAATTTCAGGCAGAGTCTTTCTGGAAGATGATGAAATACACATCGAACTAGAGGTTAGGAAGAGAGTCAGGGCTGGAGATTTGGATTTGAAGCCACAGAAGTCAGTAGAGAGAGCAAGACTGGTCTATTTAGAGAGGCGGGGTGGGGGGTGGTGAAGAGAAAGTGGCTGGAGAAGGAGACCAGGATATAAATCAGTCTTATGAAATAAAGAAAAATCTTTCTGCACATTGGAGATGACAGATTTGTAGGCCATGCTTCAGACACATACCTATACATATTCATGTTTGTATACATATTCATGTACATATTTATATATGTATTCCTATATACATTCATATGTATTACTGTGTGTGTTTGTATATGTATCTTATTCATGAGCATGCGCTGTTCTCTTATGCTCACATATGTATTCTTGGGAGCCTTTCCCACCTCAGCAAGTGGGGAGAGGAAGAGTAGGGTAGGCGTCAGTCTCTCCCGAAAGCAGCTGATTGGGGCGGGTTCTGCTCCATGCTGCTGCAGTTTGAGAGCAGTAGAGGGAAAATGGGGTTTACTTTGTGTTCCATGTGGTTCAGGCCAACACGCAGATTTTTATACCCTTCAAAATGCATTCCTCCACAGAAGCCTGGCAACTTTAAATGCTCTAGTAAATGTTAAGTGATTTATAATACAGTTTTAAAGAATTCAGCAAGATTACCATTATATTGTAAAATAAGAGCTAAGAGTGTGGTCAGTAAATGTGTTAACTTTTTATTTGGGTTGGTATGTCTCTCCTTTGCAAATTCATTCATCTGCTGAAATGCATTTGAGAAGCTCATTGCTTTTGCCAATGAAGGATTGCAGTTAAGCTTTTTTTTTTAACTTTCCTTTCTTGTGCCCCTTCTTAATTACTAAGAAGGTTAACCGGGCGCACTTCAGGGTCACTGATGTTGTGCTGTGTTCTGTTTGTATTTTTCCTACAGCCAAAGCATGCTGTTTAATTGCTCCAGCCTGCCTTGCGTTGTTGACTGAAGAGCTGAGAGAGTGCGTGTTTCTTTTTCTTTTCAAGATACCACTAAGCGATTTCCTTTTAGGGTTCTAGAAAATTGTCACCCTGACAAAAATTGCCTTCTGATGCTAGTAGCCTGAAGGTTCTACTTCTCAATTCCTTACATGGCCATTTCCTAAGTGGTTAGAGTTATTTGGAACACCTTAAAATTAAAAAGCTTTAGTGCCGCCCACTCCACCACTCAGCCTGCCAGGGATGTAAAATTCACCTGAACGCTTTACAGTTGGTGATCATCGTTTTAGGAAAATATATGTGACAAAATGCTGCAGCTCCTCATACCAGTGTCACCTCAGAATATCGTTCCCGTTTCTTCTGAGAGCCTCCAGTTGGCCACATTACTGAGAGCTTTGTCATAATGCTTTAAGTCATTTATCAACTGAGGTCACTCTGACTTGAGATTCTAATAAAATTGGCTTGAAATTTTATCTTATACCCCAGGGAATTCCAACGAGCATTTCTGGAGGCTTTGTTTTCATGGTTGATTTTTGTTAGAGAACTCTTGATATTCCTCCTTTCCATTGCTTTTCTCTCTTCTCTCAGAGTTAGAGAAATTCGCTTCTTTCCATAGTTTCCTTCTGCACAGCTCACGTAGACCGTGGATGTTTAGGGAGTTGGAGTAAGTTTGCATCAGGGAAATTTGGAATTAGGTGTTTAACAGCCTTGGGCTTTGTCGTCGTTGTTTTCTCCTGAGACAGAGTCCCGCTCTGTTGCAGTCTCGACTCACTGCAACCTCTGCCTCCGGGGTTTAAGCGATTCTCCTGCCTCAGCCTCCCAGACAGCTAGCACACATTACCGTGCCTGGATAATTTTTTTATATTTTTAGTAAAGACAGGGTTATACCATGTTGGCCAGGCTGGTCTACAACTCCTGTCTCAGGTGATCCACCCGCCTCAGCCTCCTAAAGTGCTAGGATTATAGGTGTGAGCCATCATGCTTGGCCAGCCATGTGTGTTTGCACATATGTACTTGTCCCTGAAGAGCTTTCTCTATACCTCATGACGTCCAGATTGCCTGATGTACCCTCTTTTATCTGTCTTCTTGCCCCTCATTCTTCTGGTTTCTGTTACCAACTCATGTTTCTTAAAAACAGCAATTTAGTTTTCTCTTTCTGTCTCGCCATTTCCTTCCAGACCGGGATAAAGGGGGCCTCGTCTTCCATGTTTCAAGCAATGTGTCAGGGATGAGCTGACTAGTAAAATGACCATCTTTTCAGTTAAGTACATGTGAACAGACACCCGGGCCTTTCTCCTTCTACTCTCCCATAAATATAGCAAAAATTGAAGCTGCTTTGCATGGAAAAAGACATATTAGGGTTTTACCTATTTTGACTGGACCTACAACACTCTATTCTTTTCATTTATTTCCCTTTAATCAAATAGGTTGCTTCAAAGTGCATGCCCTAAATACCGACATTTTCTCATTGATATTTATTTTCTAATACTAGACCAATAAAGTCTGCCCTAAATCTTAGGGCCCAAAACCAAAATCTCAGCCTCACAGCATTTTATTTGTGCCATCGGTCATCCAGCCTTCCTTGTAAAGTTTAACACTTTATATGTCATTCTTTAATCGAGTCTTCTCTGATTATGAATTCTTCTCCCTCCCCTGGAAATTAAGGATGCCAGTGAAAGGGTAATGTGGTACTGTTTGATACAGAGCTAGCGGAAAGCATTTACTGTTAGAGAGCCACCTGGAGCTGGTCCCTCTTCTCATGTCAGTTTACCATAGTAATGTCAGCCAGCATGGGTATCTCATAATTAGATGAGGAACATCAGGCGATTTCCTGATGGTATTATCGTTCGTAGTTTTCACAGTGACATTCCCGACTCAGGGTTACAAAAACTCTGAAAAACATCTACCAAGCTTGAAATACACCCTTATTGGTTATTTTTCAAGTTCTCATACCCACACCTAAATGTATAAGATGTATTTTTTCATCAGAGCAGTGGTTCCCCATGCCTGGGATCCCCAAATCCCAGGAGATGCTGTAAAAGGATTAGGAGATGTTATCCTGGTGTTTTTCAGTATTTCAGTTAGGGTGAGTTTGGTTGTGAGCAGCACAAAGTCCACTAAAGGCAGGCTTCAAGAGTGTAACTAGCAAGTCCTTAGTAGGCGGGCTGCAGGAGAGACTTGATCCGGCTCTCTCTCTGCTCTGCCTTTCATGGTATTGGCTTATTTTCATAGTGGCCCCATTTGCAGTCTTAAGATGATTCCTAGCAACTGTCAACCTGTAGATGTCCTTGAACATGTGAAGCAGGAGAGTGGAAAAGGGAATATTATCTTAATATTTTCAGAAGAATTATTGAAACTTTAGTTGGACTTGTTTCTGACACATATCACTCTCCCGTGGCCAGGGAGATGGAATATATTAGTTGGCACTTTCAGGCTATATGTTTCCACCACTGGTGCTGGGGTGGAATCAACTTCTGCAAAATCCCATGACTTCCCATATGTCACTGGGTCCCATTTGGAAGTGGTTTAGAGAAAAAGATCTTGGGGACACCACCTTAAATGGTCATTTTATTGACCTGTTTTTTTTCCCCTTTTTTTCTTGTTTTGGAGTCAGTCTCTCATGTTGGGGTGCAGGGGCGCCCTTATAGCTCACTGCTGCCTCCACCTCCTGGGCTCAAGAAGTCCTCCCACCTCAGCTTCCCAAGTAGCTGGGACTATAAGCGCGCACCACCACGTCCAACCAAAATATTTTGTATTTTTTGTAGAGACGGGGTCTCACCATGTTGCTCAGGCTGGTCTTGAAGCCTTGGATTCAAGTGGTTCACCTGCCTAGGCCTCCTGAAGTATTTGGTTTACAGGCATGAGCTGGGCTTGTTTTCATATTTTTAAAGGCTAATGTTAATTCACTCATTTGCCTAAGACTTCTGGGTTAATCAGATGTTAATTTCCTTGGCTTTTGGTCATGAATATTTTAATCTGTGAGGTCTGTTGGCAATTTGATATATGTTCCCTGTGAATTAATACTTAACAAATAAGTATTGGTAGAATCTTCTGAAACTTAGTATCCACGTTGGTGGGAGACCCTAGAATTTACTAAAAGAAATTCTTAGTGGTTAAAAAAAATAGGGGGCTGGGCATGATGGCTCATGCCTGTAATTCCCAAACTTTGGGAGATTGAGCTGGGCAGATTGCTTGACCCCAGGAGTTGAGACCAGCTTGGGCAACACAGAGAGACCTCATTTCTACAAAAAACAGAAAAATTAGCTGGGATTTTTGGTGTGTCCCTGTAGTCCCAGATATTTGGGAGGCTGAGGTAGGAGGCTCACTTGAGCCCAGGGAAGTTGAGGCTGCAGTGAGCTGTGATTATGCCACTGCATTCTAGCCTGGGTGACACAGCAAGACCCTGTCTCAAAAAAAAAAAAAAAAAAAAAAAAGAACTTCTTGCTTGTCTCAGGTTTCTGAATCAGTAGCAGATAAAACTAATTGTAATTTATCTAAAAAGTGACAACAGGTCAATTGTTATACAGATGTGGAAAAAGGGCATTCAGTTGTACTAGTCTTATTTCCAACATTTTAAATTCAACATTTCAACTCTCTTTTTTTCCAGATATGGTACGTTTTAAGTTTTACTAGCATGTTTTAAAAACATTAATCATATGGAAAGAAAAAGATGATGAATTTTAACACTACTACGATAGCGTCTATGACTCAACAACAGAAATTGTTGTTAGCGGAACCAGCAAAAAACAATTCTGTCTTGGGGGAAAATTGTTTAGTTGAAAGGCCACAGAAGAGATGCATATTCAGTAAGAGTAATGAGAGGCAAACACAATACCATAAGATTGTTTTGCAAAAAAAAAAAAAAAATGTCTAAAAAGAGTTTAGTCAAACTGGAGGAAACTTCATTGTTAGAGAATAAACATTGTGCATATCAAACATTGAAGAGTGTAAAGTGTTGTTGATGGTAACGTGAACTTATTCTTAAGTTGCTGAAAATGTTTCATGCTCAGTGCATTCTAGAAACAACATTTCCATCAGAGTGAAAAGAAAGCAAAGGGAATCTTCTTAAATTATACTGCATACAATACAATTTTCTGGGAAGCCCTTAGCCTAGGCTCACGCTGAGCCTCTTGGCCTTTGCTGTTGTTTTACCTGACTTACACAACGTTGGTTGTTTTGGATCTACTACCTTCCCAGTTGCCAGACTAGGAATTCTTGGCCAGTGTCAGGGTATTGTGGGTGTAAAATAAGAACCTGCGGCTCCCCGTGATGAGGCTGGCCAACCTGATGTTCTTGGGTAGTCTCCCTGACCTCTGTCCACTAGGGGTCCACATTTCAGACTCCACTCTGACCTTGGAAGACAGATTGCTACATCTGAATGTCTTATTTACATAGTCTAGTTTTCTATCCCAACCCCTCCCTGCCTGCCCACCCCCGTCTTCTTGGTTTATTATTCTTTAGACTTCGCCACGCTCAGGCATTCTTGGAGATTTTGCTTGTATTTTCCACAATGTTGATCTAAATACCACCTATACTCTACTTGCTTCCATATCCCTTGCCATGTCCTCACTTGTTAGAATATAAATTAGTCTACCTAGAAGGGGACTTTGCATTGTTCCTTAAAAGAAATAGTTGCCACAGCTAGATGGTTACCTAAAATAAATACTATGAAGCCAGAACAACGGCATAAACAGGAGTGGATAAACTGTTTTTATAAAGGCCAGGTAGTAAATATTTTTGGCTTCACAGGCCATCTGGTCTTTGTTGCAACCACTCAATTCCACCACATTGCCCAGATCAGCAAAAAGCAATACATACATGAATGGGAATGGTGGTGTCCCAACAAAACTCTGTTTAAGGATACAGCAATTTGATTTTCTCTTTTTTTGAGATGGAGTCTCACTTTGTCACCCAGGTTGGAGTGCAGTGGTGCTATCTTGGCTCATGGCAACCTCTGCCTCCTGGGATCAAGCGATTCTACTGCCTCAGCCTCCTGAGTAGCTGGGATTACAGGCATGTGCCACCACACCTGGCTAATTCATGTAATTTTTTTATGTCATGAAATATTACCTTTTCTTTAGATTTTTTCCCCCAACCATTTAAAAACATAAAATTCATTCTTAGGTCACGAGCTGTATAGAAGTCAGCAGCAGGCTGGGTTTGGCCCATGGGCTGTGATTTGCCAACCTCTGGTCTAAAATTCTTGCTGCCCATAGTTGCCTACTTCTACCTAAGATACTGAGATGGAGAGGTTCTGTCTTTGTTAAAAAGGACTTTAACATGTATTAGGCATTAGACCAGCACCCAAATGAAACTTTGTCCTTGACATAATTTGAAGGGTTTAAGTGGAATTGGGAAGAGAACAACTTGCTAAGTATGTGGCCCAGTGTAATTTGTTGCTATGTCTGTACCACCTAAAACCATCTTAGAGGGGCAAGTCTGGAGGCTTAGGAAATCCTGCCTTTGTCTGCTTGTTCTATCTAGTTGCTCTCCCATCACACAGATAACATGAAGATATAGAAACAAATAGAGCATCAATGAAATGAGAGGCAGTGAAAGGAAGAGTTTTCATCATTAACTAAAACCCACCAAGATCAGTGATGAGGGCAGAGTCTTCTTCCAGAAGGACTGAAAGAATGGCTGATTTTGACAAGAGAGCAAATATCTGAAGAAAGAAAACAACTTCTGAAACCAGAAAATATTCAAAATGTGAATATTTTGCCAATCTATCCATGACCCTCTTTCCTTTTTCTGATGGTATCGTATAGTAAATAGTTCCCCTTTATTCATGGGGGATGCATTCCAAGACCCCCAGTGAATGCCTGAAACTGCAGATAGTACCAAACCCTATATGGGCTAGCTTTTTTCTATATATACATACCTACGATAAGATTTAATTTATAAGCTAGTCACAGAAACAAATTAATAATAAAATCTAACAATATAACAATTATTGATAAACAATAAAACAATTACATATATTTTATTAAAAATAAAACAATTATAACAATATGCCAGCATCACTATTCTTGGACTCTGAGGCCATTATTAGGTAAAATAAGAGTACCTCAAACACGAGCTCTGGGATATAATCACAGTTGATCTGTAACCAATACGGCTACTACTAAGTGACCAATGGACAGTCAATGTAGACAGTATGGAGAGCCTGGACAAAAGCAGTGACTCACATGGGCAGGATAGAGCAGGACAGAGAGAAATGTCCTCACGCTGCTCAGAATGGTGGGCAATTGAAAATTCATGGAATTTTCCATTTAATATTTACAGACTCTGGTTGACTGTGAGTAACTGAGACCTTGGAAAGCAAAACTGTGGGTAAAAGTGGACCCTACTATATCATAGTATA
The DNA here is from genome assembly GCF_001604975.1 of Cebus imitator. Classification (NCBI taxonomy): domain Eukaryota; kingdom Metazoa; phylum Chordata; class Mammalia; order Primates; family Cebidae; genus Cebus; species Cebus imitator. The sequence goes on along the minus strand of NW_016107467.1, from coordinate 74,633 downwards.
TGATACTGTATGCTACCAATCTGTCTCCCCAGCAGTACCTTCTCTGATATTTATGTATTGTTCTGTTAGTTACTGATATTAGTATTTCCCCTCCCCTGGCAAAAGGAACAAGAGAAGCTAGTGACCCAGAAAAGAGTCTCTTTGTCCACCCACTTTTCACCTTCCTTTGTGTTGGTCCATGTATGTTCAATTTCACGGGCTTTTTTTTTTTTCTTGGCCTGTATTGATTCTGGTTTTGCATACGATTTGGAAAGGAATCCTTGAGTTATTTCTTGACAAAATTCTGTTTAAAATTTTTTTTTTAAAAAAAGAGACCAGTGTGGCTTTATGTCATAAGTTCAGATGTGTGGGAGATGAAAGAATTTTGGTGTTCACAATATTCTAATATTTTCCTTTATATTCTGATAGACAAAAACTGGAAATTCTGAGGAAAATGTGATCTTCAGTAGCAAGGAAGCATTTGTGCATTGCATTCATAGGGTAGCAATTATTACTGTAACGTGAAAAATAATGTCTTCATGTTACCAGCTCAAAATATGTTCTTAATTTCAAAACAGCTTCTTAAAACAAAGTTGTTTTTTAAGTTGCATTACTTTCCAGTGTCAACATGAGCCAAGAAACCTTATACCAGGCGTATTAGCTGATACGTTCTAAAGTGTGATAGTATAGTTGTTAAATAATTACCCACGTTGGCAAAAAGATCTAGTTTCAAATTCTGGTTTAGCTACTTAGGAACTCTGTGACCTTGGGGGAGTTATATAATATTTTAAGCCTTAGTTTTCTCATCTGATGATTAGGATGAAAAAGCACTTACCTCATTATGGGAGCTGAAAATATTATAGTTTATCAAATGCCATTGGTTGAATGTGATTATGTAAAAATAGTTCTTAATGTAGCACATGGCACATCAAAGTAATATTTCCTTTACATGATATTTATATACCTCATTAAATAAAAAGTATCTCCAAGAATTGTTTTGCTGAATACCTAAGCTGGAGTTAAATATTAGAGGACACTTAATCCTAGGAGTCAGTAGTGCTTTAAACATCCATTTTACCTTTCTGTATTTTTAATATTCAGTTTAAAATAATTTTCCCTTATGTAAAGAGGCAGTAATGCATGAAGTTCACATGTATGTCAGACTTTGGGTACCTTCACATCAGTGAGTTTTTGTGGCCCACTGAACTCTCTTAAATTTGCTTAAACCAAGGAAATATTGACTCACACGTTTTAACACCTTAACATCACTTCAGTTGCACTTGCTCACCTAGTCGCCATTTAGTTTTTTTCTCCTGTTTTTATTAATTTTGAGAATAAAAAAAGATGAAGAATCTGTTTTGCATTTTGCTCACTTTTGAGTTTCTGTAGGTTAAAAAAATGAATACATATGATAGGTGTGATTGTGATAACTCTTTGTCTTCACTTCTTATATACTCTCACCTTTTTTCAATTTCTTGCATCAGTTTCTACATCTGGAGAACGTACATGATGTGTAAAAATCATACTCCAACTCCATGGTTCTCAGAGTCTGTCTGTCAGTTGAAAGGGGACCACGGTATGATGCAACTGAGGGGCTAAAAGGAAAAGGCTAAGAGGAAGTTAAATGAAGAACTGATTTACGTAAAGCTGAAAATTGAAGCTAATGGTGGTGTTTCCTTGAGCCCTCTTTTGGGGCAAAGCAAATTCTAGGCATAATTGGCTTCTTAAGCTATTTTGAGTTAATATGGCCACAATTTCCAATTTGGTATTTCTACTAAATGAATAAGCCAGAATTTGAAACCAGATCTTTGTTCTCATGTTCAGTGATTACTTAATGTATACTACCATTGCATTCGAATGTACTCGCCAGTCAGTATCACTGGTAATTTTAAGATACATTTTTAAAGACACAAGTCTGAACTGTAAGTACTAAGGCAAACACATCATTGGCATATTCTCTGTAAACGAACTCAGTGGAGACAAGAGAAGTATTTATCGCATTCCATGAAGAACAAGCTGTTTCAGTACAGTAGCTTTTGGGAACTCAGCCACATCATTTAGCTGCTTCTGGGCCTTACTTTACCTTTCTGTAAGATGGGATTAATCCTACCTCAGTGGTTTGTGAGAATCATATAATGGAATGGAGGTGAAATGGTTCAGCAACACTTTGTTACATATTATGGCCCATCAGCGACATTTGATGTAATATTTAAAATAAATGCTTATGGGGATTTCACCTCTCAAATTTGCTCAGTGGGCAAAAACAGTATTGACCTTCGTCAGTTCTTTGGGTGGTTCTTCAGCATTTGAAAGTCAGAAATTTTAGTTTGCAGCTCACGAATCTTACATCAGAACCCCAAATCATGTCCCTTTATGTCTCTATCCCTACTGTAATACAGAATTAGCCTCCTTTGAAACCGTACAATTTTTGAAAAATACTCATTTTAAAGGTTAACACCCTAGTTCCACTATATGATGAAAGCACTAAGGCAGATTTTTACAAACCCCTCCTTCTTGCTGAGGAATCATCTGATTTTGTAAAAGTCATGATGTACAGCCTTGTTTTTTTGTTGTTGTTTTTTTTTGAGACGGAGTTTTGCTCTTGTTACCCAGGCTGGAGTGCAATGGCGCGATCTCGACTCACCGCAACCTCCGCCTCCTGGGTTCAGGCAATTCTCCTGCCTCAGCCTCCCGAGTAGCTGGGATTACAGGCACGCACCACCATGCCTAGCTAATGTTTTGTATTTTTAGTAGAGACAGGGTTTCACCATGTTGACCAGGATGGTCTCGATCTCTTGACCTCGTGATCCACCCGCCTCGGCCTCCCAAAGTGCTGGGATTATAGGCGTGAGCCACCGCGCCTGGCTAGCTTTGTTTATATCAGCAGCTAGAACAGTGATTTCTTCATCCCTGTCTTTTAATGACATTGTTATTATTTCCAAGTGTGAAATTGGAGTGTTTGACTTGGAGAAACCATTTCATTTCCTCAACGTGTTTCAGTCTAGAATGTCTCCTTGTACTCTTTATTCTTTACTTGGGGATACATCCAAGTTCTCAGATATGGAACATTTAGGACTTAATTTCAGAATGTTAAGCTGAGAATTCACTTGGAGTTACCTTTCAGTTACCTCTCTAGAGTTTACGTCTCCTAAGGTAAGGTATGCTATACAAAAATATAAAAAATGAAAACAAAAAAATGTGTATGTACATCATTAAATAACACCAAAATCATATATCATTTCTTTCTCATATCACACTGTTTGGTCTGTCAGAATTCCAGCTGTTTCTTTACTCAGGCCACTTTGTTGTATCTTCCTCTGAATTTATCTGAGTGGAAGAATTAAGAGAGGAATCCCTTGGGGTTGTCTTCTCAGATGTGAAACCAGATCTTTGTTCTCATCTTCCTTTGGTGATGACTTGACAATGTATACTACCATTGCTTTTGAATATACTAGCCAGTATCACTGGTGGTAATTTTAAGATACATTTTTTTAAGACACAAGTCTGAACTGTAAGTACTAAGGCAAACACATCATTGGCATATTCTCTGTAAATGAACAAGCTGTGAGAACCCTTGTCCAGTTCTCTACTTTACTAAATCAGAAGCTCTTTTCTGTTTTTTTCCTCTCCCCTCCCCCCCAACTATGAATGAATTTAGAGGCAACCACTTTTCTACTGATCGGGTAACAGATTTTTTTCTCTTCTTAGTCTTATAGCAGTTCTAGTTTAATTTATTTGTGCTTTTAACTCTTGATGTGGCTGGAGATTTTCAAGAGTAGATTAGCAAGGAGATGCACTTTGCTATAGAGTGAAAGGCCATGTAGTCTTCTTGTTCAAGGTGCTAACATTTGGGTCTGGAAGTGGCTTGTAGATACAGGAAGGAATGAGAATAAAAGAGTAGTGCAGCTGGCTTTCATACCTTTGCCTCCCTCTTCAGAGAGTACCAGGAACTTTGCAGCTATGTTACTTGCACATCATATGTTCAGTGTCTCCAGCTCTTTAAAATTGACAGGTAGTAATGGTACTCTCAGGTTATGGATAATTGCACAATGATTATTTTTCATTTTTTTGCTACCTGTAATAGTTTTGGGGTTCAGATACTCCTAGAATTCATTTTCTGACAGATGGTGGTCTTGGGTTTTTTTTTTTTTTTTTTTTGACAAGAGTCTTGCTCTGTCACCCAGGCTGGAGTGCAGTGATTTTTTTTTTTTTTTTTTGAGACAAGAGTCTTGCTCTGTCACCCAGGCTGGAGTGCAGTGACGTGGTCGTGGCTCACTGCAACCTCCACCTCCCAGGTTCAAGCAGTTCTCCTGCTTCAGCTTCCAGAGTAGCTGGGATTACAGGTGTGCACCACCACTGTATTTTTAGTAGAGACGGAGTTTGACCTTGTTGGCCAGGCTGGCCTTGAACTCCTGACCTCAAGTGATCTGCCTGCCTTAGCCTCCCAAAGTGCTGGGATTACAGGTGTGATCCACCGCACTGGGCCCAGATGTAGGTTTTATAGAATGCAAATTCTAAATAAATTACTTCCACAAGAGAGCCTTAACAGTAGATGTACAAAAATAATTCTGTGTTTCAGTGGAAGTTACTCCATTATATACCCTTTATGGATGCACCTTGCTGAGAACACAGTCTAGAAATGGATGTCAACCAAGTGAGATTCATTCATTCCATACGTTTTCTAATTTCAAAAAATGTACACCGTCAATATTTTTTCTTAATTGAACAGTTTGTTGAACAGAAGGGTGCTTTAATTATGGTGGTCTAAATTTACACACATTGCAGTGGTATTTTGCTACATTAATTACCTTACTTGTCAAGAGTAACAGGTAATTACTACATCAACTCACCCTCCTGCAGTATATAGAAACAGAACTTTATTTGAAAAGATACAACAAACCCCATTGTATAGCCACCCCACACCTTTGTCTTTGCTGGAAGAAGACAGTTCTCATAGCATTTGTTAGATCATTAGCAGGGGAGAGGTGAATTCACCCTTTCCTTTGTGTCTGTCCACTTAAGATGCGTGTCCAGAAACATTCATAGACTCAAAGAGCGTGTGGACTAGCAGGAAACTTTGAGATGATTGAGTTCATTAAACCTTCTCCTGATAACATGTTTCAGAGAGGGTGCGTGACTTTTCCAAAACCACCAAGAAGCAAATTAATGTCCAAACCAGGATTGGCACCAGTTTCACCTCACTGTGCTGCTTTTTGTGAAGCTTAGTGCATTTTAATGATTTTTTTTATAATTATAGAAAAATCATTTGGTATAGTATACTTTGAATATTCATTCACTTCATCCTCCTCATTTGAACTTCTAACCAATGCTTTGGCTGCCTTACAAAGAGTATTTATCCTATATTCTGTTGAACTGCCAGGTACAACTCATGTCATTTGGTTTTCTCTCCAGTGTACTAGTGTCAGCTTTTATGACAAGTTGTGTTAAAATTCTACTTTAACATCTTTTTTTTTTTTTTTTTTTGTAAAGGCGAACATTTTGGAGCATATAGGATGCTCTTAGCAAAATCATGCAGCATTAACTCTCCTGGTTGCCATGGCATAGAAAGAAAAGATTTCGTCAGCTTTTAGGTGTGGTACAGAATATACATAATGACATAATATGGGTGTACTGTCTTAAAAGGCTTTGTCCCCTTTTTAGTCAAACACCTGTGACAAAATTACGAACTGTGGTTAACATCGAATACTTACAAGTGGTTTTTCAGAGTCGCCCATGGTAGAGGAGCTCAGTGTGCAGATAATTTTAGTACCTACTTTTCTTCTTGCACCTGGCACTGGGAGTGAGTGACATGAAAAAGAAGTTCAAAAAATCAAGAGTTCAAGATCCCACCTTGCAGACGTTATCGGAGATGGCTTGTAGAGGACCGGGTGGGCTTCTCAGGGGTCATTTGCGACATGTGACAGAGAATCTCTTCCAGTCCTCAACCCACTTCGATTTCTGATGCCTGAATTCCAAGCCTAGATGCATCATTTCTGTAACTGATCTCGTTGTGTGCATTTGCAAATCACTTTGGCATTTGTAACTTGTTACATTATAGCTTCGAGTGATGAAGTTTTTCTTTTTTCTTAGCTTTTTAGTCAATGGAAGGATAGCATGGTATATTTAGATTTAGTAATTCATCCATTCAACACATATCTGCAGAGTGCCTGCTGAGTACCTGCTGTGTGACAGTCATTGTGCTGATGGTGGCAGGGGGAGGAGAGCATAGCAGGGCAGGAAACAGACCTTTGCCCTTAGCCTCTTTCTGTTAGAGGGCAAACTCTGTGAGAGCCCCACCACGGCTCTGCCCTCCTGGAGTTTGTCCTCCAGTAGAAAGAAGCTGAGAGCACAAGTGAAACAAAGGGACAAGACATCTACGTGGAATGGGAGTTCACACAGGAGACAGCAGAAAGCACAGGCCTTGGGAAGGCCACTTACATTGTCTGGCCAGGGAAGGCCTCTTGGAAAAGGTGGCTTTCTACTTAAGACCCAAAGATCTAAAGAATGATCCTCTGGGCGCGGTGGCTCACGCCTGTAATCCCAGCACTCTGGGAGGCCGAGGCAGGTGGAGGTCAAGAGATCGAGACCATCCTGGTCAACATGGTGAAACCCCGTCTCTACTAAAAATACAAAACATTAGCTGGGCATGATGGCGCGTGCCTGTAATCCCAGCTACTCAGGAGATTGAGGCAGGAGAATTGCCTGAACCCAGGAGGCGGAGGTGGCGGTGAGCCGAGATCACGCCATTGCACTCCAGCCTGGGTAACAAGAGTGAAACTCTGTCTTA